>NW_015150512.1:1410513-1461390 GCF_000732505.1 Cyprinodon variegatus
TTAGGCATCAAGGAAAGTGGCTTGAAGCGGGTTGGCTGCGTCGGAGGCGGATCAGCCTCAGATTGAATGGAAGTAATCAGAGTTTCTTCAGTTGAATTTCCGCCTTAACTTCATCTTTCAATTATTAAATGGAAAATGTATTAATGTTACATTGGCTAAGGGGAATAAAAAGCATGTAGACTATAGTATCTAAGGCACCCTTCCAGAATAAAATCTTGTTGATTTTGCAGATTATTTCCTCATCTGTCAGGTGTTATGATTTCTCAGGCGGAGCAAGGTCCCTAAACTTTGGTGTCCTGCCCCTTTAAGATGTGTCTTCACTTCCACTCACCTGAATAAAACGACTGAATTACCTCCTCAGTATGTCGTCAACTTCTTAGGAGTCCTGCTGTTGACTTTAATTGACTCAGGTGTGTTAAAGCAGAGGCATAAAAAGGGGCAGGACACCGGACTTTGGGGGCAGGAATTGAGGAACGCTGCTGCAGACAATCACATCAACATAGCAATGGAAGCCTTGGCTCTTTTGATTGACTTCTTAGGCAGCAGGTTTTTAGAGGTCCTACTGAGAAATTATGATTAACACTCAGTTTAGACAGTCTAGGGCAGGGGTCTGCAACCCGCTGCTCCGGAGCCGCATGCGGCTCATTATGTTTTCCAATGCTGTAAAAATGTCTATAATAAATAAACTTCAACAATAAATGTAAACATTTCATTCAAAGAAAATTTGGGTCATAGGCATAGAGATCAGTGGTCATAGCCTGCAACATACGTTTCAGCGCGGCGCTGTGCTAGGCAAACAAAGCTGGTGAGGGAGGATGTGGAATTTCGTGGTTAGAGAAAACTGCTCTGATGGATGTCAGTTCCTGTTTGGTTCCTCATGACTCAATCTACTTCTCCCAACAGAAACACCTCCACAACAAAATCTAAAGCAGCGCATGGTGACTTTCTCATGACGAAAGCTTTCACTGCTCCTCCCTCATATCATAATACTATATGACATGTGCTCCCGGATAAACATTTAATTATGAATGCTTATTATACATTTAGCCCATATATTACTTTTTTATAGTGGGCTAAAACACTTAGAGCCTGTGATGTACTATGAGGCTTGGATAAGACTTTTACATTTTTGCAGCTCCAGAAAGATATGGCAATATGGCTCCTTGCAAAGTTTGGGTTGCCGACCCCTGGTCTAGGGAAATCAATGGCGTAAATATCTGTAAGCAGAGACTGCAGTTGCTTAGGGGCCCCCGACCTCGTAGGGGCCCCGTCACTGACTCCTGGTAGGCTCTCTACGCAATTGTACACTAGGACATCTCTTTGCAGAAGTAATGGTGCGAATAATTATTCTTAAACCGACCTGATATTGCTTTGACTGACCGGACCGTATTTATACTCCAACACAATCCAGATTTCAACATGATGGTGAGCCGAGACCAATAACAAACCAGACAGTGGTACTTTTCATTACTATGTTAACTGTGTATACAGTAGTTCATTAGACGGTTGTTAAAAAATACACTTGAAACCTCAAAAAACATCTTAAAAGAACAATGTATTTGAGTATTTTATTTTATCCCTACGACTTGGAATTATGGGTAATCCAGAGCGTAGATTAAAACCATAACCTTTATGTACAATGTGTTAATAACAAAGGATACCAAGCGGTCCTTAAGCGGATTCCAGAAAAGAAAAAGGAAAGAAGAGCTGCTGGAAGAGCGGAAAAAACTTCCCAAAATAAACACGTTCTTTCAAAGAACCGAAGAGGGAGAGGTGGACGTTGCTGCTACAATGAGTGATGGGGTGTTGTACTTCGTATGAGGCCCACCCAGATAACGTTGCTTCAGAGCCTATTGTCGTGTCGTTACACCATTGAGGGAAATCATCTTTAAGCTCTGGATAAGGGTGACTCAAGCATTAGAGAAGGAATTCACAAGGAACTGGTGTCAGTTCTCACTGCTGTAGTTCCTCGGAGCGTGATCATTTCAGAGGGAGCTGGCTGACAATTCAGCTTATTTATAGTCATTCAAGCCCCATTAGATATATAAACTAGATTTAAAGAACTCATCTAGACTATTCCTGGACATCTAGCAAAAAAAAAGAAAAAATAGCTGGGTTTTCTTATCAAAATTCTGTGGTTTATATTAAAAACTATCCTTTAAATGAATAAAACATTTGTGTAAACAATTTTAAATAACCTCCTTTCTCAGTTTAATCATTGCAAGTTGGTCCAGAGTAAAATTTCCACATTCTGTGACTCACATGCATCTGTTACTCTAAGCTAATGGCTAAAGTTAGATGGAATATCTCCAAGATAACAAACAACAGGTTTCACCAAGCCAACCTACTGGACATACTGAGAAATGCTGCTCAGGGTGAGTCTCAAAGTAGGAAATGGTGCTGATTAAGCCAGTGTTTACTGTACAAATCTGTGGGTCATTTGTCTAGGGCAATGAAGGCAACAGTTCACGTATGAATCAGGCTGAGATTCATTCCCGCTGTCACTAAATCAAGATTCCCTGCCAGTGGAAGCGAATGTTTCCCTTGACTGATTCCCTCACTTGCCTAGTGTGTCACAAATCTGTTCTGTTTAACAGTTTGTTTGTTTTTAGGGTGGCTGGTTGCTTGAGTCCTCCTGCTCTACTGCTATGATAATTAGAGTGAGCAGATGCACCTGCAACTCTCACAACTGCCCCCATTGCTCACAGCTGTTATCATCCCTATTTATACCTGCCTTGTTCTGCCAGTCTTCCAGAATATCTCCTCCTAGCCTGCATGAGAATCATTCCATTGTCAGTGTGTACCGCCAGCTTTGACACGTTCCTCTGCTTGTCCAGCCTCACTCAGCTAGCACTTCAATATAAGGTAAGATCACAGTCTTGAGGAACATTGGAGGGCGGTTAAAGTTCTATGATTATCACACTTAATGTCACTAATGCTATGCTCATTACCTGAGAAGGAACAGAAAAAAGCAGTTAAGGCTTTGTAAGTAGCACACAAACGTGTCTAAAGCCATGCTTGTTGCCTATTTTAACTGTATAATCAAAATTGAAGTAACATAAACTGATTGACTGCGATGGATTGGCGACCTGTCCAGGGTTTACTCCGCCTCTTGCCCGTAGACCGCTGGAGATAGGTACCAGCGCCCCTCACGACTCCAATTGGAACAAGCGTATCAGATAATGGATGGATGGATAAACTGAATGATTCAGTAAATGGCCAATACCCTGCTGCTGCCCTCCCCAGTTTTCCCTTGATTTACAAATTAATGTCACCTTCAGTACCTCAGTGTGTCCAGTCTGCTTGATGATAACATGCCACCTAATATTCTAGTGACAGATCCATTGTCCATCTGAATTCAGCTCCTCCCATATAAAATACATTTACGTTTAACAAAGCAAGATAACATTCTACTTTTTACTGTAGAAGAGAAAAATGATTGTGAGTCAAAGTTCAGACCTGAGCATGGCTAAAATATTGTGTTGAGACATTCAGAAAGCTGAGCAGAATCCTCATAGGGCAGAAAGACCAATGGAAGGGAGCATGGATGAAGATTTCTCCACAAAAAAGTTATTGCTATTAATTACAGAGTTAAAAGCAAACACAGATTAAATTGAACTATTTTCTCCAACCTGCTGCTGTGTTATCCATCAAGCACGCATTTGGGCAATAAACTGTTCAGTTATGTTAGAAACTTCTAATGACTGCAATGATACAGTTAAATCATTCAGGTATGGACGAAAAGCTCCTATTTGACCTCAATTATAGCTAAAAAGGAGAGTAGACCATGGGTCCACCCATCACACACCTATGTTATTGCTTTAGCATACTTGTGTAATCATGTGTGTTGTGCCCTAACAGAGTCTATGCCATCCATCCCCCTGAGCCCCTCCTGGAGCGTACACCCAACATTCTTGTCGCTCACTCCAACAAAGTGTCCTCCCTCAGCGCCCAGCAGTCCATCAGAGAAGAACAGCTCCCAGTCCCAGCTGCTGCCGCTGCCATTATGGCAACTGGAGATGATCTCCTGGGACGGCGATCCAAAAAACACAGGCTCGTTTGTGGTGTTGATGATGCATTTGCCTTTCTGTGTTCAGATCGACGTGCTGCACAAACAGAGCGTTGGCTGCTTTGGTTGGCAGAGATGCGGGTCGGTAATTAGACTTTTCTCGCCAAGCAGTCAGTCCCATGGTAATTAGAGTTGGAGCAGAGGATTGTGGGAGTTAAAAGAATAATAATGAATAATCATCTTCTGCAGATTGAGAGCAGAAAACCGGACAGGTATCTGATACCAAACAGAACAAAGAGATGAGTTCTGTTCAGCAGATGGAAACATGACCTAAAGGTCTCGAAAAATCCTGAAAATAATTCTTAAGAAACCCATAGCTGTTACCTATCAGCTAGGTCTAACTACCAGAAAGATCAAATAATGTGTCAGACATCAGCTTCTAGAGAGGAAGCACAGTAAGATTTTTTTTATTTTATTTTTTTTATAAGGATCTGTAAAAACTCTGAATGTTCTTGGTAAAATACTCAGAGTGGTGGCAGAACAACAGTTTATGATCCGGTTCTGTTGTACAGAACCACCAAACCTGGAACGATCCTGAGGTTTTCGGGGTATCATGGTCTTTTGGAAATGCTCCAGACACACCTGATGCACAGAGCCCTGATAGCATGGAATGTGAAAACAGTGAGAAACCAACAAATGATTTCCAACAGAGGTTTAGTGTTTCATCCATTAAATTAGGAAATTTTCAGTTTTGGTTAAATAGCTAAAACAGCTGCTAGCAGTTAGCCTTTCCACATGGGAAAAGAGAGGAGAACTTCACTGCAAATTGTTTTATAAAGTTAACTTTAAATGCTTCATAAAGATCTCATTATTAGCCTCTTGACTCGCATAGCAAAAAAAGTAAATGAATTACTTTAATCCTGTGACTGCAGGGCAAGTTTGTTTGAAAAAAAAAATGTCTGAATCTTATGAACAGTCATGATGGAACTATTGCACTACTGAAACAGTTGCAGTGGAACAGTGGTACTGGAAAAGATTTCAGTAGAACAAACACACTTGAACAGTTACAGTAGAACAGTTGTACTAAAACAGTTACAGTGGAACAGTGGTACTGGAACAATTTCAGTGGAACAAACACATTGGAACAGTTTCATGGGAAGAGTAGCATTGGAACGGTCGCAGTTGTAGTACTGTCTACATAGAAGAGTCAGAGTGTAACTGTCGTAGAGTAAAAATTGTATTCCAACAGCCACAATAGAAAAGTTACAGTGAAACAGTCAGACAATGAACAGCCACATTTGAAGTTGCAGTAGGACAGCTACATTGCTCATTAACCATTATTAATTATGTTTAAAGATGTCTAAGGGCAAGCTTGTTTCTGGGATTATACCTTTAGTACAAGAGTAGTGTTCAAAATGTTAATAAATAAATAAAAAGTAAGGGGAAAAAACACTTACCGGTAACTGATAACACCAAGAGTTAATAAGTGATTTGATTTGAGAACCAGAGAGGCAAAGCTATATCAATCTGAATTAATTCAGAAAGCCAGGAGATTAGTTGATCCAAAAGTATCCCCTTAATAGCAGCCCTTTCCTCTTTGACAAAGCATGTAATTAAGAGTGGCTAAGACTATCCTAAGCTGTCTCTATAGTTAGATAACCTATATAATAATAATAATATATATATATATATATAGTTATAGTAATCTATAGTTAGTTAGAACTGAAGAAGCCTCTTGGATGAGAGATGAAACATCTTCTCAAAAAATGTCCAGTTGTCTAAACTGAACTTTTCAAGCTGAACCATGACCTGGATAACTGAGAATCTTCATAGATGAAAATCAAATTCATTATTTGTACTTAAAAACTTGGCTATTAAAGTTGATTTTTATAGTGATTAAATGTCCTAATATGTTTAGCTTTTAACGCTTTTAAACTACTTTCAGGATATAAACACAGGGAATAGACAGTGTTGATCAGATTTTATATACTGTACAAACCATTCGTGGTGGTAAAATGACTATCTATGAAAAGCATGAAGAGTTTCTAAGTTCAGCTGAAAACAGCAGCTGTACCTGATGTTAAAGCAAACAGCAGGGAGATGGTCTGAGTTCCAGAGATTATCCAGGTTCATGTTGAAGCTCTGAGCTTTTACTTATTTACTCTGGAGTTGGAAATTGTTGCTGATCTTTTCTTAAAGTAGGATAAGTAGGAACGGGAATGAGTTTAGAAGTAAATCCCTGCATACCCAGGATTTTTTTTTTTAAGCGAGCTGAAAGCTATCCCAAATCAAATTATCCCATGAAACAGTTCTGATCTAAAGCGGTTTCCTGATCGAAGAGGAAGAGACACAAGATCAGACACAAAAAAGCATCAGAAATTGCATGTCCTTTACTGCAGGGGCCTTTATCTTTTGAAGAGCAAATGCTCATAATGCTCCACTGCATTAGATGCAGTTTTAATAAAGATTCATACATTTATGAGCATTACCATTTTCACCAGAGTTAATAATTAATCTCAATAAATTTTCAGATATAGATATGACAAGAAATGACAAGTTCTTTGTGCTGTACTTGGTTTTCATGTTAAAGGAAAACTGTCAGAATTTTGGCATTAACTGTTAACACAAAGCTCAAATGCCCATCAGACCTATGACAAGTGTCAGTCTTTCCTTTGGCAGAGAGAAGAGTTTCCCCACCTGACATGTTGGATTTGATACAGGGATTTGACTCCAGACTGGGTTTGATATCTATTCAATAACTGAGCTTCGCAGACAGAAAATATCCAATAGATTTGTATGTATTGAGCATTGTGGAGTAATTAAATTGTCTACCCCACATACACAAAGAAAAAACAAATCCATCAGTGAAGTCATTGATGGCAACAATTTAGTTGGAATCACATTTTGAGATATCAAGCAATAACTGTTCATATATTTTTGTGTCTGCAGGCATAATTAGAAACCGAGGTTGCATCACATTGACTGCTCTTTTTACTAAGTGAAAGGGTGTGCCACTTCCACTTTCAGTTGAACCAAAGTAGGTTAGGCTATTTTCAGAATGCAGTTTTGTTGCTCAATTTTTTCCTGAAATCTTTTTTTCTTCATGGTTGTTAAGACCACAACCATCAGCCACCGTCAGACCCTAGCCTCATCTGCCGAAGGACAGTTGAGACGCCACACAGCAAGGCCAGAGTATAACAAATGTTGCGCCCTAAAAACAGATTGGTCAACACAACCAAAAAATGTATTAGATTTACGAATCTGATTGGTCGTTATGTTTCCAACCAATCTTTTGGTTAGAACAACCAACCTAATTTGGTAGTGTTTTCAATCAATCTATATTGGTAAAAAGGCAACTAATACAAATTGGTCACTTTAACCAAAATACTGAAATACACTGAAATCCAGAGTATGAACCAACAACCCTTGGGTTGCAGGGAAAACTGCAGCATCAAAGACCACTTTTCAACACTAAGATTTCTGGGAATTTAATACTAGTCTTACAACCAAGGTTCACGCCAAGGTTTGCATCCTGTACGTGTACCAAATATGAGAGTGGCACAATTTGGAATTAAAACGTCCGGAATTGGACTGCCATTCTGACTGCCATGAAAATGTTGAACATGTTTCACACATTGGCAAAAATGTCATATTTTGGTCTCATTTGGCTGTAGTGAGAATGTAGCCTAATACTAAAACTGTCTTTCTGGTCCTTTTTGGAATAAACCAGGTTTATTTTCAGTTCAGAACCAGCTGTTTGGGTTTTATTCACCTGGACAAGAACAATGGTTCCAGTGGAGTATACAAGCTGCTCATTTGGCAGCGGACGTTTCTGTTTCTCTGCTCGTATTATCGAATTATTGCCTGCAGGTTCTTCCAGCAGATCACACAGAATCTGATGGACTCAGTGATGAATCACGAATTTTGCAGATGTCTATGAAATATTCTTTCTGTCTCAGGTTCTTTACCTTTATTCTAATGCCTGTAGTGACCCACAGTTTTCTGTGTTTCATCTCTGCTTGTAAAACCCATCACACAGACCTCCTACTGGGCCCTGAAGGCAGCAGCAGGTCTTTCTTTCATCATCACCTTAGAGCTGCAGGTCCATCAGGAGTCAGCGGGCAGATGGCCGAAAGCCCCTGTGGGGAACCGGCTGGTGCGGTTACTCCCCCTTTGAGACTGACGGGTGTTTCCTGCTCTGAGTGCAGAGGTGAGAATGATGCTGAAGTTGAGCCGAGGCTCATCTCTGCATTCGTCAAAGGCTCACCATTAATGGGAGGAACAGGTGAAGGAGGCAGGGAGGTGAGGCCCAAAGGGGAGGGAGGTGAGAGATGTTAGTGAGGGTGATAAATATGAAAACAACAGGAGGCCCTTTCCTCTGCACCTGAAGGCAGCAGAACACGTCAGTGATGAAGGTTTTCCACCAGAACTCACTTTCTGCTGTTGGATGAACACCAACTGCACAGGTGAAGCTTTTGGAGGGGGAACAACCCCCAACATTCGTTTCTCAAATTAATACAAATTCTTGACTGACCTCTGTGTCAGAATCCCAGAATCAGAATAACCTCATTTATTTGAAAGTAAATAAATACAGTAGGAATGTTTTCCTAGAATATACTGAATCAGAGAAATTTTACTTCATCTTTTTGCTTTTGTTGTCCCACTTCTGGGTGGCTAATATAGCACCTTACAGACTGGTATTCCTAAACTTCCAGTCCTCCAGTTTCCAAGTAGGTTTTGGAAGGAAAATCTCAAATTTTAGAGCATAAAAAATAGAAAAGCTAAAAGAATGAATACAAGCTCTGAACTCCTCTGGGTTGAGTTTTAAACCTCCAGAAGATCAAAAATTACCTTCACTTCCCTCCAGGAGCTCCTCTCCATCATCCCGTCTCCCACCGTGCCTTACCTGATACAACATTACTGATGCATTATGGGATGTGAGAAGAAGGCGAGGGGACGCAGAGCTTCGTCAATATTGGATGAAACATGAGAGGACCAAAGTTGGTCGTCAGGAGAGGAAAAGGTCATCAATATTAGATCAGAGCTCCATGCCGCTTCACTTTCTCTCTTTGTTTCAGGGAAATTTAGGAAAGTTTTATTCTCCTGCTGTGTCTGTTCTCAAACTAAGCAACATAAGACTTAGAGTGCATTCCAACGTTTTACACAACAAGCCGCTCATCTTATGTTTATTTACTGTTTTTCTTCAGCCTGACATCCCGAATGGGCTCCTACCTCCAATACCAGAGCTGCACACTTCAGGCACTGTGACTGATCCCTTCTTTTCCAGGGATTTTCATTCATGTCTCACCAGAACAGAGAAGACAACTTAGACCTGGTTGAGAAGGAAGAGAGAGGTCTGCTGGACTGACCTGTCCCTCATAGACACTAGGTCTAGATGTGTTTACAAGGGGCAATCCAGAACCTAGGACTCACCCTAGTTAGGGACATTAAATGCTAGCTTGGCTTTAGATGTTCAAGAGAAAGAATTGGATTATTACAAAGGAGGGAGCGCTCCTCTGAGAGCGGCTGTGATGATTCCTCTCATTAAGTAGTTCGGGGTAACCTTCCAGTCTGCTTTTCTCCAGCTCAGCCCTCAGAGATCCAGTGAGATGATGGTTCCACTCTTTGCACCCCCGTGGGAAGAGGCTGCGGTGGAGAGAGGGCTGTCAGGCGGTGCGTCACGCTGCAAACAGGAGGATGCTAAGCCTGTTTCACAGCAGCTGGGGAGCTTTGTGTGACGAAGACACAGCTTTGATCAGTGGCGTTGATGATGAAGATCAGACACAGTTAATCAGGCTGTTAACATGACCAGGACATGAGGGCATGAAGGACGTCAACCTAAAAGGGTTGGAACATGTTCTACAACAAGGAAGTAGAGAGACCTCTGACCTCTCTGGTAGTAAAGTTCCAAAGGCTTCCTGATTATTCTTGCTGGTTTGGATCTAATGTTTCAGTCAGCTGTGATTCTTCACCACCTCAGATGAAAAGAGGGCCTGTAATGGGAAACTGGTGATGAAACAGGAATGTCAAACCTGGCTTTCAATCTGTCACTTTATCCTTTCAATAGATCTCACAATAACAGAGCCGACAGGTCGTAAATTCACCTGATCTTTTCTACTTCAAGTTTTCCCAAAACCTCCAGGAGAAAAACAGGCCCACAGCATGACACATCCTACATGGTTCTCAAAAGCAGGAATAATATTCTCCTTCAGAGCTTCACCCTTAGTTCCACAGTAGAATACAGTCTCCTGGATTTTTACCCAACAGTAGAGGGAGGGGGAGCTAAACCAGGACAAATAATGCAACATATTCTCATTATGAGTGCGTATGAAATCGTACGAAAAGTTATGCACACCATTTCGTACGTTTTTGGACGTTTTTCCTCAAAAAACCACATCAGTGCGCATGCGCTGGCAGACAGAAAAAAAAGCAGATCCACGGACGGATCTCAATCTCAATTATGTCTCTAACTACGTTGCTTGCTGTTTTATATCTTAGGGTTAGGGCTAATTGTAATTTATATTCTATATTCGTGAATGGTGCGTCAGATGCGCATGCGCATACGACAAAAAAAATGTCCAAAACGTACGAAATTACAGTGCATAACTTTTCGTACGATTTCACACGCACTCATAATGAGAATAGGTTGAATAATGGGGTCTTTATCTAAACTCCAAAAACCATTTAACAACAAAAAGTATTGATTATAATTTTTATCTAACATGCATGTTGTGGTTCTTTGCAGGACAGCTGGTTTAAACTCTGATCTCCATCATGTTGTGTTCATTTCAGCAACCTTAACTACTACCAGACTCTGTGGATAAGAGCTGCATTTAATGTTGTTGATCAAGGCAGGAGATGGTGACAACATCTTATCTTATGGTCCATTTATCTAGTCTCATCTGATCTTCTTCAGCAGATGATGTTCTGAGCAGGTTGGTTTTTCATGTTCATGTTTAGGAGCCACTTTAGCTTTAGTTGTAACAGAAGTCAGAACGAAATTCCTGATAAATTTTTTACTGGATTTAGGTGGATTATGTTGGAGCTGAAGGTGCAGTGATGTGAGCTGCTCTTTCATTTTAATGACTAAACAAACTGCTGCTCAGACAAAACATCTGATTTAAACATTAATGCTGCTGCAGATGTCGATCGAGAGGAGGGAAATGGGGCAGAAAGCTGCAGGAGGATTCGTCAGGCTTGGGACGGGAACAGTAAGTGCTGGGATGAACAAAACATACATACATAATGCAGAAGTATTCATTTATCATCTTTGACTGTGAGCATGACAGACAGCCGGGGGGGTGGGGGTGAGTGCTTCATTATTGTCACCCTGAAAGAGGTTGGATGAAGTGGACTGATTTTTTTAAGGTACCACTGCTGCTGGTACCTCTGGAACCAGCAGCAGTGGATCCTGAAGCATCAAGGGAAGAGCTGTTGATAAGTGCTGCCAATGCTGTTAGATGTGCAGCACATTACCTCAACTGCAGGAGCCTAATTATTCCCTCAGGATTAACTGTTGGACGCCATCAGCTGATCGAAACATCCTTTAATCACTGATGGAGGACTTGCTGAAAATCAGTCACATCTCCGACGTTCTCAAACCCTCCAAGATCTTTCCCCTGCGGGTAATAATGAAAGCCGATAATATGAAGGAGGAAAATAACCTCCCACAGAAAGCCAAAGATTCTTATAAAACAGGCTTAATTACAGAGCAATTAAAAGTTAGGTTGAACTGCAGCGGGAGACCCACGGCACGCCTTGTTACCGAGAGAATAAAGAGTGAGGATTAATGAAGAATGGGCCAGTAGACAATACTTATTATTCTTAACACTTTGCTTTTCTTTGCGTCAGCTGCAGAGGAAGGGATCTACACAGAGAGAATGCACATCTGCTCACACCTGACATGTAAATCCTCACCTGTTAACAGTATGAAAGGTGCAGACCTGCTGCACCCCAGCTAAGAGATCCAACCTAACAACCCTGACATTCACCTTCTGGCTGTGGGCTTGAACTTGAACATGTTAGAGAAACACACAGCCCAGAGACTGGACAGCTGGAAGATGACATTGAACCTGAGTCAAAGAAACGTCAGTCTGTCAACAACTCATGTGTATGCCTTCCATTCATCCATCTGTCCAAATAGACAACAAAATGTAAAATTAAAAGGATATTCTAATAATAGTTAGATGAATAAACATGCCGATATTTACTCATCAATACATTTTCACACATCACTAATCAATGGGTCAGAAAACAAGATTTTAAAAGGAGATGGTTATAAAATCTTCATCAACAGAGCAGAAACTCTCTTTCCACTCATGCAGGGAGAGGGTTTAATTTATAGAAAGCTAAAAGGTTACAATAAATATTAGCCACAGGAGTTAATGGTTGTGTGACCGAGCTAGATACACTTTCCTTACTTGGTACCCACTCACACATGACATTTCTCACATAGAAAAATACCAAATATGGGCTGCATGTGATCCGTTAACTGCACTGTTTGATAAAAGCTCAGTCTCAGCTTGGTGAATGCAGCTTCTTTGGCTTTTTTGGCCAAAAGTAATCTGTGCTTTACCATCTCTGAATCCAGTGCACTGTCAGCACTATCAGACTGTTGTCCAATGACAAGTAGGATATAATGATGAAAAAGATGCACAATTTTAACATGAAGTTGTGTTTTTTCTTGTTCCCTTTTTTACTATAATCATATAGAAATCCTTATACATGAAGAAAAAAAAAATAATAATAATTGTTCTCCCTGAGGCTCTAAGCAGTCACTTAATTTGCTTATGCCTTGGACCGGCCCTGAGACCGATAAATACTGAGCCAGTGAATATTCCTCTTAGCTCCTAGTGAATATTCCTTGTGTCTCTGCTCTGATGCACTTAGAAGCTAAGAAGGTCTTTCAGGGACCTGTTGTGTATCTCTGCTTGATGAAGTTATAATTATGGTACAACAGCTCTAATAAGAAAGGTTTAGAGGCGCCACTGTTTCTAATTTGTTCTAGACTGATGTGACTTACAGACACGTCCATTGCTGCACCTGCAGGATCAAGCTGAATGTGATTGGCTGTGAATAAAAATAATACCCTGCTTTAAAGCCTAATATGGTAAAACCAAAAAGTTTCATCCACAAGATTATGAATTCAAATCAAAATGTCACACAAGCAGAAGCTAAAAATAAAAAAATAAAAAAAAGGATTGCAGCATGTATAAAAAGCCAAAAGTGCTAGTAGATATAGTTTAGATTTTGAAACACCTAGATGATGCAGTTTGAACACATCTTCAGGGTGGTTCGAGTCTTTGATTTTCACACAGCCCCGCCTGGGCAACCCAACCAGGATTCAAGCAGTGCGCTACTCCATGTGTCTCCCTTCTTGATCCACAGCCACCTTGAGGCTTTTTCAGCGACCTCACTGATGCTTCTGGTGGCTCTTCTCTCTGGCAACCCTCTGATGCCTAGGATCCTGAATGGTCGATGCACAGTTCAACTTAGAGAGCCCCTGCAGCCCACTTCCATTGGGCTCCTCAATCCACAGCTTCTGCATGCCTCAATCAGCTTAAGATATTTAGCCTTCTTCCTTTCATGAGCCTCCTCCATCCTGTCCTTCCAGGGGACTGTAAGCTCCAATAGCACAACTTGCTTTGTCGAGTCAGATGTTAAGACTAGATCTGGCCTAAGCGACGTCCTTACAATCTGCTCTGGGAACTTTAACTACCTCCCGTGGTCCACATGCAACAACCAATCACGAGCCATGACTAGCAGTCAAGTTTTGGCCTTACCTCCTCCCTGAGGTTTCTCCCCTGCCCTGACAGAGAAGATATTATGCCTCAATGGGGACTGATTCTTTGACTCCCGGATCTGGTGCAGATGGTGTCTGCTACTGCCTTCAACACCAGGTACCTCCCCTCTCCTAGCGCTTTAGGGCAGAAGCTCAGGATCTGCTCCAGAGAACCCTCAGCCGGGCACAGTGGACATGTGGGAATCTTCTGGGCAGATGCATGGTCTCATTTTGCCCAGGCTCCTTACTTGCGCATTGCCACAGTCCTACTTTAGCGTTCCTCCTCCACATCTCTCCCTGCACCATCCGGCGTCGATCTTGTCATCGGGCTTTATCGTAGCTCTGCTTAGTGTGTCTACCTAAACCAACTCGTCTAACTGCCACAGTGACAACTAAGGCACTATGTTTCAGTCTAGCTTCTGCTTGGTCAACTGCCTGTTGTGCTCACCATTTCCTCCCAGTTCTGACCGTGATGCCAGCAGAACAGACTCTCGAATCAGCAGAGTCTCTGTAAAGCAACACCTCCCTGGCTTCAGTAACTTTGAATTCCTCCATCCCACCAGTCAAAAGGAAGCTGCAGCTTGTTGGTGCTCCCATAAAGAGCAAAGCTGCTCAGGCTCTTGGGATGACCCATTCATCTTTGCAGATATTGGATGATACTGTGTTTAAAGCCCTCCACAATAGTTACCGGGACTTCATAAATCAGTAACAGGATGTCTTGGCAGGATGCCATGCTGACGTATCCTTGCCCTGAACTTCCTGCAAGACTTGACTTGTCCACTGCTGATAGCCATGCCTTCAGCTTTACATGGGCTGCCTCGACTGCAGCCTTGTCCTACAGGTGCTATCGAAGATCTTCCCTAAGCGCTTCACGGGCCTCTCTGACACCGTTGGAATGGGGACTCCACCCACATAGAAACTGTGTTTTTCCTCCACTCTCCCCTTTTCGCAGGACAAGGGATCTTAATTAATTAATTAAGTAATAAATTAAAAGGTGACATGATTTCTATTTTGAAAAGAAGAAAAAAATTTAAACATAACTCGTGATTCATGTGTCAAATAAATAACTACCTTAATCCAAAATAAAAAAAAAAGTTAATTCTTCTTTGTCCTAATTATTGGTCCTTTTTATATTTGAGCCATGGGGTTCCATCAGAATGAATTTGATTTTAATATCTTCAGCATAAGTCAGTCTCGCTATAAAAAATAATAACAATTTATAAGGTGATCAGCAGCTGATTTTCATTATGTGCTTTAGCAGAGGAAGCAAAAAAAGAAATAACAATGCCACGACTAGGGACTCGTATTCATATCCAGTATCTTGTCCAGGCTGTCAGCTAATTACAGAGCTTTTCATTACACTTGACAGCTTTAATAATATATAGCTAACGTTATAAAATAAAAATTTTAAATACTCAATATATATATTTAGCAAACAATGACAAAAAATAGTGCCGCCAGGGCCTGCTATGTTTTACTAAAGATGAAAACAGAAGTGCAAAATATAAAAAAAAAAACTTTATTAACAAGAAAAGATAGAGAGAGAAATTTTAACTGGATGATTAAAATAAGAATTCTGTAACGTACTGCATGCAGTGGCAACAAGGGTTCTTCCAAATTTAGGGGATTTACTGACAATCAATAAGGAGGGAAAGATAATCACTAATAATTAGCTTGTTTACTTTTATGTCTTTTTTACCTACATTTTTTATATATTTTTTTGCTTTTAATGGGCTGAGAAAACTGGTTAGGTAATAAAAAAAAGGCAATATTTATAAAAAGATTAAATAGGATGACCTCAGTTTCTCATCTAAAAATAATTATCATCTAAGAGCATTTTTAACAAAAATCTTTTTTTTTTTTCCATTTAAGATTTTCCGTCTGATTTTAGTCAATGTTCTGATGTGTTTTTCTGGAAATTATGATTATAATATGTCAGTTTTAAAATATATGTTATTACTGATAGAAGATATAAAAGGCAGAAGAAAGAAAGAGAATCAGAGTAAAAACAATCAAAAGACTGATAGAAAAGTACGGCAAAACGGAAGGAAAAAGCAGAAGTGCCTTGGAAAGGCAGGGGAAAAGGTAAGCAAGACTGGGTGCTGTTGCTGTTAATGTTGATTTCTAATGCTTAAACATGAGTCATTTTACTGTATAAAATAAATGAAACTGTAACCATGCCATCTTTATGGAAATGTTGCTAGGTTTGAAAAAAAATAATAATAATAAAAAAAAAAAACAAATAGGAAGAGCAGTTATGCTAGTAAAAAAAAAAATCCACAGCCCCCAAGCTGAAACAATCAGGGAGGAGATGGTTAAATATGTAACATATGGTTGTAATATATAATCCGTTAGGTGTGAATACCTGGGAGCTCTTCTCCTCTGGTAAAAAGGTTAATATAATAGTAATTATTGTTGTTTAAACAGTAAAAAGCAATTTAATTTCATTTAAGAATTAAAAAAAACAATTGCAGTGTTTCTCCACAACTAGACTAAAATCAATCAGAGTGATGGTTTAAATGAGAACAAAATTACTTTAATGGGGAAAGTAGTTTTGTTCTTTGCCAGCAAAGAAAAAAATAACATTTTTGATAGGCTGAAATCAATTTTAGTTGGATTGGCATAAAAATTACTAAGCATTACTACCGAACCGTCTATATGCAGAAAATGCATCACAGAAATTATGCTTCCAATTTTTGATCAGTTGCAGCATAATTTGATTAAATTCTTCAGGAAATTCAGAATGAAACTTTTGATAAAATCAAAGGAGTGAGTTGGAAGTAGAACGTGATCAGATAAAATCAAAGGAGATACACACAGTTAGTGCATCACTTATACTCAGAGACAGTTATTGTCCTATGATAACCCATTAACTGGATTTAAAATGTGGCCATATGTGGTAAAAGCTCAAATCATATTTCATGATTTTACTAATAGTTTGTAAAACTTATTTAAAAAATAATGTGCTTGTACTTAAAAAAAATCCCCAAACCAGTCGGGAAAGAATTGTGTGAAATATTTGCCATTCATCTAAATCCATCATTCTATTTTCAGCTGACACTTTTTTTATGTGTTTGATAAGCAGGAATCCAGAAGGTGTAAAATGTAGGATCGCTATGCATCAGTAGGAAGCTGTAATGTATCAGATGTGCTATCAACATTTCCTAATCAGGGTGAACAAATAATTATATTACAAAACTAAATTAGAGCAGATATGTTTGAAATTCTCATATTGATATAATATATTGTTTGTTTTTTTGTCAACCTTTGCTGCATTTAATGAATTTATCAATTGTGTTGTAAAAAGAAAAGATCAAAGTAACGTATTCTAAATAAATGACCCAAAATTCTACAATTTTACTAAATATGTTTTTGTTTTCATGTGGCAGTAATGTTGATTATTCTCCTCAGATTGACCCGTAGTTTCTATAACTACAGACGTTCCATTTAAAAAAGGTTGCCTAAAATGTTCTATATTTTACATTAAAAGCTCAAGGCCTACTTCTGCTGTGATGATGTTAATGTGTTTTAACTAATTATTAAACCTCACAACTTGTAATACAATCCGTGATCTAATAATTGTTTAAAGAAAGTGTTAAATTGGGATTATTAACAGGACGTTTCCAAGTGGCCTGTAGCGCCATCTGCTGTTTAACTACCTGTACTACCTCAGCACTTGTTAACAGCAGGATTTAAATCTATATAGCTGAATGGTAGAAATGATTTAATTGGGTTTTTTTTTATTTAAATATGGAGGTGGTTGTTGCAATTCAATTTCAATTCAACTTTAATACAGACTTGCAGTAAAATCACAAAAAAATAAAAAGACAAATAGCTATATAACAAGAAATCACAAAAACATTTATATAAAGAGAAGACAACTATATCAGTGCCTCCACTACAAGGACTGAAAACTGCAAAGAATGCTGTTAAAAAAAAGACACCTACAGCTAAAACTGGCACATTACCAGATTGCAATGAATTGTTCCTCTGTATGAGGTGCGCCTTTGTTTATAATTTCTTTAAAATCCTTTAATAAGTTTATAAATAAAGCACAGTCTGCAGCCTCTGGTGTTTGTTCTGCTCTCACCTTCTTCATTCACTCTGCTTTCTTGTTTGATCAGCAGATCAAGACATCAAGCAAGACATGGCTCACCTTACCTGTATTTTTGTCTTCAGTGTAATACTTATGGACAGCTGTCAATAATCACTGTTGCCACTCTCAGGTTTAAGGCGCTACTCTTTGTCTGGTCAAATAATGCTAAAGAATCCTTTAAAAACAAATCCTGCATCCATATTATGATGTGGATCATCACCAAATTTTAACTGATTGTTCCTTGGACTGAGGTGAAACAATGTTGTTTAAATCCATTCATAACTTTTCAAGTTTTCCCGTTCACAGACGGACAAACAACCACATACAAACTCCACTAAAAACAACTCCTTGAGGGAGAAAATAACATTTTAGAGTAATGATCAAACTAAACACAGTAGAATCTGAAATACACAATAATTGAAACAGCTGATTGTACATTGTGTTTTTCTTTTATCACTGTTATTTGTTTGTTGTTTTATCTATAATTCTACCTCCTAACTTCAAACATTAGAAGTTTTTGGTTTGTTTGTTTTTTGTTTTTTTTTATTCAGGTCTTGTTATCTATATAGATGTGAAATGTATCCTTCTTAAGGTATCTTATTACTGGATAAATTCTTATTTGACATTAGTGGTGTCTCGATGGGACATTTCTAACAGTTATTTGCTTATTCTTTTTAAAAAAAACAATTGTATCTTTAAATATCCATCTTCAATATTTCAGGGTTTATTGTAAATGGCATCAGACGTTCTAATATAAATCGATCTTCATTGGTCATTAAGTTGTAGCAGGAGATAGCAGACTACAGTTCAATAGAAGAGGAAATCCAGAAATGGTCACAAACGGTTGAACAGCGCCATCTGCTGGTTAATAATAATGTATGATCGATCAGAACCATCTCAGAATATCTT
Organism: Cyprinodon variegatus; assembly: GCF_000732505.1. Lineage (NCBI taxonomy): Eukaryota > Metazoa > Chordata > Actinopteri > Cyprinodontiformes > Cyprinodontidae > Cyprinodon > Cyprinodon variegatus. The sequence continues at coordinate 1,429,309 of NW_015150512.1, forward strand.
CAACTCCCAGAACAAAGCTATTATTTTATATATTTATATATTATCTTTGTTATTTCGAAATCTTATCATTTTCATATTCCTGATTTTCGGATCCAGAGACGTTAAAGTAAAAGTAGAGAAATATCATTGAGGGGTTGACGGGGTATTAAACACATTTCATATACAATACAGTAATAAAGCTTTTTTATAACATTTACATACACTAGAATAATGGGCATATTAAAACATCCCAGTAGTGAATGAACAGAGTGTAAAGGACACTGGTAGGATTATTTTTATTGATGATGTGTGAGTCTGTTAAACCCTAATATTACCTGCCTATTATGAGTCAAAACTAATGTTTTTCCAAGGAGTTTATCTAATTAGGACAATCATAAATATAAAGTGGTTACCAGTAAATAGAGGCTGAGAAGATATAAAGTTACTGGGTGATTGCTCAAAAAGCAAAGTGGCAGAACTCAAAATTTTAATGCAACAAACTCCTGCATCTTCTTGAGTTCAGGACTTCAGATTAACCATTCAAGTTTTCCTTTTGACTTTGCCAAACTTTGAATTATATATTATTGTAACTTGGATTCCTCTTTTTTTTTTTTTTATTTACTGTTAAAGTAGCTGTAACTTGAAAATTCCTCCATCCGTCTTCTCGCACTTAATCCTTACATGTCTCCAGCAGTCTATGGGCAACATTTGGAGTACACCCAGGACAGGTCGCCGGTCTGCCACAGGGCAACACAGAGACATACAACCCTGTACATACACACACATAAACACACATACACACCTAAGGACAATTTAGAGATGCCTATCAACCTGTGAGTCATGTTTTTGTGCTGTGGGAGGAAGTCAGAGTACCCAGAAAGAACCCACATATGGTGTTATAGTCATTGTAAATAAAGTATGACGTTGTTGTCATTTGGCAGCATCCCTTTTGCAACTATTTCTAGTTTTAAAATTACACATTAAAAGAACACTAAGCTTCTAGCTCTAAAATCCATTTCAAAAAATTGTTTTTGTCACATTTCAATAAAAAAGAACATGAAAGTGAGCAGAAAATGTATCCATTAAAATAACCGACAACTTAAAGCTATAAGTATTGATAAACTCAATAATATTAAAGAAGATGATTACTTAGTTTTTTCCGAACTTATTTAGATTATTGTCCCTAAATTTAACATTAAGTCTTTCAGTCCAATTAAATTAGTCCTCCATGAGTTCTTCCTAACATGTTCTTTAGAGTGATGCTTATGAGAGGAAACTGTTGCAGAGTCTGTTGGTTTTGGAATGCAGAGCTCTGTAGCAGCTACCGAGGGTGGGGCTTGGAACAGGTCATGATGGGGTGTGAGGTGGGTCTGCAGTGCTATTTTTCTGCCTGTTTCCTAAATGTTTTCTAAAGGATAGGTTGACCCTGATGATTTATTTCTTATATTCTGACTGATGTAGTCTCTTCTTTTCCTTTTGGTGTCAGACCCAAACCTGACAGGGAGAAAAATGGCAGGTGGAGATTAGGGTTGTCACAATACTAAACTTTTCAACTCGATACCGATACTAAGTAAAATATTCGATACTCGATATCATTTGATACCACAAGAATAAAAACAAAACTAAAATTCAACAGAAATATTTTCATTACTAAAAAATACAAGAAATAAATAAAAAAAACAATAACAATAATATTTAGAGGTTGTATGCTGTGCACAATATTAAGCAAGCTTGATAAAAAAACTTACAAAATTAAAATTAAGTGTTCCTTCCTTGGCTATGTTTTGCAGACATAACAATGATACTAGCTAAACCAGTTAAACAAAAATAATTCTCAGCAGCTGCACCTGTTACAAAAAAAGTCTAAAACTGAAAAATGCACAGAATTATTTAATCACACAGTGTTCTGAAAGTGCATTTTCCACTATTCTGCACTTTAGATGGCTGTATCGATACTTTTGAAAGTGAGTATTGTATCCGGATACATCGTTTCAGTATCAATACTTTTTTGAGTATCGATACTTTTGACAACCCTAGTGGAGATGAGGGCCAGTTGGTCTGATCAGATTTTAAAGCCAGGGGCCGTCCTGATCCTCTGCCTCTGAAAGAGTTGGCCAGGTATTAATTCAAAATTTAGGAAATTATTTGAATCCAATTCTCAATATGTGGAGCTGATTCTTTTTATTCAATTCTAAGCGGATCCAATCTCAAATTTACTTGCTCTTTTAAAAACTTTTTTTTAACCTGCATTACACGACTGTTTAGTAATGCAATATATTTATATTAGAATTACAGCAGCAAAAGTAAGTAATGCATTTTTGAATAAAAGATTTTTCGATTAAACAAATGCATTTTTAGGAATTAATATAAGAAAAAATTTAGAATTGGGAAATTTAACCCCACCCTATTCAAGATACTCAACCCATTGAAACAGTTTTACATATTATTTAGTTTTCTGTCTCTTTTAACTTATTTTTTTTATTGTCAAATTGTCTTACGATTTTGCAAAATAAGATTTGTTTGTATAGTCATTGGGATTTTTGGCTGGTCATATGAAAGTATATGTCTTAAATCTTGAATATGCATACTGATTGTTTTTTGCATTGTTTTATTTCCTCAAAATTCCATTAAAAAAATTTATTAAAAAATGCTGTTGGAATGAATATGACCTGGATAACTGAGAACCTTCCACAGCATATTTCCTCCAAAGTTTTTATATCAATGCAATATGCCTTTGCACTGTTGTATGTAAAACCAAACACATTTCTTTTACTTTTATTTGCTGTTGGTGATTTTATGTTCAGTTTGCCTTATAGTTCCTGGATAACAACAGTAAAACATCAGCCATAATACATTTTTGTATTATTTGTTATTGACGGAGTGTTTGCACCACTGTACTGTTTTTTTGTTTTTTTGTTTTTTGTTTTTTTAGCCTTATTACCATTACACTATCACAACAACAGAGCAATAAAATTCACTCTCTGCACTTAACCCATCCCCCTGGGGAGCAGTGGGTTGCCATGGTGCAGCGTCCGGGGAGCAGTATGGGGTTAAGGGTCTTGCTCAGGGACCCAGAGTGGCAGTCTGTGGGAGTGGGGCTGGAAATCAGAACCTCAGGATACCAAGCCCTAAAATCCTTACAAAATCCTTGTCCATCCTAGTGATGTGTGGTTGGATTACAATTAAACATGACTCATCCACATGTCAGTAAACACACCTGCCTTTTATAGTTATTAGTGAATGCACAGTGAAATTATGCTTAGAGTCTCACCTGCTTATATGGTTTGATTTAATATTGGAAAAATAGAGAAAAATTAAGAAAAAATTATTTTACAAGACAGTGTTTTAAGGTCATTCATTGCAATATGCATGTGTGTTTGTCCTGTGATAGACCACCTCCAAACAGCTGAAAGCGCTTCTTGTTATGAGGATGTCGTACAGCAGGTGGCGGTATTGTAGCGCAACAGCTTTAAATCCCGAATTAAAACCAGTAAGAGAAGAAGAAATCAGTCCCCGGTGCAGCAAAGTGTCCTTATCGGCTTGTTTTCCTTGGGATTTTTCTGCCAATAAACATTATTTTTTACATTGAAGTGAGGGTTTTAATAAAGAGTTTGGTGCTCCGTGTGAAAGTGACTTCAGTTTATCTGAGGTGAGTGCCAGTTATTCCTGTTAGCTATGAAAGCTAGCTATTGTGCTAGGAGCTAACCTGCTAACAGTCAAAGATAGAAACTAAAAGAAATCTGATTATTTAGTCTAAAAAAAAAAAAAAAGCTCTGTTCTGTGTCTCTATTAATTCCATTTCTTTCCATTAGTCGTGAGAATTAGCATTCTCACAGGTAAGTTATATCTGCTGTAGCTGCTTTGGTTTCATTTATTATCAAAGATCCTGAAATAAAACGCTTCCTGTTCTGTTTGCTGCATCTGAATCAGTCTGATCTGATAAACCCTGATCTATTTGAAAATCTGTTTGCTGGATAATTACCTGTAAAATATTATATTATCCCCCCTTCCACATCCATGCGCTGATATAGTAATGCTTTAAGTAAATGTTACTGATCTGAACGTAGTTGCGATTTTAATTTTAATTGGAAAAACGTCAAGTTTTTGATTCAAAATGTTATTGATTTTTCACATATCGATGATGGTGTTTTCTAATTGAATACTAGAGAGGCTAAACTAATGTCAATTTCATTCAATTCTTGGTCAAATATACATCCTCAAATTTCATAATCATTAAACTGCATTAAATATACGCTTAAAATAGGACTGAAACAATTAATCGGATTACTTGATTATTGAAATAATCTGCAACTAATTTAGTAATCGATTAATAGTTAACTGGAGTATAGAGACTTAAACATGCCTTTAGCTGACAGAGCAACCCACTTAGAGCAGTAATTGTGAACAAATATATATTTTTCATCCAAGATTTAAAATATGTTTTCATCTGTCTTTATGCTCTATCCAGATTTCCTCAAGTGGAAAAAGTTCTAGTTTCACCTGGCTTAAATAAATCTAAAAATAAAAAAACCTTAAAGAACCTTTGGCTTTCAGATTATTAATAGATCAATCAAGAAAATAATCAACAGATTGATCGATTTGTAAAATAATGGTTAGTTGCAGTCCGAGCTGAAATGCACCCGATTTCATGAGTATGTTGCACATTAATCTGCTGTTGATCTTGTCTCGGACATGATCTCCCCTCTGCTCTGGAGCAGCAGGACGCTGCCGGTCAGTCTCTGCTGAAAAACGTATGATAGAACAAGTTAAAGCCTAAACGTGAATTATCCATTTAGAATGAAGTAAGAAGCTTTACCAAAATAGTATGAAAATTGTTGGACGGTTAAATATAAACAATAAAGCAAGTTTAGAATTAAATTTGTAAGGTGACACAGGGATGGAGTGGACATCATGCTCTCCAGGACTCTGCACTGGAAAAACTATCTACCCTCAATTTGAGTAGGTAAATGAGACAGTTTGCCATTGGAATTTGTGTTTTTACTCTTAAAATAAGATAATTAGATAATATGCACTTAAAATAAGACAATGCAATTGTGTTGTCTTATTTTAAGTGTAAATTGTCTTGTTCCATTGGCAAAATGTCTCTTTTACCTCCTTAATCCAAAAACAAATGCACTTATTTTAAGAAAAAATGACTCTTGAAATAATCTGTCTGAATGCTGACAAACCCTCAGAGAGATTGTTGCTTATGCACCACACCGTTATGTGTATTTTTATTCATCTACAACAGATTGAAATTCTTTTTTTTATGTTATAACATGTACAGAAATAAGTTTTTCTATTTAGGGTATTGATATGATAGTTTAAATTAATGCAACATTTCATTTTATTTTCGTGGATTCTATTTTTGTAAAAATATAAATGATTAGTTTGTATTTTTGATCCTCGGATTAACTTGATCTCTGAAAGTGCTGTTGTTTAACAAACATTGGTTTAAAACGTTCTTTGACTATTTATGGTTACAGTAGCTCTTTGTGTTAATAAATGCTCCGTAGGTTTAACTCCACTCAAAGGTTTGGTTCCAGCATCAGATGATGGCTTCCACCTGACTGTAATGCTTTTCTTATGGTAGTAACATATTGTTCTTTCTGTGGTTGGAAAGAAAAACTGGACTCTGTTTGGGATGCACTGATGTGGATATGAAAAGAACCAACCCGGAATGCAGCTTTTCCCACTTTGCAATGGTCCGCTTCCTTCTCCCAGTGAATAAAAACCTTCAGGCCATCTCCATCCAGGAGGACTTCCTGTCTTATTCTTTTGGAAACATACCCAACAGTCTTTGTGGGGGACTGGTCAGTCCAGCAGACCGCCCTCTTCCTTCTCAGCCAGATCTCAGGGATGAGTCGTCTTCTCTGTCCTGGTGAGAAATGAATGAACATCCCTGGAAAGAAGGGGTCAATCAGTGCCTGCAGTGTGGAGCTCTGTTACTGGAGGTAAGAGTCAGTTTGGGAGGTCAGGCTGAAGGAAAGCAGTAAATAAACATCAGATGAGCAGCTGATTGTGTAAAATGTTGGAATCCACTCTAATTTTTCAGGTCTTTTATGTTATTTTGAATCAAAAAGAAAGCTATGTGATATGGAGCTCTAATCTGATACTGATGACCTCTCATGATTCATCCTATACTGGTGAAACTATGCATCCCCTCGCCTTCCTCTTTCTCGTCCCACAGTGGATCAGTAATGTTGTATCAGGTGAGGCACAGTGGGAGTCGGGATGATGGCGAGGAGCTACTGGAGGGATTGGAGGGAATTTATAATGGCCTGGATTATTTAAACACGGCCATGAGGAGTTCAGAGCTTATCTTCTCCCCTTTAGCTTCAGGCTGACTTTCTGCTTTCAGGCTTCAGCTTGTCCTTCTAACAATGTCCACCAGAGGGAGCAGCTCCTATCAGCATAAACAGAAGTGTCCTGACCCAAACTGTTCAGTCATTTAGGAACATCTTGAACATTTCTAAATGATTCCTTCCCATCTTGATGTTTTTCATGCTTGGATGATCCTTCCTCACCAAACATCTGGATAGCCGATCCACGATAGTCCATCCCAGGAGCCTCTGAGCCCAGAGAAGCTTACTCCTCCCTTAAGGAGAACATCAGGCTTCTTCTCAGTCCAGTAAAGACTAGAAATGTAACTCCGGATTGTAGAGCTGGACAAAGGGTCTCCAAAGTGATCTCTGCTCCACGAGGTTCTACTAGCTGTCTGGCTGAAGCTGCTTCATGAAGCTTCCTTAAAGTCTTCATGAACTTCTGCTCTGCAGAGGAAGAATTGTGCAGAGAGCTTCTGATCTCTGTTTGTGTTCAGATGAAATGTTTTAGTTTCACTCTGCTGGTGAATCTTAGTTTGAAATGTTTGTTCAATGAAGGTCTGCAGAGCTTGAGGTCTTCAGATGTTCTGACACCTCTTTCTTCCAGCTGGTGGTTTTGTCTTCATTCAGTCACAGTTTGATATTTTCTCACATGTGTTTGCAGGAAACGCTCCAAGCGTTTCTCCACAGCCTCCCAGCATGTCCAACAACTACCCGTACCGGCAGCCGCCGCCTGATTCTGACCTGCGACCTGAACCCCGGCGCTATGGTCCTGGAGCTGACAGAGACTTTTACCGTCAGCCTCAGGAGTCGTTTTCCTCCTCCTACCTGCCCTCCTCCTCTTCCTCCTCATTCTCCAGGAGCTCAGCAGCGCTCCCCTCGGCTCATGGCTCCCAGGAGTCCGTTTTGAGCCTCCTGAACAGCTGCGGCTTGGAGCCTGAAGATCTGTCTATGCTGGCGAAGCTTCCTGAAGACGTCCTTACAGTTGAGACTCTTCCTCAAATCCTGCAGCAGATCAAGGGGAGAAAGGGCCCGGTCCAACCGTTTCCACTAAGAAGTCCTCCTGAAGAGATTAACTCTTTCCAGCAGTCCACATCAAAGATGGGAACCATTAGACCTTCCAGAGCTCCTTCTCCCCCACCACCCTCTTCATTTATGCCCTCAAGCTCCGGCCATTGGCCCTCTGGCAACCCCGTCTCCAGAGAGCGGGAGCAGCTCAGCAGGCAGCCCATCCAGTATCCTCTTCCAATGTTCTCTACGACGACTGCGCCCCCTGATCCAGCACTGGACCACTGGACGGGTCATACGACCGCCAGCTCTTTCAGGTCCCCACCATCATCATCCTCTTTACCATTCAGACACACCACTGACCAAGACCACAGGCCACGCCCCCCTCGTTATGGTAAGGAAGGTTCTTTCAGCACGGCGGGATCAGTGGGTAGAACACGTCCTTCTCGTTTCTCTACCGGACCAGCTGATTACAGATCAGCTCCTCCTCCTCTTGACGATCGACGCCAAGACTTCAAGTCAGCACACAGCAGCCGGGCCGCCGCCCCCGACCCCATGCCCTCCAAGAAACAAGCTCTGGACTTCCACGGAACATCACCGACGGAGTTCCCGTACTCATGCTCTCTGTGTGACATCACAGTCCTGTCAGAGAAGGTAAGTTCATCCGTCGTCCTCCAATAGGTGGGTCTGCAGGTGAGTGGGTGGGGCCACTGAAGGGAAATAGGAGGTGAGGGGGAGTGGGAGCATGGCAGTGGCAACAGTCCCACTTCCTGTCTGTGTTTCAGGCTTGGATCCAGCATGTTAACACCACGGGTCATGCAGACGGACAGCTCAACTTGCTGCAGCAGTAAGTAACATATGGAGACCCACGGACGCCTGGATGTTCTGGTTCCTAAACTCTTGTCTCCTTTGCAGGTTTCCAAAGTGGGACTGTCGCCTGGACCAAGTCGCAAGGTCAGTGACCTTCACCACCTTAATCAGGATTGTTCTGTGTCAGACTTTCCCGTGCGTCTCTACAGCCTTCAGCTGATTATTAGTGTAGGGATTCTGGGCCTGGAAGCAGAACTTTGAAACCAACAGAACTAGTCAGTTCAGATAGAAGATTTATCTGTAAGACATGTTCAGTCTTTGTAATCAGTGGCAGGATCAGACTCTTTAATCAGAAATAATGTTTAGAACCAGGATCTTCGTGTCCGGTCAGCGGGAACCTTGCTCAAGTCATCAGACCAGTTGGGTCCCCATAAACTTAGACTCAACTTTATTTATCCGACTCATCAAACTGTCAACACCAAACCAAAACTTTCTCCAACACTGTTTACATTTGATCACTGATGCACTTTAAGGAATGGAAATGTCCGTCCAACAGTCCAAAAACACTACTGTTAAGTTAATTGGCTTCTCTAAATTCTCCTTAGGTGTGAGTGTGTGCGTGAATGGTTGTCTGTCCTGTTTGTCTCTGTGTTGCCCTGCGATGGACTGGACCTGTCCAGGGTGTACCCAGCCTCTCGCCTGTAGACAGCTGGAGATAGGCACCAGCACCCCTCGCGATCCCACTTGAGATAAGAGTGATGGAAAATGGATGGATGAATGAAGAGTATATATAGAACAAAAAGTATAGAAAGAAAAATAGTTATGTTCTGGAATATGTTTCCCTTAGATATAAAAATATCAGCACCTGCTCATCAGCTTAAAACCTTTTTTGTTGTTAAAGGGATGATAGCAGATCAAACCAGCAGAAAGATGCACCGAGGCGTAGCCCACCCACTCCCAAACCCAGTCAGAACCGAGGTATGGTCTCCATAGTGTGACTATATAGTTCTGGTCCATAATGAGGGTCTAAATGTTTGCTTTTGTTCAGCAGATCCCCAGAAGCAGCAGAAGGTAAGAACTGAATTATGTTTTCTAGATCAGTGTGGGTTAATAGACTGGAATATGGTTTGGTTACAGAAATGAATGGAAGTCAATGGAAGTTCTTGTAAAGATAGTTAAACACTGAGACGTGTTTGTGTGAATTCAGGCGTCGGATAAAGGGAAGGTGGTGTGTGCCAAGTTTGCCCCTCAGGCTGTAGATGAGGCTCATCTGAGGAAACTAATCGAGCCGTTTGGAAAAGTTGAGAAGATCCTCATGTTTCCGTCTTTGGTGAGTCGTCCTGCTTCATGTCCCACCCACTCCACTCTGCCACAGTGGGTGGGTGTGTAACATGGAAGTGTAAAGTAACAAAGTACAAATACTTTGTTAACTTCATTAACTACAACTTTTGGCTATATACTTTACTGGAGTTATTATTTTTAGATAACTTTTTAATTTTACTGCTCACATTTTTTTGCAATCATCTCTTAAATTTTAACAAATGGCTTGTTTCTTTAAGATAATGTTTGTGATGTCCTGTTGGTATATAAAAAAAAAATATATTATTATTTTTAGTTTCATCCAGACAATTTCTTTGTGGTTGGATTCAGTGCTGCACCAACTTGTTTTTTCCACAAATAGCAAAATAAATTGTTTTTCAAGATGATGCAAAGTGAAATTTGACACTGCTGCTATTAATTATGAAACTAAGAAACTGAAGTATAAGGAAGTTATAATCCACAATTGTAGAAAAAAACTTAATTCATTAAAGCATCTCCCCTTACTTCTACTTTTATACGTTAAGTAGTTTAAGAAACTGTCCTTTTACACTTTTACTTGAGTAAAAAGCCAAACTTGATACTCGAACTTCTATATGTGTTTTTAACGAGTAGGATTTATACTTCTACTTTAGTAATAAACCTTAATATATATTTGACACCTCTGGTGTAACTTCCACCCTGCCCACCGCAGGCGTTTGTGGAGATGGGCTCTTGTGATCAGGCAAAGGACCTGGTGAAGCACTACGGCAGCTCTGAGAAGGCCGCTGGGAAGGAGAAGATCGAGTTCAGCATCTCCAGCACATTTAGCTTCCTGCAGGTAGGACACCAGAGAACAGGTCAGCTGTGGCTCCTGACCTGAAAAATGCCAGATTCTGGCTCTGAGCAGCTGACATGGGTTACCTTGACCTGAATCCCATTTCGCTGTGTGACCCGTCTCTGTGTCTGTTCCCTCAGAGCTCCCAGGTGGTGAGCTTCACTCCGGCGCCGACCGGCAAGGACGGACGCTCTGATCTTATCTGCATCGCCAAACGCTTCGGAGAGCCGCTCTACACACTGTTTCTGCCATCCAAGGTGAGCGTACCGGCTCAAATCGTATATTTTAGGCTACTGGTTGCTTTCCCTCCTGGTAGGCTTTGGATGCATTCTTAAGGCCATTTATTTTCCTTTGTCCATTTCCATTTAGAACAAAATAAAGCAACATAACCTCTATCTAAGCACAGTAGAGACCAGTTTGCTTCTTCTCATTTAGCAACACCTGAACAGAATGACACTTGACCTTAAATAACCCCGTCCGCTCCTACAGTGAGCCTGAAACGAAAGGTTTGTTCCCAGAACCTGAGATCATTTGTAGTGGTTCTGATCCATGGTTCTCCAGTTTTAAAGAACTTTTTTCTGTATGAATGATTCATGGCAGCTGTACAGACTTTAAAACGGATGATTCCGACCGTGTTTATGGAACAGATCCTGGTTCTGCAGTGATTCTGATGGGTCTCTGCTGTGTTCTGATCCAGGCCTTCGTGGAGATGAAAGTTTCTGCTGAGGCTCAGAAGCTGGTCAACTATTATACCTCCAATACTCTTCGGATCAACGATGACATCATCCATGTAGCCTTCTCATTAGAGTACAGGACTCTTATGTGAGTTGGGAGCTGGTCAAGATCCCGTTCAGATGCATTTATGTCTTATTCGTGTTATTAACGCTCTTCTGTGATGGTCTACAGGCGGGTTCCATCAGCCCAGAAGTATGAGGAGGAACCAGTCAAGTCTAAGGAGTCCAACAGGGAGCAGAGGACTAGGTCCAGAGACAGGACCAGGTCCAGAGACAGGACCAGGTCCAGAGACAGGACCAGGTCCAGAGACAGGACCAGGTCACGGTCCAGAGGACGGAGAAGGAAAAGAAGCAGTTCTAGAGATGGAAAGAGAAGAGAGACTAGAACCAGGTCCAGAGATAAATCCAGCCTGAAAAGGAGGTCCAAATCCAGAGAGCGGTCCAGCAGTGGGCCTCCTGGGAAGAGCAAGTCTGAAGAACCCAAGAACTCTGGTGAGGAACCAGAACCACACTGATTCGTTTAAACTACAAAATATCAGACTCAGTAAAGATGTACTTTAGATCATAATGGGTCAGCGGCCCACGCTACATCATGGTTACCATAGCAACCTGTAACCAGACAGGGCAAGGTCCAGGTCTCTCACATCCGGGAGGGAACAGAACGGTTTTGGTTGACGTTCAAGGAGGTTCTGCAGGTGTCTTTCCTCTATGTGAGGCTCAGTGTCTCCCTCTCTGCTCAGAGCCCAGATCTGCAGAAGAACCTCAGAAGAAAGAAGGTGTCTCCACCAACACAGAAGCTGCTAAGGAGAAGGAGAAACCGACGGCTGACGTAGAACGGTGAGTTCAGGCTTAAAACCTAAACTGTGATAGAACAGCAAACATCTGCTGACCGAAGACGTCCCTGCCTTCAGCTACACCACAGACGAGAGCGACATCGAGGGCATGGAGGTGATCGCAGAGGATGGAGAAGATGTGAGGGACGAGGACGACCTGGAGAGTCAGGATGAGGACCACCAAGAGAAACCCAAGTGTCCTGAAGCAGGTAGAGGCAAAACAAAGACGTCAGAACTTGAAGAAAATCCTTTAGATTGCATAAAAACTGATTTCTGGTGAAACTTGTTTTCAAGGTGGACCAAAGCTGGAGGTCATGGAGGCTGAAGCAGAGAAGCCGGAGCTCCAGGTGGAGGAGCCTGCTGACACAGAGGAGGATATGGTAAGGAACCTGGATCAGAAGGTTGCTCTCTTTGCTCCCAGCGGGCTGGTTTATGCAGATCCATAACCTGATCCAGGTCGATCTGAACACTTGTTCTGATCATGTTAATGAATTCGGTCAAACAGATCTCACCAAGCAGAGGACGGGAAGCAGAACAAAACTGGAAAGGACATTAGTTTCTTTCTCTCATCCTGTAGATGTAGCAGCAGGTCCATTGTGGACGCTCAGAACCAACTCGGTCCAAGATTGAGGCTTTGATGTTTTTTGGTCTTTGGACCCATTATCTGAAACTCACTGTCTTCCTGAACAGGAAGCAGAATTCCCGGTGGACCTGGAGAACTGCATCACTCTGGATGAGTTGAAGAGCGACGATGAAGGTAAACAGGATCAAGCCCAGTTGAGTTTGAGTTAAACCAGTAAACCCATGGTGGTTCTGTTTGGTTTTGAATTTTCTCTTGCTCTTTCCCAGATATTCTTCCTGGTGGAGACCCTAAGGTTCGTCTCCACGACTCCTCCAGAACCTTTGAAGCGTATGTATCCTCCCAGATTTAATAACAGGACCTTTCTGTCTGCAGGAGGCCTTGGAGTCCAGCAGGGTTCTGTTCTTTAGCGCCATGCCTCTGCAGTACACAGACATGGAGTTCATCACCCTAATGAGAGGCTTTGGGACGGTGGTCTGCTACCTTCTGATCCAGAACAGACAACAGGTCAGAACAGATGTGCTACGGTTTGTGTTTGCCCTGCTGTTTCTCGTTCTTTTAGTTGACCCAGTTTTTTTCACCTCTGAAGATCAGAGTCAGAACCATGTGGTTTAAGGTCTGATCCTGCTATTGTTTTATATTGAAGGATCTTATTTATGGAGATGATTGACCCTCATCATTCTGAGATATGTCAAAAACTTGGGAAGAGTTTTAAATATGAAGCCCTTTATGTTCTGATTGGCTGCAGTCCCTCCTGGACCCGCCTCTCACTCGGGCCCAGATCTACACTCTGAGTTGCGCCAGTTTCTCTCATCAATTTGTCACCTATTTGTGTTTTTTAGGGTTTCATCGAGATGTCGACCTCTTCTGAAGCTCTCAAAGCCGCTGAAGAGCTGCAGTCCAAACCTGCCTACCTCAACGGAACCAGACTGATCGGCACCTTGTCTGAGAAGTTCTCTACTCTCACCAACGGGTCAGAAACCGTCTCCTTAAGGGTCCCCAGGTCCTCAATCTGCTGTTACTGAGCCTTCATCCTTTTACAGGTGGCCCGTTCCCGAGGAGGAGAGCGAAGAAAGGAGGTGCGCCAGTGAACACAGCAAAGATAACTCGGAAACGGATGAGAAGACAAGGTCCAAAATAACCCCACTGGAGAAAACCTCTGAAATAGATCAGGAGATAGAGAGGTCTGGTAATGTTCCACAGATGGAAACTCCTGAGATAATCACAAAAACCAAAAAGAAAACAGAAACACCAGATCAGATGACTTCAGATGGAAAGACTCAAGAGCAGGAACCACCCAGAAGTATTGCTGAACCAGAGATGGAGACATCAGAGAAGTCAAAATCCCCAAAAGCTACAGAAACATCTGAAAAATCTCCAGAGAAAATATTACCTGCTACGTCCTCTGTGAGAAAAACAAGATCCACAAATAGTCTGCAGAAGGAAACGGTTGAAATAAATCCAGAGGCTTCTGAGGAATCACCAGAAAAACAGGCTTCTGAAAACAGTTCTGAGGAGGATTCCACACAAGGACAGAACAGAACCAGGAGCTCCACCTACAGAGACATTCCAGACACTAATGCGGAGAAAAGAAAAGGGCCCCTTGACGACAACGTAGTGCCTCCAAAAATTCGCAGGACTGAGGAAGCTGCAGAAGAGACTGAGAGGACAACTGAACCAAAGGCCACAGAGGAGAGAACTCTAGAAACAAAGACAGAAGAGAATAAAACCAACTATCCAGAAGATCCACAGTCCTCTGAACAGGTAGGATCCTGGGTACCAGCAGTGAACTATGGGCTCCTGGTTTAGGCTCACTTTACCAAGATTTTTCTTCTAGTTCTAGGCAGTTAGGAGATTTTGTCTAAACACCTTAGGGAGATTTATTACAGCCGCCCAACAGCTTAATGAGTTACACCATTCATTGTTCAAAGAAGCCAACTGAAAATTTTAAGCAAATTAAAGCGATAAAAAATTTTGAAAAGACCCACCCTCTCCACTTAAAAAAAAAAAAAAACATGCACAAACATGCACATGCCCATTTCTCCTCGTGCACGCTCTGTTTAAAAGTTACTATTTCCATTTCTCACACAAGCTTACTTTCCAAAAGATTTGCAATTTTTCCACAATGTCAGACTCACCGCTGGTAAGTGAAAATGGGGACAAGCACATCGGACTTCCTTACTTAAACATCACAACAATGATTGACAATTAGGACGGCTTATTTTGATGATCCGCTTGGAAAAAGTTTGGTGGTGCAGTTGTTGCTTCGACCAGTCAATTCAAAGGGTTCTGCTGAACATCCCTCCTTTCCCTGAACAGATTTAATGGCAGTAGTTCCAGAGTGATGTGTGGAAATAGACCTCGTGCTACACAATCTCAGTCTGGTTTGCCCTCTTCATAATGGAAATGATTCCTGTTCAAAGTAAATTAGACGTTTGCAGTTTGTGCTTTCATAGCAATTATGGTCATACCTCTGAATTAGGAAATCGGCTCCTTGATCAAATTTAAGTTTTCGAGGGAATCAAGTAATCTTTCAATTAGCTTTTCCTAAATAATAAAATAAAATAGTTGCACTGAAGAGTATTTGGAACTTGAACACAAGAATGGAGAGACAGATTAATGAAGCCCTCTAGCAGTGAAGTCTGCTGTCCTTCCACAATTACGCACTTCTTTGTGTAGCTTTTTATGGATGTGATTTATTGTCCACCTGACAAATCATTGTGCCCCACAAGTTAGGAATTAATATGCCAATCCACCGCATTTTTTGTGAGTGAGAATCCCTTTGTGCTCCTCAGTGCACAGGCCAAAGTACATTTCATGACCTGAACAGGAATGTTTACACTTTACACCAGACTGACGGACGTTTTCCAGGCGTCTTATGGTGATGAAAGTTCAAACTCAAACAAGATATGGACCTGATGCTCATTTTAAATTCAACAGCCTGTTCATTCATTTCATTTTATACTTTTTAGCTTGTGAATTGAAAGTTGGCATGGCTCACTGCAAAAATGATCTAGAAATAAGTAAAAATGTCTTAAATTAAGTGTATTCACCCTTGATTTGAATAGGTAAATCTGATAATTTGCCAATGGAATTAGTATTTTTACCCTTAAAATAAGATAATTAGATAATATGCACTTAGAATAAGACAATGCAATTGTGTTTTCATATTTTAAATCTAAATTGTCTTGTTCCATTGGCAAAATATCTCTTTAATCTCCTCAATTTAAGAAGAAATGCACTTATTTTAAGAAAAAATGACTTATCTAGATTTTGATTTTCTCCAGTGCGCTACTAATTATCACAGGTCACAACTTTGTGGGGATTGCCACACTTTAATCTAGCAAACTTTTAGCACTTTAGACATGAGTCCTGAAACCAGACCTGTTGAATCTGTCCAGAGCTCACAGATTCTGTTTTAAGTCTTCTAAAGGAGAAACCATCTTTAACCAATCCGGTTAAACAGAGGCCAGAATGGCCTCTAACCAGTTGCGGGATGACAGTAGGGGTTATTAAACCAGGAGGTGACAATTTGAGATTGTAGCTGACCATGGAAAGCATGTTCTGTTTAATATATGCCAGAACATGAGAACTCATGGGGCTGTTTGTTTTCAGGAGTCTGGGTTGAAAGAAGATGCAGCACCAGCAGAGAAACCTGCTAAACCTGTTGGTAAGAATTACAGAAAAAAAAAAAAAAAACCCAAGCACATGTTCTTTGAATTTTAATCGGTTACCACAGCTGAACAATTTTCTATATGAAGTCTAAATGATTTAAGCCTCTCATCAGAGGCCAGCTCAGCCATGGTATGTTCACTGACCCTCTGGTATTTTCTCCTTCAGGAGCAGAGTTTGTCCGACCAGTTGTTGGTTATTTCTGTAATCTGTGTCAGATGATCTTCGGTGATGAAGATGAAGCCAAACTCCAGCACTGCAGCACACCGGCCCATTACAAGAAGTACCAGGTCACTATGGAAACCAGTAGTCCAGCTAGATGTTGGTGGTTTGGTTGGCAACTTTTTAACTTGCTGTTTTTGTTTCAGGAGAAAACGGGTAAAGATCCATGGATGAGCTGAGTGGAGTCAACAGTTATGGATCAGAAACAAGGGGGATTTTTTTGTGTGTGTGTGTTTGTCAGCTGAAAATATTTATTCAGCAGAACCAGTTTGTTTTAACTACAAGTTTCAAATAAACCAACTTTGAATCTGAGTAAGTTTCAGAATATTTTGTAAAAAAGTCCAACACTAAAATGTTCTGAACACAAGATCTGCATCCTTACACACTGTACCAGCTGGGAACACTGGAACGGTTCTGATTGGTCAGTGGTGTCACCATAAACTAAACTACACAAAGTATAAAAATGAAACCATAAAACTGTGCTTCAGGAGTCTTCATGCCATTGTCGTCTTCATCTTCTGTGCTTTGGCTTGTTGCTTCTCCAGATGTTTCTGGTTCAAACACAAACATTGGATCAGTAATGTCAGGTCACATGTTTACAGTACAGAAACCTTCCTAAAATGATGTGCAGGATTTTAAGCTTTATAATTTATTCCCACAAACTGCTAAAAGAGAAGTGGCTTTTCCCCATTTAAAACTTTAAACCTGAATTTGAATTATTTTTCTGGATCGGAGAGATTTCTAAATAAACTCTTAATAAGTCAGTGGGATTATAACTTGTTTGTTCAAATTTTTTCAACAACTGTTCAAGCCCAACTCTGCCTCAAAGCTAAATAATAAGAAAACTAAAAATGTTTGAGTAGATAGCATGGACAGTAAATCTGTCAGCCAGGTGTTAAAGATTTAAGCAACTTATATGGCCTTAAAGAGCTGAAATTGGCATTGTAGGGGTATATATTCTTTTTCCAACTGAACAAAATGGTGCACAAGTTCAAATGTTTGGGTAATCTCCCCCAAAAAGAAAGGGGTGTGAATAAGCCCCAATTTTTTTCCCTTCTAAAAATAAACCCGAAGTTTAAGACTATTTCAGAATGATTTAAGTAAAATGCTCTTAATAAACAGAAGGTTACTGGCACAACTAGAATATAAAAATAAAAAGGGTAGTTGGGTTCACAATTTCAAGAAACAAATACTGATATTCGGCACTCTGAGGTTTTTGCAAGTTATAAAATATATTTAGAAATTACAGGTGTTATATTTTCCAAAAGTGGGCATTTTTCAGATACAGTCTGTTTATTATAAAGCCAATATTATTTTTGCAATTAAAGATCAGGAAACAAATTTAATACAGTGAAGTATTTGTTTGAAATGGTTCCATTTCCCTTATTGGATTTTTGAAATAAATGTATTACATATAACCGTTTAGCATTCTAGGGCTCCTGGCAACCCAAGTTACCACAACATTCATTTTTGCCTCAGTTAAGTCGTAGGGAAGCGGCGTTCCAACGGTTGCAGTTCTGAATTCTCCCAAGTGGTGTCCGACTTTAAACGAGAGAATAGAGTGAATGTGATTGGTCGTTTATCAAGAGGGCGGGATTGTTGTGGTGGAAGGTTCGCAAGCAGGTTGGATTGTGGCCGGTGTCTCGGAAGCATCTTGCTAACCAGTTAGCAACTTTTTGCTAGTAGGTTCCCAAAGGAAAATTACATTGGCACCAAGTAGCACTAAATTGGTTACTTAGAAACGACTCTGTCAAGGAACGCTATGGACAGAGAAAACATTCAAGAGGAGGAGAGTTTTGTCGTTGGATAAGTCTCCTCTGTCATACGTTTTTTATTTAGAGGAGGAAAGTGGGGACGAAGATGTTTCGAAGAAGACGCAAGGGCGACAGAAGCTCCGTTTGGTGTAGAAGGCTTACAGCTGTACATGTTTAAGCCCTTGCCTCGCAGCGCTGCCAGTTCTGTTAGCTCTACGCCTGCTGAAGACACAGACGTCCATACCCGTGAACAATGGGACGTAAAATGAATAGTAGAGTAACTTGTTCTTACTTCGTATTTTAATGGTAGCATATATTAGCTGCGACATATGAATCAAGATGCTATGACCGAAAAATTTGATTGACAGATGACCGTTGACAATATCATCTGATAAAGAGTACGTTTATATATATGTTTAAGCCAGAATCATTTGACATTTAAATATGATTCCCTACGACTTTAAACTCTTTTATTCTTGGTTGTCATTTTTAACCATGATAACCTGGCTCATTTAAATACACAATCACATTCAAACCGGTGCTTTGCATGGCCATTTATAGTTGGATGTGTGCCAAGGTGAGGTGGATGAAGCTGTTACTATGAAACCTGCATGCAGGTCTGAAATCTTTCTGGCATAAACTATTTTGTATGGATCTCCTTTGATCAATGAGACCCCAGCTCTCTATGAGGAAACCTGTTTAAGGAAGCTGGTCTCACCTGCAGCTTGTCATAGTGCGCCTGGCTGCTACAGTGGACCTTCTTGGCCTTGTCCTCGTTGGAGTAGAACAGGAAGCAGATGCGACAGTAGTAACCCATCTTCACATGCTCCACCCCTAAACAACCAATCAGAGGTCAGCGTTTGTTCGGCAACCATGGCAGCAGCTGGGCCAGGTTTCCTTACCTATTGGGGTGTCAGGGTCATATGGTGGGAGGGTTGCCACGCTGGACCCAGCCACACTGGGCGCTTCGTCGGCAGGGGGAAGAGCCTCTGTCTGCCCATTCTGATTGGTCGATGTGTCCATCTCCTCATCCTTCTCCTGAAAAACAAGAGATCAACCTCAGGCTCAGACTGCAGTCCTTTAAAGCAGAGAACAGCTTAAATCAGGACATAAATAATCTAGTTGGATACAACAGAGTTTCAGAAACGCGGGTCCAGTTTAAAACCCTCATCTAAGAATGTAGAAATACCAAAAAGAAGAAGGGAAGTACTTTACATCAAACTTCTGAATGGGTTCTGGAGATCGACAGATAAATATGTAGTAATGTTTTATTCTTTAGAATTTTATCTTCTAAAAGCAGAGCAAAGGAAAAGGTCTGGAGACGTTAAGGTTGTTTGTACCCAGATCCATTCAGAAGACTGTTCCCAGATCAGTTATTCTTAATGTCAGACTCACCTCTTTACTGAGGCTCATCTCCTCAGAATCTTCTGGAAGCTTCTCAGCTGGTTGCTTCTTCATCTTCTCATCTTCAGTGATGTCACAGCTGTCTTTTGCTGTTGCCTCGTCTTCCTTTTGTTCCACCTCCCCCTCATCTTCCTCCTCCTCGGCTTTCACCTCATCTTCTTCAGACTCTGCCTCCGGTTTCTGTTTCTTTGCAGGCGGTTCTTCAGCTGTCTTGCTGGGTCTCTCTGGAGATCTGCTTGCCTCCCTCTTAATGGTGATGGGATATCGATGGCTGGAAAAAGAGGCAAGCATGACCAAAGGTCACTGATATGATGACCCATTTTTAGTCACCCAGCTCTGCGACTCACCCATGTTTGAGTTGTTTGTACTTCCGGCTCACATAGATGGTCAGACGTTTCCCTTGAAACTTCAGCTGCTTCCCCTTACAGGCTTCAGCCATCTTCTCTGCAGATTCAGCCTTTTCCATCTCAATGAAACACTGCAGATACAGAAACCAGGTTGGTTAAGAGTTGCTGGAGTTCCAGATCAACCAACCTGAGCCCAGCACCCATACCTCTCTCCTGAGCCGAT
The DNA here is from genome assembly GCF_000732505.1 of Cyprinodon variegatus. Lineage (NCBI taxonomy): Eukaryota > Metazoa > Chordata > Actinopteri > Cyprinodontiformes > Cyprinodontidae > Cyprinodon > Cyprinodon variegatus. Next base: position 1,449,332 of record NW_015150512.1, read on the forward strand.
GCAAGAAGTACTTCTGGATTTTCCCATATGGCTCTGCCAGCTTCAGGATGTCCTGGTCTGAGTAGTTAACGTTGGGAATCTGACCGATATAGATGACCCGGCTGGAGCCACACTGAACACACAAGCAGAGGAACACCACCATCAGTTCCTCAACCACACGGAGCAGCTCAATGCAAGTATATAAGTCAGACTAACCCCAGCTGGCCCACTTCATTACAAAACATTTAGAAAAGGTTGAGATTTTTATTCCAATTTTATACCACTTTTTGCCCTTTGATGTATAACCATAGCAACAAAAGCATTATTAACTGGCAGGAGCAGCTGAACGACATGTTTTAAGTTTAAAGAGTCTGAGCAAGAAGCCCAGACAATTTGAAGAGGAGACGATGCGAGTGGAGACCAGTGGACTGAGGGGAAGTTTTCAGATTAAAGCTTGTGAAGAAGAGACGGCCGTTTTATCTATGCTAGAATATCCTCACTACATATTGAACTGGTAGCTAAATGGAAGAGATTCTCCCTGTTTTTCTTCTAAACATCCACTGTTTCATAAGAAAATCAAATGTGTTTTCTGCAAATTAAAAGCTCTTCTCCACTACCAACAACTTGGTAGTGAAGACTATACTCTAGACCAAAGGTCTTCAACATGAGTGTCCCACAAATAGCCCCTTAGGCCAGACTTGAAAATCATAAGATTAACTGTTTTACCACAAATCAGGCACCTGCAATTTTGCTCATATTAAAATAAAATATTTTTGTTTACTTTACACATGAACCAAAGGTTTGCATATGTCATTCTAGATAAACATCTCGTTATACATTTTTAGACAGATACTAGCAACAAAAGCTGGTAGCGTTAAGGAACCTGAGGGATTGAACATTTAGTTCTTCTCGTGGTGCTAGAAACCACAGAAGGAATGGACGACCTACCTGGATGGTGGGGTAGCTCAGGGAATGGGTGACCCTCACTGCCCGGCCGCACACCATCGGCGTCACATTACCGTTATAAAACTTGGCCATGGCAATGGCTTCATCCTCTTTCTCAAACTGGATGTATGCCTGAGGAGAAAGAAGAGTTAGTGCAGCAGGGGTCAGAGAGGGAACTGGGTGAGTTTCCACTTGTTTCTGATACAAGATTCCAGAAGATCTAATAGATTAAGCCTCCATGGAAAAATGAAGAAGTTTAAACAGTTTTTTCCTGAATTCAGAGACTGGTTCTAATTTGGTCCCAAGTTGACAAGTTTTTGTTCTTTGCTCAATACAGAGGAACTGAGCCTGGACGTTTAGAACATAACCTGAGCATCTATAGTCAAGGTGAGTTTATAGGAACCACAATGGCTGATGGGTGCTAAAACGAATCAAGCTACCATCAGGTTTCACTGGATATGACCTGGTGCACCTACCTCAGGCCTCAGGTCCAGAACCAGGTGTTTGACCACCTTTCCAAAAGGTTTGGCGAGCGCCAGAATGTCGTTGAGAAAGTTGTAGCCCCTCCTGAAGCCAAGGATGTTGATGACCCTCATACCCTGAAGTCAAACACATGTAAGATCTTTAGTGCAGAGCTAAGGTGTTTTAAAGATGTAGGCGGCTCTTTGGGACTAAAGAGGGAGGAATGAATCCTGATGGGAAACCAAGACATACCCCTCTCCGTGTGTTGTCTGCGGAAAAGAAGATGAAGAAAGTTTAGCCCGATTTCATAAAAACCTGCAGCTAAGATCTGATTGGTTCCTGATCCTCCTCAGTATGCTGATTACCAACCGATGCCACTGGAGTCTATGGAGGCGTCGCCTTCATCGTCTTCCAGCTCATCCAGCGTCACAAAGTCCTCCATGTTCTCCAAGAAGCTCTGGTCAAACTGAAACACAGACATTTGTCAAAAAGGAGAAAACTCAAACCTCTGGGCTCTATTCAGAACAACCATCTTACCTCTTCCTCAGGCTCGTCTCCTTCTGCCGCCTCATTGCTCTCGTCTGCGTCAACGTTCTCCTTCTTTTCTGACTCATCTGTAGGACCACCAGGTCCGGTCTTATCCTCTGACTCTGCCTCCTTTGTAGCCCCGTCCTCTGCTGCGTCATCGTCACCAGAGTCCTGTTGTTCAAACAAGAACCTTCAACTGATGAAGTGAAAGTGCCTTCTTGTGGTGAGACCTGCTTTGGAGCTTCCTTCCTTATTTCATTAGAGCTGCAGGAGCCCTGATCTCCTGATGAAGGTCTTATTAACCCGATTCTTTCTCCCTTCACTTCTTTTACTAACATGTCTTTAAAAATCTAGATCAGGTCTGGATTAGAAGACGGTCTTACTTTATTTACTTTTACTAAATGGTACCTAAATCCTCATCAATACTCAGATATTGTGTCCTAGCATTTTTGTACCGTTAAGCACTCCTCCATTAGAGCCATGAAAGGTGTCATTTAAATTTTTATTTTTTGTGCAGCTTCAGTAGATTTTCTTAGAAACAAAGGAATATGTTTTAAAGCAGCATCAGCTGCTGCTGCTGCATTTCCATGGAGTTCCTTTAAATCAATCTTGTTTTTGGATTGCCTGAACTCTGATCCTTTCTTTACCGGCTGTCAAAGCTGCGTCATTCCTCACCTCCTCCTTGTTTTTCTCTTCCCGCTGGTCGTCATCCTCCTCCTTCGCAGACTCAGATCTCTCAGGCTGCTCTTCATCTTCACTGTCTTCACTCGTTAACCCCTCCCTCTGTCCCCCCTGCTTTTCTTCAGGTTCTTCTTCTTTGTCCTCCCCCTCTCCTGCAGGTTTTTCTTTGTCATCATTGTCATCCCTCTTCTTCCTCTCCTCTCTCCCCTTGGATGAAGACTTGGACGTCCTGGAGGTTTCTGACCTGCTGCTCCTACGGCTCTGAGTGTCTTTCTCCCCCTGCCTGTGGCTCACACTGGGGGAAAAAAACAAACAAAAAAAATCAGGAACCTAGCCTTTTCCCAGTCAGACAAACCAAAGGTGCCTGCAGCTGCCTTAAATAAAGTAAGCAGGGGTGGTTTCTGATTTAACTCACTTGAGGGTTTTGTATTTGGTGCAGATGTTGAGGCGGATCAGCCTTCCTTTGATGATGAGCGGGTTCATGCTGTAATACTTCACCAGCATCTCTGCATCCTCCACAGTTCCCAGTTGGACAAACGCCTGGAAGGTCATGATAAGCACGATGAAGCACTATCAGTAGTAACCCAACTGTCCTTAATATTGCCTCAGCAGACCCAGTACCAAAATATTACTGTACTGGTATCTGCGCAGTGATTCAGTGATCATGATCATAAGAAGGGAATTTTCGTATCCATGTTGAATATGAGCTTGTAAGCTCATATTCAACATGACTGTTCAACTTGATTGTGGAACATCTAAGCAAAGACACCTATTCTCTACATTTTGTCTGATACATGTATTAGGCTTTTCCTAAGCAGGATGGAACCAATCATACCACCCATGACTTCCATCATCGTAAAAGTACAAAAAACGCTTACAGCACAAATGTGCCGCAAATGTCTAGGAAATCTTGCCTAGTATGCGTATTATAATTAATTTTGGGGTTGTCTTTTTTTTTTTTCCTTTTTTTATTGTCCTGAAGTTGCTTGGAGATTTTAAGAATGTAAAGACACTATTTCTGGCTTTTTCCAGGTTAATGCACTATATCATAAGGGACTATTAAGAGGCTCAAATATCTGTTGGCGAGCAGAAAATTTGCCATTAATAGAAGCGACCTCTTTATTGCAGCGTGGTTGTTGTGCTTGTTTGGCTTCTTTTGGGCTCATTTTCTTAGAGGGCTTTCTCTCGTGAGCTCTGACAACACGTGTTTTGTTTATGTCAGTTTAAAGCAGTGTGTGCGGTTTGTGTGCTTAAGGTGAGATGGAGTGTATCTGACTACAGTGGGTTACTACTTAAGGGTTTAAAGAAAAAAAAGCTGTTTTTCAGTATTTTTTTTTTTATAATGAGCCATATGCAGGCTCAAACTTAGGTTGAATGTGATTTGCAGACATTGCTGCAATTTTCCACACATCATTTATAGAATGCAGAGCGACTGACGACACACGCTGTGATGGGAAGGTGTTTCTACACTCTCCGTTGGTGCAGTTCAAATTTAATTTCCGGCCTTTAAGTTCAGGTAATTAGCTCCAGGATTGCTTATCAAACTTTGAGGACGTCAACAGGTTATTACATAACATGTCAGTTATGAATGCTCAAATGTTATGAAGCGTTTTACATGGAAATGCTCCCATCCAACAGACCTTAGTGATATTTGGAAGTTAAACCTTCTCTGGTTCTGCTTTCAAGCTGGGTCGACATCATGCATGTGCTCAGGTTTAAAACCAAAGCTGTCTAAATTCAGGACCAACACAAGTTCAAATAATATCTCATGTGTTATATGACTTGAAATGTAAACAACCTTTAACATGTTAGATTGTTTGGTGAGTTTAGAGTAAAATAAAACTACGGTCTGTCTCTAAGACTTCTGTTTTTATTACATCTTTCACTTCCAACAACCTGCGGTTGCCACCAGGCGGTCATCAGTCAACAGCTCAGATCCTCGCTTCACCCTAATGTTTGAACAATCAGGATATTCCTCAGATGGCTAAATCCTAAGTGAGGCTGCAGAAGGTGGTTCTGTTTGGTTTTACCTGGTCAGTCAGAAAGAGGTGCTTGTCCACGGTACCAAAGCGTCTGGAGATGGTCAGGAGCTCCTTCTTCTTCTCGTCATCTTTGGGCAGGTTGGCAAAGAACACCACCTTGCTGCCTTGGCCGGTGACGTCCCTGTTGGGCTTCTCCATCGGCAGATCAGACGACCGGTGGGATTTCTTGAAAACAAGGACGATGCGTTGGGTCAATTTGTCACATTTCTCCCATCAACCCCAGCACCATGTCACAGTTACCTCAATGGCCATCAGCCTCTTGGACAGGTAGAAGGTGACTGGTTTTCCATACAGCTTGGTTGGATGCTGCTGGTAGTAGTTGACCATGCTCAGAGCTGCTTCATGAGTATCCATCTCCAGGAAGGCCTGAGGAACAACAAGAGGTAGAAAGTGACCCAGCTGCCGCAGGTTGGAGTGCTTGGTGCATCCCAACCTTCTGGGTTTTAAAGAGTTTAATAATTACCAGAACCAGCTAATCATTCCTGTGATTTAATTCAGAACCTGCCTCTCTTCCACCTTCACCCCTGGAATGAATTTATCAGTTTAAACTCCATCTCATTCACTATATGAGGGCATATACGGGCCCCCCCTACTAGTCTGTCTGTTGATCCCTGAAAGAGTTTCAGGTGTTCAGATGTCAAGAACCAGCTTGTTCCTCTGAAAGTTCAAGTATGACAAGAAAAATGGCTAGAAAGAAAAAGTTCAACCTTAGATGAAACTTCCCTGGTGAAAACCTGCAGCTGATTCATTTGTGATCCAGTAAAAATGAATAAACAATAAAACCCAAACAGGAGCCTCTGATGTCTGGAACAGGTCTGACAGACCGAACCCAGATTTTTTTCCTTTTATCAGAACAGGCAGAGGATCCTGCCTTGACAGAACCAAACAGTGACCCAGAGGAGGGCTGGTCTACCTTGTTGTTGAGAATCAGGTGCTCTCTGAGTCGCCCGAAGGTCTCGGTGAAGGCAAACAGCGTCTTGTTGCTTAGGGGCTTCCTTTCGTACTTCACCACCACCACTCTGCTCCGAGACTGAGGAAACATTCATCAGGACCAGCGTAAGCAGAAATATCTGGGCCGAAGCATGACATCAGCAGGTAATTCAACTCACCACGTTGGGTCCCATCATGTTTTCAGAGCGACCGCGGCCTCCTGCAGACAAATACATTCAATAAGAAAACCAACTTCAGAGCTGCACCCAATATGGGAGGTGCTGGACTTCATAGATGGACGGTGTCGTCTCACCCCAGCTGGAGGACATCCCTCCTATGGGTCCGGTGGACATGGGGGCTGGGCCCAGAAGACCTGCAGAAAGGTTGGGGGTCTCCCTGTGGCCCCAGCCAGTTAACAACAGTTGGATGAAAATGTTCTCCAATGTGAACCAACAGAGTTAATGACACTGATTATTAGGACTGAAACAATTATAACTAATTTGTTCATTGAATCTTTAACTAGATTAACGGTACACAGACTCTAAAACATGGTATTTGCTAAAAGAATAACCTACCGTATTTTCACGACCATAAGGCGCACCGTACTAAAAGGCGCAGTCTCAGTTATGTGTCCCATTCGACTGAAAATTTCTTCAAATTTTCAGTCGAAGTCTGCTCTCTCCTCAATGTTACAGACTGCAGCTTTAAGGCATCTTTTTTGGATTAATAAAAAAAGAAAATACTAAAATAATCAATAGGAAAAAGATTTAAAAAAAAAAAAAAAAACTTTTTTTTTTAATTAGGTGTCAAATGTATTTCAGGTTTGATTTAAATGTTTCCAATCAAATCATTTCACACCATCAAGGAAAGGCAAAAATAAATTCCTAATGGTGGTATGGTGGAAGACACCAAGCCAAGAAGTGTCCCTTATTTAATTTTCATAGTTGGTAACCCTACATCCTTTCCGTCCAGCTCTTCCAGGACTTACTCTAGTCCAACGCTCCAATTTCCCAATGGTTCATCACTTCTTTCTCAGTAGTAGTTAGGGTTGAGAATTGATAAGATTTTCATGATTCCGATTCCCTTATCGATTCTATGAAACGATTTGATTCCTTATCGATTCTCTTATTGATTCTGTTAACAATGAACTTGGTAAGTGCACGGTGACATTAATCTACCTTCGCCTGGGACATTCTATTTCTGCCTAACTCTGCGACAACAGAAGGCAGTAAACGGGAGCTGCCAGCCTCTGAGCGAGCCAGGCTACCCGTCTCCTCCCAGCCATCTAAATCTAAAGGAGAAGGCATCCATTTAATGAAAAAGCACTGAGATGAGTAGGACTGATTAAAGCCAGTATCAGTACTCCAAAAGCAGGTATGGAAATCATATTTGTAATACACACTTGCTGTTCAAAATCGCATTAAAAATGTGAAGTTGATTTGACTGTGGTTACTGCTTGGTTATGGGGCACCATCACTTATTACTGCATATTTTATCGACTAGTAAGTTAGTGGACGTATTGTGGAGCACCACTCCAAGTTAGTATCAGGTAGTGTTAATTTATATTTACACCACTTACCTTCTACCAGGTTCCCAGTCTGGATACCTGAAACAACAGGAAATCTGTTTATCAAAGGCTTCCCCATCTCTGCAGAGCTTCTGGTTCATTTCTGTACCGTATGAACACATTATATATATATATATACGCATTATATAGGAAGTCATTTCTACAATCCTTTACTTCAACTATAACTTTATTGCCTGGTTCCAGTCTGTGCCACAAATATGATGATCTAACCTTTAGCTCTGCTTGCTTTTTAATTTGTTTGTTTAATTCTGGCTCTGACTTACATGTCCAGAAGCCTTCGCCTGTTCTCAGCATGTCGGAGGCCATTAAGGTGCTGGTCCCACTCCTGCCAGAAGAACAAAACACAGATCAGTCAGTCAACATCCTCAATACGGATACAGTAGCTTAAAGGCTTATCATCCAGAGAAGCCGAGAACAGTAGGATGGGTCTGGTGAATATTACTAAGGCTTTTCTCTGTTGTTTAGCTCTTAATGTTGTGAACACTGATTCCATGTTGATAAAAAGCCAAATCAAAGGTTCTGTCTCTCTGAGATAAAATGGTATGGCTGCACGGTGTTCTGGAAAGAAAAGGCCAATAGAGGTGCTGTCTGTTTGCCTGTTGGAAAATACATAAACTTTGCTGCTGCAGCTCAAGCTGAGCATCTTTAGAGAACCTGACTAAACAGGGAGGATCTCAGCAGAACAAGAGGCTGAGATGAAGCTGCGGCATTAAATGCTTCATGAAACCAACATGGAGATGGACTACCTAAGAACCTGGACCCACTGCATCTCTCTGGGATCTGTTACAGCACTTCAGCTCAGAAGGTAAGGAAACCAAAGACAGGCTCATCATGCTGAAGAGAGTGAAATGAGAGGATTTAACCAAGTAAACTGGGGCTTCAGTCTCTTGAAACATAAGGTGATAACCAGCTCTCATGGCTGACAGAAAGCTCAAACATTTACAGTTAGTCCCAAAAGAAAAGAAGAAGCAGGCTGGACGTACTCACCATGGTGGAATGAACATCAAAGTCACAAAGAGAGCACACGTGAGGGAACATGGGGGGTATGACTCCCAGGAAGTCCTGGATCTTCCCGCTTGAAGGTGTGCCCATCCTCCTTGACATAAACATGGGGTCTGATGATGGCCCCATGCTGTACCCGGAGCTGTAGCTGTCCCGCATGGAGCTGAAGCCAAAGTCTCCAGAAGAATGGACCCTGGAAAGGCCCTGACCCAGAGACGGGTCCCAGCTATCCCGCCCGCCTCGAAAAGCTGCTTCAGAGGAAGAGGACGCAGCTCCTCGATCCCCTCCGCCAACTTTACGGCTCTTCAGCTGCATCAGGATGCGGGGCAGCGTTTCCATGCTGATGTCCTCGTCAGGGAGTTCAGCCAGAGCGTCCAGGTCAGAGGGCGACAGGCCCAAACTGGAAAACAGCTTCATGTGACGGCCAAGATGACCACCTCCATCTGGGCTCTCCATCCCGCCCATCCCAAGGCCCGAGGACCCACCCCCCATTGAGCGACTGGGACCCTGTTCGTTCATGTTAAAGTTCAGCCCCCGACTCACAGAGAACGCTGTCTGAGAACCATCGGACTGAGACTGCTGAGCCATTACTTCACCAGGTGGAGGCAAGACAGAGAGAAGCAGGCAGCAAAGAGTCTATGAAAGGTTCCTCTTCTTCTCTGAAGAATGTCTGAGTTCTGCTGAGACACAATGAAGCAGAGAAAACCTTCAACCAAAGAGTCCAGAGGGAAGGCAGAAGCTGGTGGAGCCGCCTGAGCCGGCGAGATAACTGTAGAGGGAAGATCACAGCAGGAGACAGAAAAGGCTGCACCTCTACATGATGTGGAGCAGAGTGATGGAGAAGCTTAAAGAGGCACGGCATCATTATAAAACTTTACAAAGCAAAACCAATGCCTGCAGGCTGAGAAAGTCTGTTAAAAACCTGATTCTACAGAAGGAAGCCTGGAGAAGGACATCTTCACCATTTCTACTGCTTTCAAACCAGGACCAAAGAGTTAACTGAAACATACCATTTTTTTTTTAACTATGAAACTGGATTTTACTGGAGATGAGATTTGGAAGAGAACTGCAGGTTCAGTTATCTAGGCATCAGACAAATTGAAAGGTCCACAATTCAAGAAAAGAAAGAAATGCAAGTTTCAATGCAAGTATCAAAGTTTGTATTTTGTTCAAGTCATAGATTAAAACTCACTTTCATTAATAGTTTTAGTTTATGAACCAAAGCAGGAGGACCTTTTCATTCAGACCTTCTGCCTCTGAAAATCAATGTTTAATTTACCAGAATACATCTTCAACACTGCGACTGGATGACGTAAAACAATAATATCGTTATTGCCAAGTTTACATGGACACAAAAATTGCACTGAAAGCCTGATCAGATCAAAAATGTGTCATGCAAACATGTAAACATGAAAAGTGTAATTCAATTTGGTCCAATCAGAAAGAAATTTCATTCCGATAAAGATGTTTTTTTTTCCCCGATCGCCATTCTGATTGCTGTCCATGTACACACCGAATTTGATCTTCGGAGTAAAATCAACTCTTCTGTGCAACATCAACGTGACATTTTTCTTTTACGGGACAAGAGGGGAAAAAAAATGGGGACAAAAACAATGATCAAGTCCTTGAAAGTCTGAAATAAGGGACTACTATGGCTTTAGAAGAGAATGCAGCACAGGATGAGTACTGTACAAGTCATGTCAAAAAATTATCCTTATGTGGTAAATCTGCAGTCCTACGAAGCACAACGACAAGACACTAAATTAACTATTCAAGTGAAATACTCTCAAAATTCCCGTGGCAAAAGAAAGTTATTAATAGCCAAATTCATGAGTAACTATAAAGTGTCACTCCTTACTGTAAAACTTGAATGCACCACAAAGCTATTACCACAGCTTTTGCACATCATGTGGCCTAATACATCAAATAACTTAGTATGAGAAAAGATGCATCTATTAATGTTACAAAACAAATAGACTGAAGGAAAAAAGTGCCATCTTATATGATTTTTACTGTTAATTTTCTCAACAAAGGTTTCAAACTAACAACACAGTGGCTGGGAGGTGCATATTTCCCAAAATCACACACAGGTTAAAATATAACCAGCTCTGAGGGATGTCTCAGCAAACGAGTGGCTATTTCAAAAGACAACAGCACCAAAGTATATAATAAAAGCTACAGATTTTAACTTGAAAGTTGGGATACAGTGCTTTAGCCAGCACCTGCAGCGAGTATTTTTTCATACAATATATTTTTGAATCAAGCATTCACAATTTTAACAGAATATTTCTTATATATAAACATTATATTGCCTTCAGCCTTTAACATATATAACTCATTGTAAAAGAACAGATAAGTTACGTTTCATTTCATAACTTTAGAACTATATAGGTGTTTATTCCAGCTTATAAAAAAGGTCAAAAGTGTCCAGACAAATTTTATTATAGGTTTTTTATCGCAAAGATTCTTGATTTTTGATAAATAGAAAAGATAAAGCAAAATATGTTAGGAAATCTTGAATAAATAAATCTAGATGTGAATCATCTTCTGATAACTTTGTATTCCAGACTATTTTCAACAGGTCTGAGTTGAAACCTGTTGGCTCTGTGGAAATTTACTCCTGATCAAAGCTAAATATTTCCTACCGTTTTCATATATTTTCTGAAGTCCTGACACCACAGTTCTTCGCAGAAGAGCAAATAGAAAATTCATTCTTCAATAATCAGTAGGCTAAACGGTATTGCTCCCCTCTATTGAAAGTCCAAATGAACAAAACATCAAGTAGACAGACGGCACCAAATCCTACAAAGGCACTAAATTGCCCCTAAGGCGGAAACCATTTAAAACTATCAGATCATAGTGCAGCTAATCAACCCTTTAAATGTAATCTATCGAAAAATAAAAAGAACAGTAACAAAACCTTCGTTACCCCTGCAGTATAATCCCATTTAGCTAACATATGCAATCCGAATCAGTTCATATAAACCGTTAGATTTCTAATTCAGCAGAGGCTGAATATAAATATTAGTAGACAGCTTATGAATTAGTGTTGTAAAATTGGTTAAACGCAGTTTAAATCAAAATTGTTCCCACAGATCAGCAGCAGATTTAAGGTTAACGTTAGCTTCCAGCTAACCGTCCAAATATTAACCGGGATAAAAAATAAAAAAAAATCAGGTTTCAATAAAGTAACACGAACGTTTTTGTTTTGTTTGTTTTGTTTGGTTTTTTTTTGTGGAGAAAGGTAAAATAGAAAATATTGAGATGCTGGTTTTCAATTCAGCTTGAGGGCCTAGCTTTAACCAAACCTCCGTTGGGAAGCTAACGTTAGCTTAACATGCTAACATGAGGGGCTATTTCTTGTGTGTTGCCTAAAGAAAAAAAACAAGCAAGCACCTGAAGATAGCCGCTGCTCGACGTTAAAGTTCACTTACTTAGAGCACAGAGTGCATTTGTGAGATTTTAATTTATTTTTTTATTTATTTTTTTTTACTTACCGCAGACGCACACTGTTGCAGTCGCTACTTCTTCTTCTTCTTATGTTTTGTATTTGCGGATGGCAACCAACTTAAGATGCATATACCGCCACCTAGCAGACTGGAGTGTGGTTATCAGTAATGTCAGAGGGAAGTTATTAATTCAGGTAATGCACCTACTGTATAAGTTGTTTGCCAAACGCCATTAAAAAAAAAAGAAGAAGAAGAAGTTATTAATTCACCTCAATGGCATGAACGAAACTGCATATTATCTATGAATCAATATCTATACAAACTTACATATAAATGAATATGTAGTCACTACTTCTTCTTTTTGTAGTGTTTTTTTTTTTTATCTTCTTTTTTATGGCGGTTGGCAAACTAGTTAAAGTGTAGTACCGCCTCTAACTGATAAGGAGGTAAAAA
>NW_015150512.1:1461436-1477600 GCF_000732505.1 Cyprinodon variegatus
ATATATATATATATATATATATATATATATATATATATATATATATATATATATATATATATATATAATAAGAAATAATCAAATTTGTCCTTATAATTTCTAATTTATCTTTAAGTTATCGTCAGTTTCGAATGGTCCTACTCGTTTTCCCATCATACTTTCAACCGTTTCACTGTTTAAATCTCTCAGGGTACGTTTCTGCAGCTTTCCCTATTATTTTAGATTTTTTCTTTGTATTATTTGTATTTCATTTTTTACTGCCTTTACTGAACTCCTGTGTTTGGACCAGGTAATGGTGGCTGTGAGACTGTTGTCTTGTCTTTCATTGTAAAATGTTTGCTTTGTTTGCGTTTAGAGATTTTGGTGTTTTGTTTTCATATTATTTAGAGTTAAACTGGTTTAACTCCATGTGGTGCTGTGTAGTTTAACATTTTTTTCTCCCTAAAAAAAATGTTTGCACATCTTTCTTCTATTATAGAAGCCAATTTCTGCACTGTTAAAAAAAAAAAAAAAAAACTTGTATCTTATAGTTATGAGATAGTAGGACATTACTCTGATATTGCTGTCACATTATTAGACAGTATCTTATAATGAGATAATGTCTCATAATTATGGCTTAGTGTCTAAGATAGCTAATTCATATTATGAAATAATAGTATCCTCTGGGGCCTCAAGGAGCTCAGGGTTTCACCCAAAAGTCAGGATGTTTTGTGGGAAAATATGTGAAAGCCACGTAAACTTTCAGTTGATTAGAATAACAACAAACCTTACCTAAAAACACAGAATTCTGGATCCATTCATCTGTTCTCTAGATCTTATCATCAGTAGTTGAGGAGCATGACATGCACATAAACTATCAGAGGGTCTTTTCCATCCTCACTAGGAATAAAATGTTAGATCTATTTTCTTAGTAGTCAGATGTTGCTTCAGCTTAACTAGTGGCACATTGGCTCTAAAAAAGAACATAACCATAGATAAAGTCTGAAACTCTGTGTGGTAAGTATATTCTTCTAAAATGCTTCCTTTAACCAACTTGCTTTGCCGCTGACACCCCTGCATATCCCTAATGAAGGACAACGAGGGTATTTTATTCTATATTTTATTACAGTTTAAAATAAATGTCTCAATACTTTGGGGGAAAAAATCCAGCATATACATAAATAAATAAACACACCATGCAGCCTTCTCTTATACATGCAGATTTGAGGTGAATGAGATAAATTTTAATACAATACAAGGAATGAAACCATGAAGTCAAATTCAGATAATCATTCAAAAGATAAGAGGTTTATATATATGGAAAATAAAGACAAGGTCCAGAAGGTTTTTCTGGTTTGTTTGAAATTGATCTTCATTTATTAAAACTTTTGATAGTCATTGGTAGACATTCCAAAGACAGATTAGACCGCAGCGAACAGCTGACAGGCTCCTAATCTGACCAACAGTTAGAACTGAATCTTCTTATAAACTCTGATCTATGTGCTACCCTCTGCATGCACTGATGTTTAGTCGCCCAGCTGATCTCTAGTGTCTAAGGGACAAGAAGTGGGATATAAGGATGTTGGTTCGTGGTTCTGTCTGAATTTACTGAACATTTGGTGGAACTGAACAGGAAAATACAAGGGCAGTGTTAATCAGAGCATCATACACAGTTAAAAAAAGTAAACTCCAGTTATTTTTTCTTTGGTTTCTTTTGGTTACATGAGTCTCCAAGGCTGAAATCCAGAGATTATTGTGTTATTTTTTGTTTATTTGTTGTCTCTGCTGCAAATGGATTACCACTTGGAATCCTGAGGTTCTGAGTTCTATCATCTCTTAGCAAGATCCTTAACCCCCGATTGCTCCCTATGCACTGCACAATGGCAACCCACTGCTCCCATTAGGGGATGGGTTAAATGCAGAGGTAAATTTCTCCAATATGAGATCAATAAATTGCAATTATTATTAATTTATTTGAATTAGGCTTGGAGCATGTAAAACTCAGCTCAGGTCTGGTTTCTGAAGACTTCCTCCAAATATGTCTAATGTGGCTGTAGAGTTTAGCCATTAACTGATGAGACACTGGATTAGAGGTCCATGATGTTCTCCACCTGGTTCTGGGTGGTTATGTTATGATGGAAGAAATTAGAAACTGTAGATTTCGAAATAGAATAGCTAATGATCTTGGCATGATTACTTATCGTCTTTTATTGAGAGAATGCTCTTCAGGGTGAGCGGGGTGTTTCTGCAGATCAAGAGGTTGAAAATGTTTTGCACAGCGATCAACCCGCCGTACCTCTTGCCTCTCCGGAGGTGAAATGGTGCGCAGCTGCTGTGTTGACCTATTTTTGCTATGCGACATTCACTGAAGCCAGTTGCGTGGTGGGACCAGAGTTAGGAGAAGATTCTTAACCAGATATCCATTCTCAGATTGAACGGAAATAAGCACATATACATTTCAACATTGGTGCTAGGTTTTAAAAATAGTCCTTAAGTATCAAATATGTATTCTGTTACATATTATACTGTTCGTTATAAACTTGAATTTCATATTTCCACATTTTTTGCTTTCACCGTGAAGGCCACATCTTTTTTAAGCCAATCAGCTTTCAGCCTCACTGACGCTGCAGATGTAAACAAACAGAAGCGGAGCGGCCATTTCTGTGTCGGAGGAGTTTTTCTTCACTTCGAGCATTTGGAAGTTTTGCCGTCGAATAAATCAACGCGCAGGTTGTTTAAAGGTAAGAAAATGGACCACTGGGTGTTCTGACCCGGTTCTGGGTCTCTCTTTGTGGATTCACTGCCGTGTCTGGCTCTCAGTGAGTCAGCGGCCCTCACAGCCAGTCTGACTGCTCAGACCTGTTGGCTAACGGTCAAATCTCTCACAGAGACATGAAGGACACGAGCATCGGAACCACATCCACCTCTACCGGAAATGGAGAGGTGGTCCTCAGCAGCCAGTTCGGCTCAGAGGAGGACCCGTTTGCAGAGTACATGTGGATGGAGAATGAGGAGGAGTTCAACAGACAGGTGAGGAGCTGAGGACTAATCCTGACAGGGGCGGAGCTAGATGGGGGGCCAAGGGTGGCCATGGCCACCCTTAGCCAATCATTGGCCACCCCTACTATTTTATTCCCTCAAATACAGATGGTGGCAGCAGTAATACTCTCAAGTGGAATATTCCAAACATTTAAATGTTTTGTGGTTAATTATACAAATCAAAGTTGATAAATAGAGATTTCATGCTCTTTTCAGAACTAGATTTTGTTTTATATGGGGTAAAGAGAAAATGTGTCTCTGCAAGTCATCTGGGAGTCTTCAGTGAAATCATAGATAAATAACAATTTTTAAGAAAAACTTCAAATAATCAATTTATTAAGATATCAGTGCTTGTAAATATCAATTTTATTCAGAATGTTTATTGATACAATTGGGTAAGTAATGATGATGGAAAAGATTTACCCCTCAGATCTCAAAACTGAAAGAATTTTATCCACTATGCCTTTTATTTAAAAAGCACGGATGTTTGCAATGGTTGCATGTTTTAATAATCTCGCCAAACCCGCTAACAGGCATTTGTAGAACTTGTCCTGTTGTTTATCTATTGTTTCAGGCCCTCAGTGATGAGAGAAAGCAGTGAGTAACCAAAACATAGAAAGCTATTTGAAAACTAAAAAAAAAAAAGAAAAAAAAAAAGCCAAGTGAAGTATAATTTAAATGATTTAAAGTTGCTCTGGATGCAAACGGAGGGGGGGAAAGTGTGGCTTCCATTGACAAACAGAGGGGAATCGGATATGGCAGGTGGCTTTATAATAATGACAGAATAAACAATACCAACCAATACTAAATGAAAATTACAATTCTATTCGATGAATGGATATTATGAAATTGTTGCAGTTAATTTCTTACTAAACATGACATAACATTTTAATACAGGCTTCAATGCAGCCAATTGTCTTTAATGGGTATCAGCAGTTTCCAGCTGCCACAACCAGTTATTCCCCCCACCAGTTATCACATAGCTTCAACGTCTCCATTATTAAAGTCTCTGTAACCCTTTATCCAACGAGGCCAAAAATAGTGATTTGGAGATATTTTGCTATCATGGCTGTAAGAATGCCCCAAATCCGAGAGCTTTGCTTCTTTTTCCCAGCAGGACTTGAACACAGCTTTTTAACATCTGGTTGATGGCTGCTGCATTTTTTAATGGATTGTGCACAGTTTAAAAGAAGAACAAGAATAGATTGAATTTTCAAAGTTTTAAAGAAAATTAATCTGATTGTCAATTAAATTTGATTTGATATTTCATATATGAACCAATACATGTACTGAATAACGATAGCCTATCACTGAATACTATATACAGGGCAAAAATAATAGCTGAAAATATTATTGAAAATAGGACAAACAGCAGTACAAAGATTTAAAATTAATCACATATTGATTATAGACATGAATGATGGGAAATTTAAAATGTAAGTCTTTATGTTTGCAGAAAAATCTTTGTAAGAAATAACTTCAAATATTTTTGAGCATTCGGACAGATAACAGTGCTAGAAGTAATATAAATATTCCCAAGACAGTTCTGGATAGTGTTCATGAACTTTTGACAGTTCATCCTGATATATTTGATACATAAAGATCATGTATTGTGCTTTTTATATTAATATTGCTCTGGAAAACTTCAGGAAATTTTGTTGCTGTTTAGTCTCAAAACTTGACAGAATCTATTTTTTTTCTTATAACCCTTATATCAAGCTGTTCCCCTGTGCTGCTCGGGTGCAGCCCTGTTCTGATGATCAGATGTCCATCTGAACGCTCAACCTGGTCAGATACATGGCTGAACCCCAGTCCTGGTTGGAGGATCACTGCCTTAAAGAAAGTGTGGAAAAACTAGTCAGTACGTGTCGATCCCAGCTGAGGCCAGAAGGTGTTGTTCTGAGATTAACTTTAAAAAGACGTTTCAACAAGAAGCGCCTGTCAGTCACCTCCTCATTTGTTGGGATGTGTTGATTATAGAGATCTCATGTGCTACAGGAAGCCAACTCTCTACCTGAAGAGCCCAGAGGATGTCTGGGTCACTTCTCCCAGAGATACCGGCCCCCTGGTTGAAGATGAATTAAACTCGATAAATCTTTTTTGTAGCATCTCTTAGTAAAAATGGGGTAAAAAAAAAATCCTCCTTTAAAGGAGGGACTACAGGAAATGCTTGTTTTTAACAAGTTCACAAACTGATGCCTGACTTTTGAAACTTGGTTCTGCATCAGAACAACTGGATAAAAAAAGGAAAAGTCCAACAGTGTAGGTCAATCGGATCTGATGGACTGCTTTCCTGTGCTTCAGCTTTAGCTGGTTTTTCTATCTTCCTGCAGGTGGAGGAGGAGCTTTGGGAGGAGGAGTTCATCGATCTCTGCTTCCAGGAGATGCTGGATGAGGAGGAACAGTGGGAGTGGTTCATCCCATCCAGAGACCTCCCACCTGGAGGTGTAGCTCAGTTGCAGGAGCAGCTCAGCCTCCTTGTTCTGGACCAAGACCTTCATGCTGATGCCTCGGACCTGGAAGTGGTGGTAAGTTGACCCAATCAGGAGTCAGGATAACCGTGTCTGCTTCAGGGTCAGCTTCCTGTCCCTGACTGCTGCTTCTCCTCTTCGTCCTGCAGGTGAGGAGCAGCCTGAACCCAAATGCCAAGGAGTTCACTCCAGGTATCCAGAAGCACAGCCTGTGACCCCCCACCTAGCTCTGCCCCCTCCTCTCCAGTCTGTCTGTGGCATCATCTAGAGGATGTCTGCTGTCCCTTCAGCCCCACGTGGTGCCAAAGTTCTGCTGTCGCCTCGCATTTGTTTTAACAAAGCTTACGTCTGCTGCCTCACCTGGGTGGACACCTGGGTTTACATCTTTGTGTCTGCTTTGTGTGTCTGAGGAGACTCTCTGAATGTAAACCAGCCTCTTCTTGTTTATCTCATCTCTGTGGGATTTATTGGTTTGTGTCCTATGAACCCTTAGTCTACCTTTAGATCCAAAACCTCAGAAACAGTAATGGTCCCTAGCGAGCTTTCCTACACTTAGTCACTCTTCTTCAGACCAGTCTGGTCTTGTTTTCTTCACGCTGATTGGGTTTGATTCACTCTGGTCTTATCGGAATCCACTCTGATCTGTTTGAACTAGTTCTCTGTTCGGTTCTGTCAATGTGACGGTTTCTCTCAGTTTCCCCAGAATCCTCAGTGTCTGTGACTCTGCTGCTTTATTTCCCGCCGTCTTTGAACTTTTTTCTAAACGCACACAATGTACTGTATAAAAAGAAAAAGATGTAAAAAAGAACAAAAAAATATATTTTTTCTTAAAGTAGTAAAAAAAATAAATGTTTATTGAACAAAACTGTCTCAAGCTGGTTTTATCGGGTTTGTTTTCCTCAGCTGTTTGGGTCTGATTCTGTCGAAAAGCTTCCATCGTACAACTTTTCCAACACTTCTAAATTTAACAGCTGAATCCCCTCAGTATGTTATCCAGCTACCAGGACCTGGTATAAAGCTAATCATTTGATCCGGTTTATTGATGAAGGGATGCATCGACCACAGTTTGAAAGGGCATTGGGCATCCCTGTGATAGAGATGAATTTCTACCAACCTCAAAGTTTCCAAACACAAATATTCAGTCCTACAGAATGCGTTACAAAATCCTGTTAACACCAGTTCAGAGCTTGCCCAACCTTCACACTGGCATCAGGTAGATTTGGATGTATAAAACAGTCCAATGAATGAATAAATATATGCACCATGCATGCCTCAGACCACTAGGTGGCGTGGTTTGTCCAGGTTCAAGTTTAAGAACAGCTACTAAATAGCAAATTTCTGAAAATTATGTAGAAAAAGTGTACTAGCAAAATGTGTAATTTATTTGCCTCTTTAATATATGGTGCCTTAATATGAAAGGTGTCATTCATGGTGAGGAAAAAAAAGAATAAGTGAAGAGAGAATAAGTTTTAGTTCAAAATCCCCTGATATGTTTATTTATTGAAAAGCTGAAATGAAGAAAATTTGGATTGAAAATCTGATTTAATTATTCAGTCAGGAGTTTCTTTATCAAGAAACGTAGTTTTGTCATCAATTAAAATTGTTTCTAACTATAAGTCATTTATTTGTGTTAAAGGAGAAAGTGATCTATGTGTAGCTTTCAGTGGTGTCCAGCAGATGGCGGTGTTGCCTGGGATTTTTCTCCCTGTCTATTGTCGTTGAACGATGGAGCCTAGTTTTTATCTGCAATTATTCAATTCAATTAGGGTTATTTAAAACCAAATCACAACACATGTCATCTCAAGGCACTTTACAAAGACAATTCAACCAGATCATACAGTTGGGTTTGCTTCAAAGTTTTCTATCTAAGGAAAACCAGCTGGTTGCATTGACTTAAAGGCAATCCCTTACACCAAGCATGCTTGTAGCGACAGTGCAGAGGAAAAGCTCCCTTTGAACAGGAAGAAACCTCCAGCAGAACCAGGCTCAGTGTGAGCAGTTATCTGCTGAGGCTGACTGGGGTGTTGCTAATCCTCAAAGTTTCTGGGCATGTGAAAATTTAAAGAACAGAGGGAGTTGCTTCACTTATGCTCACATAATTGTTGCTGATCATTGGGTAACGATCCATGTCACCCAGTTGCCTGGCTTCTAAGGACCTGTTGGAGGATAGCTATGTGGACGTGTCCCTGATCTCAGTGGCTTTGGACAGTTAACAAGTGGGCTTACTCTTAACTCCTGGATGTTCAACAGCCCGAAGCTGGGACTCTAGAGGCTGTGAATGTCCACCCTGATCCCTATATAGGGCACTATATACTGGTTATGTCATTTTTTATGACTGTCCTAACGCCTAGTGGATAAAAAAGTTGTGGAGTCGACATTTCCCGCAATGCACCTTAAAAAGTAGTCATCGATGGTCACTAGATGAGCAAATATATCCCAGAACTCTCAGCAGGATGTATCCTCGCAAATCATTATGGGATTTGTTGTGGTGGCAAAAAAAGAGCAAAGATGGAGCATGCACAGTGCAGGAAGGCAGAGTTTTGTAACCAACAGGAAGCGAAAAGTACCGATCATCTTTCCGAATGGTCAGTTAAGTCAGCTAATGATAAAGTCCACTATATAGTCCCCTATATATGGGAGGGACGGGGGGTGGGGGGTGGTAGGACTCAGCTCAGACGTAAACAACCTGAGCAGCAACACAGAACACAGGTCAGCAGTCAAAACAGAAAGTGAGCTAGATACATCTCACTAAAAGCAGCACTCTCTAGTGACCCAATGTGTGTTCAGATCTTTGGCCTCCCCTAGAAGCACAGGAGCTTCTGGCTGAGCAGCATAAAGCTATAGAAGTTGTCAGCGCGGGACTACAGCTGCAACCAGCACTGATGCATCGGCTACTATCAGCCCAACGGGGGAGACTTCTGCAAGCATCAGACTTCTATTAGATGTCTTTTGCTGTCATTTGGAATTTGATTTGAATTTTTTTAAGGAATCTGATTAGTTTGAGGTACAGTTTCAACTCCTAGAATCATCAAGGTTTTAGGCAGCTTATATGGAGGAGCAGGAGAGTCACTGATAGAAAAAAACTAACATTCCAGCTTTAACATTAAATCATACAATTAGAAAATCCAAATTAGATATTTTAAATAGAATTATCAAAGAGAAATTGTACATTTTATCTATTAATTCATTATTATTTCTAAATCCCAATTTTAAATGGAGATTTAAAAACCACAAATCTGATTATTGTTTCTTTTTAACCTTGCCTTCTAAAATCCTTTTTGCAGTTGTATTTTCTTCTTACTTTACCCTCTCCATTTACCTTTTTTGTGATGCTTCATTGGTCATTTTGTGAGCCAAGTGCGGCAGTCTAACCAATAAGAGAGCTGGTTACATTTGAGGAGCAACTGTGATTGGTTTAAATGGCTTTCAGTGTGCTCAGGAAGCAGAAAGAATTTACAATTCCTCTTTAGTAATTCCATGCTAATGTGCAATTACAAAACACTTTTTAAATTGGATTTCTAATTGTATGTCTCAAATGTTTCATTTGAAATGGCTGTTTTTCTTTTTCAGGGTCTCACTTGGTCCCTCAGAGCCTTTTACTGAAACCCTGACTTTTTGTTCTGCTGCTTAACAGACCACTGGAGAAGTTTCTTCTTTTTTGCCACTTGTGCTCATAGTAAATTGTTTCTGTATAAACAAACTGAATGTTTCTGAACTTTCAGCTCAGAAGCAACTCAACTGCTTTTTCCTTTCAAAGGAAAATTAACATATCTGGTCTATTATAAATACTAGAGTATTTTTTTCCAGTATGAGGTTGAGTGAAGGCATCACATCAAATAGTTACATCCAGAGAGATTTGCAAGAAACTTGCATTTCTCATTACAGGCGTGAATCAAGCCATCTGCCACCAATAGGGGGCAGGATATTGACAGACCTCTAGAGCTGATCAGATATTCAAATTAATCTATGAGGAACTCATGGAAAAGGTCTCTCTTTGTTAGCTGCAGGGCCATATTTCAGATGCAGCCTCCTTTGTAGGCCGACAGCTTCAACCCAGAGTTCCAGCCTTGCCTGCAGATGAGGGGGGTGGAGCCTCAGCGGCTCCACAGGTCACACCTTCATTCAGAGCTGTGATTGGTCAGAGTTAGATGTTGGAAAATTTGCTGCAGTTACAGATGTCAGCAAAGAAACTGCAGGTCATGACCCTAGTGTCCTGACCCCCTCCTCACTGCATCTCATCATCACCTTCAACTCCACCATGATCATTGCCAGACTCAGAGGCTGGGCGTCTCTTGGCTAGGTGTTCTGCACACCCCTCTGAGGACAGTAGGAGGACTTAATGCATCTTTTCATCAAAATCATTCAGAGGCCTTAAGTTGCCCTGAGTTCAGAATGTTACAAATCTCTGGTAGGACCTTCAGAGGTTTGATTCAGGTCTTATAAAAGAAAGTCTCAGGTATATTCTTGACTCCAATGCTGTTAATACCAAGTTGGTTTCTGTGAATCGATGTTCCTGAAGATGAGGTATAATCAACTGACTGAGCCACTCAGAAACATCCATGGAGAGCATTTAGGCTCTTCGGATGTGGCTGCAGGTGACTGCACGCTGTAGGTGGGGCCACTATATATTTTTGACCAGAGTCTTTGAAAATTTGAGAATATGAGCTGAGGTGTGCTTGTTATCATCTTCAGCAGATTATTCAAAGACATAAAACTACTCATTTGCATCATGGAAAATTACTCTTTCTGAAGGGCTTTGCTGTCCTGTAGTAGAAATGTACCAATCAAGTTTTTTCTAATCCAATCCCAATCCCCAACAACTTGGCTGGAGGAGCACACCAGCCGATATCGATCTGATAGTCCAGTTGAATGAATGAACCATATACCCTGCCATTTGATTGAGGGAATCAGGCTCCAAAAAAAGATTGTGTAGAAAAAAGTAAATAAAAATACCAAAGATATAAATGATTACTAGCTGTTTCAGTGTTGCAGACATAGAATTGGAATGACTATTATGCTTTAATTGTATTTCAGTGTAATATATTAAAAAAGAAATGTATCCTAATACTGGATTGGTGTCTTTTATCTAATATCAAAACCAGCCAGTTTGTCTATAATTGAAACGATATCTGATCTGATACAAGCTGGCAGATTTATTTCTAATAAGGATGTACACTGCTGCAGACCACCTCCTTGAAACCACATCTTAACTTGGTGAAGAAGTTTCAGAGCCCGCATGATTCCAAAGGCTATTGTCATGATTTATTTAAGGACCTGACCCAAAATGCAGAGAACCACTCAGAGAGCAAGGCAAAGGTTTAAACAGGTTTATTGTGGTAAGGGTTGAGGGGTTGGATCTGGTACTCAGAGGGCTGGTGAACCGAAACTGGAAGGGAGGAGGGAAGTTCACAGAGGTGAGTTCATGTACCGTGGGAATCTTGGATGCCATAAGGATAATTCTAGTGAGGGAGTCACGTTTGGGGGGGTTCTTCTCTTGCTTCAAATCCAGTCTGTGTGGGTTGACCTAGTGAAGAGGGGACTCGTTTCAGAGTGGACAGGTAGACCTTCGTTGGACCCAGAGGAGTATGAGAGCGGACTGCCACTTAGAATCCCGACGGAACTTGAACCGCACATGTGGAGGTTTTTACCCTGCTCAGCGTGAACATAGATCATCCTTCCAGGGGGGAGAAGGCCAAAACTCCAGTATGCAGGAAGACTTCCTGCTGAAAGGCAAAGACAGAAACAAGGTTAAGCTCAGCGAAAACAAAGACTCAGTTAGACTCAGCAAAACTCAGCTTGGCTAGAGTACCCAAAACTGGCAAACACTCTGGCGTCGAGGTAGTGACAGTCCACTGCTTAAGTACTCCCCCTGATCCAATGAGATGTGCAGGGAGGACCAACAAGGACAGGGCGTCACCTGGTGGTGGAGGGAGAGACAAACACAAAACAACAGACCACACAAACTGGAGTCCTGACAGCTATGTGGTCATGTTCCTAAATCTCCTAAAGCCGGGGGTACACTGTGCAACTTTTTTCAATCATTGCACGCAGCTACTGCTCACACTGTATGACTAACTGCAGGGTTTAGTCATACAGTGTGAGCTCACAGCTCGCGATTTATGTTCGGCCCAACGCTCTCATGCAATCTACCTGCTCACACTATGCGACTAAAAACCATGTCGGACTCAGCTCCGCAGTGAGATGGAGCTGCTGTGACTCATCTATCGGGAAGCCAAATAAATAGAAGGGGAATATTAAGCTCACTATAGTTAAACACGCTCCCTTGGCAATTTGTGCAATTTTGTGCTGAAAGTACTAAAAAGAAAAGGCGTCAACGTATTTGGAAAAAAGACATGGCTGAGCAAACATGGCTACTATGGTCTGTCAATTTTACAGAAAGAACTGCATTTCACTCATTACATCCCTGCCATACTGCTGTGTTACATCTGAGAGGAAGAATGAAAAGAAGAATCCTTGTTTGCACATGCGCGCTGAGAGATTTACCCACGACAGTCAGGATGTTTGATTTTCTCCAGACCTCACGATTCCTGATCGGTAAGTGGTCGTAAGAGGCTGATCGCCCAACGTAACTCCCTATACACTACATGACTCATGACGCACGATCATGCTGAAAGTTGGCACGATTGAAAGATTCTCGCACGACTGGAAAATCGCACCGAAAATCGTACAGTGTACGCCGGGCTGTGTGAAGGATCAGACAAAGAGCCCTGATGAAGAATAATAAATTGAGGCACGTAACTTCCACCATGAAGCCAGGCCTAGGGAGCCAAGCTTAAAGGAGTGATACAAATCCATTGCCCAATGGGCTCACCACCTGCAAGGGGAACCATGAGGGGCCGTTGCAAAGAGGATTGGGCAGTAGTTAGAGGCAGTGGCAACCTGACACAAAGACACTTAAAGTGTCTCTTGCAATGTGGAATGTCACCTCGCTGGGGGGATGAGGAAACTTAGGTTTGCGTGAGGTTGAGAGAAACCAGCTAAAAATATTTGGTCTTGCCTTAATACATAGCCTGGGCTCTGTAACGAAGCTTCTTGAGAGAGGCTGGACTCATGTTGGAGTTTACCCTGGTGGATGACAGGGTCCCTTTGCCTTCAGGTAGGGTGTAGGTCTCTGAATGTTGATTCAGCCTTTGGGGTGAACAGCAGTACTGAGAACCAGGCCTTCTGGACATTCCTTCATAGCATCCCCTTGTCTGAAGGGGCATGATTGGAATGAACAGACCCCCAGCTCTTAACCTGAGTGGTGTCTCATTATTGGACTTTCGTGCAAGTTTCGATTGTTCATGATAAACACCACGTTAATGCATAAGAATATGCCGAGGGCACCAGAACACCATAGGCTGGAGGCTGATGATCGACTTTGTATTATCTTCTGACCTTCAGCCACATGTCCTAGACACTCAGGTGCAGAGAGGGGTGGAGCTGTCCACCAATCACCACCAGGTGGTGAGTTGGATATGCTGGAAGGGGAGGAAGCCGGATAGACTCAGCTAGGGACATGGAGCATGAGTGGACCTTTTTTTCTGCTTCTGTGTTAATGTGGCCGTCCATANGCAGTGAGATGGAGCTGCTGTGACTCATCTATCGGGAAGCCAAATAAATAGAAGGGGAATATTAAGCTCACTATAGTTAAACACGCTCCCTTGGCAATTTGTGCAATTTTGTGCTGAAAGTACTAAAAAGAAAAGGCGTCAACGTATTTGGAAAAAAGACATGGCTGAGCAAACATGGCTACTATGGTCTGTCAATTTTACAGAAAGAACTGCATTTCACTCATTACATCCCTGCCATACTGCTGTGTTACATCTGAGAGGAAGAATGAAAAGAAGAATCCTTGTTTGCACATGCGCGCTGAGAGATTTACCCACGACAGTCAGGATGTTTGATTTTCTCCAGACCTCACGATTCCTGATCGGTAAGTGGTCGTAAGAGGCTGATCGCCCAACGTAACTCCCTATACACTACATGACTCATGACGCACGATCATGCTTAAAGTTGGCACGATCGAAAGATTCTCGCACGACTGGAAAATCGCACCGAAAATCGTACAGTGTATGCCGGGCTGTGTGAAGGATCAGACAAAGAGCCCTGATGAAGAATAATAAATTGAGGCACGTAACTTCCACCATGAAGCCAGGCCTAGGGAGCCAAGCTTAAAGGAGTGATACAAATCCATTGCCCAATGGGCTCACCACCTGCAAGGGGAACCATGAGGGGCCGTTGCAAAGAGGATTGGGCAGTAGTCAGAGGCAGTGGCAACCTGACACAAAGACACTTAAAGTGTCTCTTGCAATGTGGAATGTCACCTCGCTGGGGGGATGAGGAAACTTAGGTTTGCGTGAGGTTGAGAGAAACCAGCTAAAAATATTTGGTCTTGCCTTAATACATAGCCTGGGCTCTGTAACGAAGCTTCTTGAGAGAGGCTGGACTCATGTTGGAGTTTACCCTGGTGGATGACAGGGTCCCTTTGCCTTCAGGTAGGGTGTAGGTCTCTGAATGTTGATTCAGCCTTTGGGGTGAACAGCAGTACTGAGAACCAGGCCTTCTGGACATTCCTTCATAGCATCCCCTTGTCTGAAGGGGCATGATTGGAATGAACAGACCCCCAGCTCTTAACCTGAGTGGTGTCTCATTATTGGACTTTCGTGCAAGTTTCGATTGTTCATGATAAACACCACGTTAATGCATAAGAATATGCCGAGGGCACCAGAACACCATAGGCTGGAGGCTGATGATCGACTTTGTATTATCTTCTGACCTTCAGCCACATGTCCTAGACACTCAGGTGCAGAGAGGGGTGGAGCTGTCCACCAATCACCATCAGGTGGTGAGTTGGATATGCTGGAAGGGGAGGAAGCCGGATAGACTCAGCTAGGGACATGGAGCATGAGTGGACCTTTTTTTCTGCTTCTGTGTTAATGTGGCCGTCCATAGCTGGGCCCGTAAAGGTGCATGTCGTCTTGCCAGTCCCCGAACCTGGTGGTGGACAGCAGCTGTAGGGGTTGCTGTCAAGCTCAAGAAGGAGTCTTATCAAGCTGGTCTGGCTTGTGGGACTTCTGAAGCAGCAAATACGGTTTGTGAGGCCAGCCATGCTGCTGCAAAACCTTGGGCCAGAGAGGAATTTGTAAAGGCCTTAAAGCGATTCTGGCAAACAGACCAGGGCCTCTGGAGGGTGAAGTAGCATTTAGCTAAGACTGTAATCAGGGGGAGTCTGGAGCAAGTTACCCTGAAAGAGGACATTGTCATATGTTAAAAGTAATAATTTGAGGATCTCCGCAATCTGGTTGACACACCTTCAGTGGTGGAAGAAGAAGGCCGCCAGGGGCTGGATTTGTTCATCACCCAGGCTTGGGTCACCAAGGTGGTCAAAAAGTTCCACAGTGGCAAGGCTTTGGTAACGGAAGACATCTAAATTTTGGATCTGTGGTTTGCAGAGGACATGATGTTGCTGGTCCTATCCTGCCAATACCTACAGCATGCACTGGTGTGGTCTGCAGCCAAGTCTAAAGGACTGGGATGAAAATCAGCTCCTCCAAGTCAGAGGCCATGATTCTTTACCAGAAGATGGTGGCTTGTTCCATTCAGGTTTGAGAGGAATGCTTTAAGTGGAGGAGTTCAAATATCTTGGGGTCCTGTTCACTAAAGAGAGACAGAGAATCAATGGAGATTAATAGAGGGATTGTTGCGGCTGTTACTGTAGTGTGGACTACAGCTGTTTGTTGTGGTAAAGAGAGGGTTGAGTGAAAAGGCAAAGCTCTTGATGCACTGGTCGGTCTACATTCCTAACTAGTGTTGTAGTCTAGACTGCAGTAGCTGAGACAGGGAGTACAGAGACCAAGACATGGCCAAGACATTTAGAGTTTGAGACTAACACAAGAATATGACCATATATACAACAAAGGAAAATAATATTTTGTCATTTTGTTTGTGTTTTTCAAGACAATTCTCTCTTGTAAATGAGAACTTGGATCTCAATGAGACAGGTTGCTAATTGAGGATACACATTGTGCAAGCCTTCTCCAGGTGTAAGGAGCTAATGAAGGAGAAATATTCTATAAAAAATGCTGAAATTACCATATTTCTTCTTGAGAAGTAAGTGAGCTGTACTGCCTAAATAAGCATAAAGCTCGTTTTCTAATTCGTTAATTAGTAGATGTTGCTTGTTACCATAAAAATCATAACAGTAGATCCCGCAAACATATACCAATCTTGTTGGTAAGAGAGTTGTAGGTTTACATGGGTTTAGTAGCTTTCAAAGCCACACAGTGCACTTAAACTATTTGTCACAGTAAATACCAGGTTGTAGAGAATTGACCTTACTGTACTTTGGATGATATGGTAACATCTGAGTTGTCAAGCCTTTTTGACAGTCAACAGCTACCGTTGCCACAATATGTGTTTGAGGCAGTGATGGGCTAGAGCACTGTTTCCAAACCTTTTTTTGACTTATGTGCCCCTTTGGGCATTTTGTCTTACCATCAGGACCCCTCTCAGTAAGAAGTATTGATGATTGGCCAAAAGGGTACTTACAATAACTGATTATAAAAAAAATTCTTACTAAATCTTTTAACCTGAGCATCTAATTCTGAGGCCTTTTATTCTTTCCATCTGAAATATATATATATATATATATATATATATATATATATATATA
>NW_015150512.1:1478024-1490105 GCF_000732505.1 Cyprinodon variegatus
TATATATATATAAAACTGGAGCTCCTCTGAGTAACTCCCTCATCATCACATTTTAACTTGATGAACTGAGAACAAAATAAAGAACAAAAATTATAGTTAGACTGACTTAATTATTCTACTTTGTTTCATCCAGACTCCTGAGCTCGCTTTGATGAACTCCTATTGCTCAGTGTAAAAAACAGCTGTTCTTTACTTCCAGTCTCTGCCTCGTTTTGGTGAACTCAAACATATAAAAAATGTACTTTTTGGTTGATAAAAGCTTGTTTAGTTTTTCAATCCTCACAAAGCAAAACCGATCCCAACCCGATATGATTTTACTACCAAGGAAAACATTTTTTTCATACACCCCTTGCAATGCACTTGCGGACCACTAGGGGAATGAGTACCCCCAGTTGGGAATCACGGCGCTAAGGTAAAGCGGTTGTTTGAGTGAAATACCACCATTTCAATGATGACAATAATACAATATCCCTTTAAGGCTTTAAAATCATCCTTCCTCATTAGGCTGGAGGTAGTCTGTTTGAGAAACTGGTATAAGGGGGCTAAATAAATAAGTACAGGTTTCCTGCCTTCTACTGGACTGCAGTGTAAATGCCAGAACACACCGAATCCGATTTTGCATCCAATCTGACAGAAAATCGTGTCGGCTGAGGTTGCGTTGTTTAGTGCTCATTAAAAGTCAATGGGGATGAGTACACCCTACATGATTTTACACAAGGGAACTTGCGTCTGTCCGACTGAGATAGACCCCAGGTCTATTTTAGTTACAAAGTAAAAAAAAATCCACTTTGGGGGGAAAATACACAATGAAATATGTTAATCGCACGGGGAAACAATCAGTTTTGGAGTTGCACATCACATATATAGTAAGCAGGACAGACTTGTGAAAAAACAATCAATGAAATATTAAAAAAGAATACTTTACCAATGATAGGGGCTCAGAGGACAGAAAACAGATAAAGTAGTGTTCTTCTTTGAGCCTCTCAAAAACAATAAGGGACAGAGACTCATTAGTGGGGCTTTGCTTTATAGAATATGCTGGTGTTTTTTGTTTTGTTTTTTCCAAATAACTTTTCATAATCTGTCCAAGTCAAATGGGGGAAATTGTTTAAATGTGTGTATAGCAAAGAGACAGAAGTGAAAACAATGCACAGATCTGCTCACCCTGCCTAGTCGGAGCCTTTCTATGTACAGTCAGCGTGACAGAAAAAAATCGGCTTGGAGATTGAAAAATCGTACGCAACCGGTGTGTTCTGGCTTTTAGATGTGTAAATATGAATGGTTGCTGTCTACAACTTGTCAATTAGATTGCAGTAAATCCTTGTGCAACAAGTTTCCAAATATTTGCACATCACCTTATTATTAATCAGAACATATTCTGAACTTTTAAGAACTTAAGTTCCAATAAAACCCTCAAAAATCAACTCAAGGAATTGGAAACTGAAATCTGAGGCTCAAACATGCTTTCATCTTGTACATTTGGTCCTCTGAGCTCTAAAACAGTAAAGACTGACTTTCAAAACAAACCTCATCAGTTTGTAATAGAAACATTCAGAAATACTAAGGTAATTTTCCTGTTCTAAAAACATTTAAAGTCCATAGCCAGAACTCTAGATAATGTCTGTAAAGATTCAGAGAGGTGGTTCCACCCCAAACCCCCACCTCCTCCTACAGCCCTGCAGCTTTCAGATGCAAACTAAGTAGACATATGGAGAGGAGGTGTCTCTGCTGCAGCCCTCCTAAAGATTCAGATTGTATGACAAATCACGTCCCGGACCGCTCAGCCTCCACCTCCCCGCCCTGCGCCCCGGCCTCCTCCCTGTCCTCCACCACACCCCCAGACGACAGCTTCATTAGCCTGAAAGAAGAGAGTTTTCACAGCTTTGTCAAGTCAAGACTCACAACTCCTTCTCTCCTTCTCAATTACTCCTTTGTTGCAGCAGATTCCAGTTATTGCTCTCCAAACCATATGGCCTCATCTCTGAGCCCCACATGCAACCTCACTCAGCTGCAGACACACCTCTAAGTTGGGAGAGTGTACAGTTTTCCACTCTCCACAGACTGCAGACAGTCTAACCAGTTTGCTGTGCAGGTGGCTGATGGAACTTTTCATGTTTTTAAATGTTTGTCGATGGCATTTCTTGTTAGAGACCATGCAATGTCCTGCTCTGCTGGTGTCCTCAGAGAGTGACACCAAAATTTGTGGAATAGATGAAAGTTTTTTTTGTTTGTTTTTTTCTAAAGGTTCTTAACTATGCTGCTCTGACATTTATGTTTATGGTCCTTGGTCCGACAGTGAAGGCCATTGCTGCAATGAGGGTAAACCAAGACATAAATAGTTTCAGGAGTTATTTTGTCCCATAAGATGTCCAACACCATGGGGTCCTCCCTCAAATCTGAAGACAGCACCAGACTGTTGGAAGCCCAGCATCCCAAACCTGCTCTGAAATCTCTGCTGATCTTTTCTGTACCATTAGGTTAATGTAAGACTTTCAGCAAGATAACAGCCTCCTTAATTCTGTCAGACAGGTTCTTTTTTAGGTATTTTCATTATAGCTTGCAATATTTAGGCCACAGTGTTTCTGGGGAAGCATGTCCAAAGAACAGCATCTAAATCTTTATCACATGCTGCCCAGTGGGTTTAGAGTTTCTCTCCCTTTAATATAATATCATTATTAATAAACTGCTCCTTGCATTAACTCAGTTTAAAAAAATATATATATTAACATTAGTTTTATGATGTGAAACCCTTCAATAACAGTAATCGCCACAGTTTTATGCTGCAGAGCGTTTTGAAGACTTTTTTGGCTTCTTTTTCAGCCGTGTTAAAACAAACTGTTAGCGTCTGTGGACGCAGTCTGCATCAGTAAACACCTCCTTCCTCCCTTTGCTCCTTCATCACCTCTTTGCACACAGACATCAAGCGTGATCAAATACAGTTTATTGTCTGGTCTGTCTGCTGTTATCGATATCTTTCCGTCTGCTGCTTCAGGAAGGTTTTAATGTAACGGAACGTCAGCGGCGGCGGCCTCTATCAATCTGCAAGCGGCTTCCTTTCACTTGTCTGCTGCTGTTTGCTCAGGCTCATAATTTACCTCCAGTTTACCCCAACATTAGCGGCCACAAAAGGGACAAGGCATGGATTTATCTGCAGCCGCCCGGCGTCATGGTAACACCATAGGCAGAGAACACAGTACCTGAAAAGAGCTTTCATCGGGCCGGACACCAACCTATCATGGAGCCGTTAACCCGGAGACTGAGGATGTTTTTACTTCACAAGGGAAATTGTTTGGTTTAGTAGAAACTTCAGCTTCTTTTACATGTTAAAATGTGTTTAAGGTTCACTGTTCACAGTTAATCTTCTGACGTATTTACACCAATACTCAAAAAGTCTGTTTAAGATCCAAATTAGGCCTACTTAAATAACGTCAGATCCATTTTAAATCTTTCTTTGCTTTAAAAAATTGTCGGAATTATCAGAGTTCACAATCATTTCACTAATTTTAATCTTTAATAGATTAGTAGTAGACTGTAATAGGAGTCCCAGTGTTGTTTCTCCCCCATAAGTATTTTGAGAGAGTCAGACAGATCCATTACTGAATGAGTCAAAGTTGCACAATATGGCTTCAAAACCCTTAATTGAATTTCATTTAATATCTATATTTATTTTAAAATATTAAAATCCCCCCAACACTACTTTTAACGCCATCATATCATGATCTTGGCACTGATGACTGGCTTAATTACTCATTTTATTCACCTGTCTAATTCTGCTTGTTTTCTCATTACTGTTAATCTGATCCAGCTGCTCCTGCCTCTATTTAAGCAGCCTGCTACCAGTCATCAGCACCAGATTATTCTCTTGAGCCAGTGGGGAGCATGTGTCCAGTTTTACCTTAGTGTTTCTGATTTTCTGTTCTGCCTCCCAACCCCTGAGCCCTCCTGTTCCCATCTGAACTGCTTTAACCGGCCTGCTTCCAGTTGTCAGGCAAAATTACCCTCAAACCAGTGGTGAGACTGTTTTAGCGTTACCTTGGTGTTTCTGATTACCAGATCCTGACCTGTTCTGCCTCTCAACCACTGAGCCTGCCACTTCCCGTCTGATCTGTTTGCCTGAACTGTCTTTGCGCTCCTGTTGGATTCTGCCTGTTTGCTGAGCGTGGAGCTGTTTCCTGTCACCGACCTAGATTTCCCTTTGGGGCCTCTTCTGACTTCTGGTCTCCTGGTTCTGAGTCCTGGGCAGGTCCTCGGCAGGACCAGATTTGGCTTCGCCCTCTGGATTGTCCTGCCTTCCTTTGTCTGCTCTGATCATGTCTCCTGCTTGTTTTCTGTCCTCTGGGGCTGCAGCATCTGGGACTTTCTGGGCTCACCCACTGGGTCTTGTTGGCAGCCCACCTGCTGGATCCTGCCTTGTTCTCTGGGCACGGAATGAAATAATAAAGCAGGTTAATGACTCACGCGCATGGTCATCCTCCACCAGGTTATCATGGTCACTGGCCTGTGTTTCTCTCCTGTAGAGGTTCCTGCCTTGGACGCCCTAGCCAGCACAGATCCGCATTCGGTCGTTTTTAATAAAGATATTTGTACAATCCCACTGTCTGTCTTGCACTGAATACTGGGTCCTCTGCAGTGACCCACCAACCCATCTTTCCACCATGGATCCAAGCTCCTTATTCCCTTCGTGTCCACCTAAACTTTGTATTATCTCATCATTAACCACATTTTTGACTCATCTCAAAATCACCTGTTTAGATTTGTCAATGCTACATCCCAGTGCATTCTAAATACCACTTCACATTTACCATATTTTATGTTTATTGCTTGTCAAGCACACTCATGCAGCATACAGGTTGATTAAAAGCTTTAAGTGAGCAGAACTCCATTCTCATCAAGTTGTTGTTTATATGCAGTTTATTTAACTGATGTTAACTGCTTGATTGAAAATCATTTAGAACTTAAAATGATTAAGTTGAATCCACAGAAAAAAATAAGCATTTGGAAGAGGCAGAGACTGGATATTTGGGTGTGAAAGCTGCCAGACAAACCAAGAGGGAAGTTGCCGTTACAGTTAATCAAGCTAAATGCTAAACGACTGTCATTTACAGCACTTTTTAACCAAAGTGCTTTGCGCAACATTCATCATTCCTAATTCACATACACTCTCATGTGGCAAGCTGCATTGTAGCCACAGCAGCCATGGGGTAAACTGACAGAAGTAAGGCTGCTAAATTCAGGTGCCACAGGAACATCTGGCCACCATCAGGGAGTGAAATGTCTTGCCCAAGGACACAACAACACTAAAACTGGGGCTTGAAGCGTCAACTCTTCAATTGCAAGGAAAAAATACCCAACGCCACTGTCACCCCAAGCCAAGACTTTCTGAAAGGTGAGAAACTATCACCTGTTTAATAATTGATACATTAAACATCATACACAGAGATGGGGGATCTGGAGTCAATAAATCATCTCTATTTCATGTATTTGTTCTGCCCAGCCACTGAACCAGGTGAGTCCAATCTGCACAGGTTAAACCAGATTGAACTCATCTGGTTTAGTGGCTGGGCAGAACAAATACATGACATAGAGAGATCCCCCATCTCTGTCAATACATATAATAACTCAGCCTGTGTGCAGGGAAGCTTTGTGAAAGGCAAATTAGTGATTAGATGGTAAATGACCTGTATCACCTTTACAAGGCAAGGAACTCTAGTACACTCACTCATTCTCCCACATAAAATTGTAGCCATAGCTGTGCTGGGGTTCGCTAACTGAAGCAAATTTTCAAGGCACAGGCACCACCAGGAACTCTGATAACCATCAAAAAAAAACAACTGGGGTTTCGACCAGCAACCCCACGGTGGCAGGACAACCTCCTACATCCTACACCACTGTAAAATCTAAATACAGTAAAGAACAGCGGCGATTTCTCATTGAATACTAGGAAGGCTAAACCTCCCTTTTTAATTTCGTAAAACCATTGGTAAAATTGCCATTGTCAAACTTGATAAATGTAGTCATTAAACTGGTAAAATGTGACTGATTTCATGAGTATGTTCTACATCAGGCATCCCCAAACTCGGTCCTCAAGGCCCCCCTAGAGGTTTCTGTGCTTCAGCACAGCTGGTTATGATGATTGCAGTAGACCAAAAGCCTGTTAATCAGCTTTCAATTAAAATCAGCTGTGGAGCAAGGAAACCTCTAAAACCTGCAGGACAGGGGGCCTTGAGGACCGAGTTTTGGGATGCCTGTTCTACATGAACCAATATTCAATTTAAATATTTAAATATTTGTTGGTGATGTTTGGATTTAATTAATACAATTGAGCATCCCCTGTTTCAGGGCAGTGGCTGCCACTTGTAAGGAAATATTAGAAATAGATTGGTTTCTCCCTGCAAGCAGATGAGCTCTTAGGCTGGTTCCACCCAAAAACTTGATCATTACTAATGAGTTAAATCTACCCAAAAGCCCCCTTTCCATCTCCACTCAAATACTTGCGGCTTTTGAAGACCGTGGTATCATATCCATACCCCTTTAGTGAGGCAGTTTTACTTTCCCTCAGCTTTTGAGGGGTGGAGCTTTGAATGGTTGCAGTGCTTTGTTTCAATTGTCATTAACGGATGAACGTGAGTGTACAAATATTGTTTGTTAGATATCTTTAATTTGTCAAAATGTAAGTTTTAAGACATCTTTAAGCAAGAAAAACTTCTTCTGTTTAGTCAATTGATCAAGAAATAACCTACGGTACTCTTAAATCCTTGTTGAAGCGCCAGAAGTCCAGGTCCTCAGGTCAGTGTAGCTGCTTTCTGAGTCAGAATATGAAGTGTTATCTCCACCTAACAGCAGCAGCAATGCCCATCAGTCAGTTGACCATTACATTCACACGTTAAATATTTTAGTGCAAAATGTTGTAAGATGTTTTATGCAAGACTGTGCACCTCAAAACTCCATCTAGTCAGGTTACCGGTACATAGAACGGTAAGAGGCCAGTGCTGCTCAAGGTTCCTTTCTCAAATGCTGAGTAGTTTCCTTCTTTGAATAAATATTTTAATTGCTACCTCTTGTGTTTAATTGAATTTTGGGTCCTCTGTCTGGCATTTTACAGAAACCTCTTCCTACTCCTACTCCTTCTCTTTAATCAGTCATTCTGAGGTGTCCTTGCTCTCAAGCCCTCTCTGAGGTTCAAAGGTATTTTCTGGTCTTGCCCATAGATTGTTGTGAGGCAGGATTACCACCTCTAATAATCAGAGTAAGCAGATTAAACTTTTTCACTCCTTCAACTCGCTCCTTTTTAGGGTTTCCAGGGTTCTCCAGATCCTCAGCCTGGTGTGAGTGTGATTGTGTTTAATTTATTTTCTCATGTGTTTCACTTCATTAAAATTCAGTCACATCTCGTGTTGTTGAGACTTTAATCCGGTCAGAGCTACAGCCCAAATAGTACCGCCTCTCTGTCTGTCTGTGTAAAACTTTTCCCTGACAATAACTTCTGGTTAAATGCAACCAGATTTGAAAGTATAAGCCATAGTTCTAAAAGGAACGAAAACAGCACATTATACATAAATCAAGGTGGAGGCAGCATCATGCTCCACAACCAGATCGGATAAAATTCTGTTTTTTTTTTTGTTAGAACTTTAAAAATAAAGAGGGATCTTCAGGACCACCAAGATCAGTCAATATCTTTGACTTCTAATTAATGACCCAAGTGGGATGTATAGTAGCCTATGACCTGAACAGGTTTTAGAGTTACGAGGTACAGATTTACCAGCTGATTAAGTTATTGCTGAATAGGCACTTTCAGAGATATTTCAGCAATTAAGAAGTTCAACTGGAGGAATTAGGGTAAAGTTTTTAAATTTAAATACCCAGATGTAAATCTACCACAACGAGACCTGAAGTCAGGGGTTAATTCAGAAACAGAAAGTGGAGTTTCTTGTTAAATGCTTTCTACTTCTTGATCAGCTCAGTTTGACCATCAGAGCATCAGAGGTTTTAGTGATGCTGTGGCCCCTAAGTAAAATCTCACATCAGCCCTAAAAGTTGGTCCTTTTGAGAAAAAGGAATGATGGATCTCAGCTGATGACCTGAAGTTCCTCTTTCTTTACAAAGTCAGTACAGGAAGAAGCAGTGCTCTTTGTTTCACAGTAAAATAGTTAGTTTTATGGTTTGTGTGAGACGGTAGGGATGAACCACACACAGAGTCCTCAAGCTATGGGAGGAGCAGGTAAAACCCCAACAGACTTCTGCAGAATCATATGAAGAAGAAACAGGAGGAGGAGGCAGGTCCTGGTTTTACTGCCTAATCACTTCAAAGTACCCAAACAGCTGCTGCACATGTTGGTGGTAGCAGATAAAAGCTGTAGATTGCTAATGATGACAGGACAGTACAGCAGACATTAGGAGAAGATACAGATGTTGAAGTCCTGTCAAAGTTATTTGGGTCAAGGTTATTGCTTCTGGAGAAAGTTAGAGCTTATTTAGTTGGGGACACTTATTTTCTAATTTGTCTGTTTATCTCACTGTGAGTTTATTAAATGATGCTATTCAATTAAGTACTATCCAATTTATTTGTCGCCAGTTCACATCAGGTGTCATGTCAAGGATTGGTTAAAATGTTTTTCTATCTAAGACAACCCTGCAGATTGCATCAAGTGAACAACTTGCAGCAGATTGCATCAAGTCAGTGAGTTGGAATCAGTGAGTGGAAGCTGATTGCATCGAGTCTTTGACATTTAAAACCTACTCATTCTGGATGAGCGTGTAGCAACAATAGACAGTTGCACTACAAAAAAAGGATAACTTAAAATCAAGACAAAAGAAAATCCTAAGGAAAAGCTAGTCAGATCTAATTAATCTTTCCAAACAGCAATATAGTTTTACTGAAAATATTTCTAGATTCAAGAATTTTAAATCTACAAACAAGCATGTCAAACATTTAAAATAAGAAATAATGTCTTAAAACAAGATTTTATTTTTGTCATGGTAAGAATGAGATAATCTTAACTGTGCTGGCACTGTGTCGTTAACTGCACAGCAATCCCTCGTATCGAGGATGCATGTAGCTACAACATAGCAACAGTGTAGAGAAAATCTCACCATTACCAGCAAAAACCTGTTA
This sequence comes from Cyprinodon variegatus, assembly GCF_000732505.1. Classification (NCBI taxonomy): domain Eukaryota; kingdom Metazoa; phylum Chordata; class Actinopteri; order Cyprinodontiformes; family Cyprinodontidae; genus Cyprinodon; species Cyprinodon variegatus. The sequence continues at coordinate 1,487,137 of NW_015150512.1, forward strand.
GCAGAAGCAGAACCGGACTGAATGTGAATGACATTCTGCCACAACTTAATGAGCAGCAGAGAAAGCACAGACATTACCACGTCACCATGTTCTAATGTAACAGAAAGGCCTACTGCAGATTGATGAGGACTGACAAAGATTTATGGGGTCTGATGAAGACTAATACAAACCAACTAAGACTGGTGGAGACTTGTGGAGCCTCAGAGAGACTGATGAAGACTGTTAGAGAATGATGGAGACTGACAAAGACTGATATGACTGATGGAGACAGGTGGAGATTAATGATTGATCAATGAAAAGGGCTGCTGGAGATTGATGAAGATGGAGGGAGATCAATGAATTATGGAGACTTTTGGGGACAGAGAGACAGAAACTGACAGATAATTAGTTAACTACTTGCATAACCAGTGTAGGAAATCCTTACACAAAAAATATAAACTGGTCATTAATGCTAAGTAAAATGGAGGAAGAGTAAAGGAAAGGAATTTGTGACCGTGATCCATTGGTGCTAAGGTGGTCGATTAGATGCATTGCAGGTGAGGCCTGGAAAACTAAGTAGATGAGGAAACACTTAGAGGACTTGGACCCAAGACTTGAGCTGGGTTCAGCAGAGCAAACGTCCACAATGTAATAGTTCTGCATTCAGAACTCTGGACTGAGATGTCAGAGGAAGAAATTTGTTCTAGAGTGTTCTAAACCATTTCAGTGATAAGGTTCTGGATCACCATCCTGCTAGAAGAACTGGTGAAAAATTAATTCCGGGGATCCTACTGTGGTTGCCGGACTTAGTTGCAGTCTTCTTTAACAAAGTTCCAAGAAACTGCAGAAGAGAAACAGGCCCACAGCCTGAAAAACCTCCCCCACATTTTTAACGGTAGGCATGAGGTTGTTTCCCACATCCTCCTCCGTGGCAGAACCACCTTTTTTTCTTTTTTTTTTTCTCTGTAGGTTTTTATCGCCTCCTGTAGGATATGATACATAAGATCTGAGTTTGATTCTGGAGTCTTTTACCAACTTTCAAGCTTCATCTTAAACCCAAAGGAAGCTTTCCCAAGCAGAGCTCTAGTAAAAACCAGATTATTGGAAGGCTTTTTTTGTGTCCCAGTTAGTTCTAAAGGGAAGCTGAACCTCAGCTAGGACGGAGGATTCACAGCCTGCCCATCATCAGGGCCCCACAGAGGCTTGTGTCGGCCCTGCAGTCGGGGAAGAGAATGATTTGTGTGCAGCCTGGCCCTGGTTTTGTTCCTGCTGAGGCCATTTGAATAAGAAAGGTGCCAACAGAGTGGCTGAGGCAGAAAGAAAGCAGCACAAAAGGCCAGAGGAGCTGAATTTGGACTGAGGACAAACCAGAAGAGGAGTGAAAAGAAGCGCAGGGCGGACGGCCACAATGGAACAATTCACCTTATAATCGCTTTGATATATTATACATGCCTGAAGACTCTAAACATTGTGTAATTATTTATAAATGAGAGCCCCCCCCCCCTCGCAGAATAAAGCTGCAGAAAGACTCTGCAGGTCTCTGCTTCTCCTCGCTTGAGCTGCAAATCCACTAAATGGAATAATTAATGGAAAATTGTATGCTTGTCCCATAAAGATGTCGTCAAAAACTCTTAAAGAAAACTGCCTCTATGTGTGTGTGTGTTTGTGTGTGGGTGTGTGTGTGTGTGTGTGAGGCAGGTTTACTGCAGTCTAAAGAACTGAGCACCCAAACACAAACAGATCCATAGCTCTCCTTGTCTTTTCTGACTTATCTGATTTCACCAGTTCTTCTGCGTCAGGGATGTTGGGATTCCAACTTCAATTAGATTCTGAATCCTCCCTCTTTTTCCCTTTAAGCAGAATTATGTTTAACTGTTTTAGAGAAAGCGGACCAGAGCAGAATAAAGCTGCAGGAAAATGCTCTTATGTGAACAGTAGAGCTGGATTAGAACCATATCTTCTGTCGGTTACCAGTTCTTTAAGGCTCAGTTTGAGGAAGGAACTTGGAGCTGAAATGCAGACTCAATCTGAATACCAAAGAAAATAAGTGAAATCTAAAAAAAACTTTTCTTGAAAATATAACATTTTACCAGATCCAGTGTTTTTCCACTAAATTAAGACATGGTCTTTCTGCAACCTTAAATCTCCAGTATGAACTTCATGTCTAGATTGTTTTAATTTGGATTATTATATGATTAATATATAGAAAACAGTCTTCCCTGCTGGAATCTCCCATTGACTGTGGCTTAGTGGGAAATTGTGGGTTTGATTATAACATCCCTAAGCCAATGTTCCCCTGGGCAAGGCACTAATCTCTCAGCTGCATACCATTGAGGTGTGTACAAATTTATAAATGCTATAAATTTTACTTTACAGTATCTCTTATGCTATATCTGTTGGTTGTGCTGTTCTTTTTACATCTCTTTGCGGGTGATGAAGCAGACTGAAGATGTTTTATCATTATCTCCTTTTCCTCTCCTCTTTCTTTCATCTTTTCTCCTTTTTTTCCTCCTGTTTTTCCTTGACTGTTCTACTTACTTAGATTGCAGTGCACATAAAATCTGTAATACTCCCTGTATGAATTATATTTAAAGCTATTTATATGTATAAATCAAGCTGAACACTGGCGATAACCAGACTGCTCCACTTGTGAAAGTAAAATCTGTTGGGCTCTTTCTGGAATCAAGACAACTATTCTTATTACCACATTGACAGACAGGACACTGTGGGGAAATAAAAAAAGAAAAAGAAAAGGAAAAATTATGTCTTTTAATCTGATTTCACATCAGGGGTAGCTGAGGGTAGCTGAATTACTGCCTGCGTTGTCAGTCATCCTTGCTGAGTTTGAGTTGCTGAAAAACTCCTCCTGCAGCTCAGCACCATTGTCTGATGTTGCCTTCTGTTTTGATCTGTCTCATCTGAAAGGTTTGATTCTTAATCCAGGAATTCAGCAGCTCAGCTGGATGGATGGATGGATGGATGGATGGATG
>NW_015150512.1:1490130-1510512 GCF_000732505.1 Cyprinodon variegatus
GGATGGATGGATGGATGGATGGATGGATGGATGGATGGATGGATGGATGGATGGATGGATGGATGGATGGATGGATGGATGGATGGATTCTGTCTCTGCCTTGTTTAGGTCTGTCAGTTTTTTTATTCCTTTAGTGTAAAGTGTAAAAGCAAGCTCAGTCTTAATGGATTTTGTTTGTTTTGTGTGTTTTTTTTTGTTTTGTTTTTTGATTTATCTCTTTGGAGGTGGGGGTGCTCCAGTGGTTGGGAGAGACTCGGGATGAGGATAGGAGGAGGGAGGAGAGGTTTGTGCGTGGCGCTCGCGTGGCTCGCCTCCTCCTCTGATTGGCTGGCCATGATTACCGGCACGCTTCTTGGTGCGGGGCACGCAGAGGCGTCATTATGTAAATGAGGGCTGGTTGGCACGGGGCAGACCTGCCGCTGCTTAAGGGGGGGTCAGGAGGGGGCCGGTCATTGTCCCGGTCCCAGTATAAAAGTGGGCTGAGGCCGGGCGTGTGCCAGGCTCAACGGCTCGCACGAGCTGATCCAGAGCAATATAGTCGCGTGCCAGAACTACTGGTCCAGACCTAGTCCTGCTGGATCTACTCCAAGACCTCCTGACCGCATCAGGTGAGTTAGTGCAGGTGTTCTCCTGCAGCACGCACCCGCTCGCGCTCCTGGCCGTTCCATCTTCTAACTTTTCCGCTCCTTTTTTCCTCAGAACCAAATCCGAGCGCACCGAAATGGACCCCGTTTTTTCCGATACCGACACCAGCTGCGACCTGTTCCCGCACACCGATGACGAGGACTGCCGCGGCAGCGTGGGCGGCGGGTCCCCGCAGCCTGAGCACCATCAGCTGCAGCAGAAGAAGCGGCGCCGCGGCAGAGGGCGCAGCGACGCCACCGCGCATGTGGTAAAGAAGAACCGGCGGCTGAAGGCCAACGATCGCGAACGGAACCGCATGCACAACCTAAATGACGCACTGGATGCGCTGCGGGGCGTCCTGCCGGCCTTTCCTGATGAGACCAAACTCACTAAGATCGAGACTCTGCGTTTTGCGCACAATTACATCTGGGCTCTGTCAGAAACCATCCGCATCGCGGACCTGCAGGCAGGAAAGAGCGGAGACCCTCCTCTGCTGCTCAGCCCCTCTCTTCTGACGGATAGCTCCAGCCCTGGAAGTGACGGCTGCTCCTGGAGCTCCAGCGGCTCCTCATCCTCCTCCTCCCCGGCTTATTGCGCATCAAGCCCCGGCAGCCCAGCCGCGCCGGAGGACTACCGCTTTCTGCAGCAGGATCCTGTGTTCGGCTTCCGCAGCTTCGCTCCGGGCATCTACTGAGCTCTGAGTAGCAGGAACAGGTGGAGGAAACAGAGACAGGTGACTGAGCATCCCACAGCAGAAGAACCCAAGTTTGCCTTACGGAACTGAAGGACTCAAATGAGAACTTTATTCCTCATGTTTTTGAGTTTGTGTTGTACTCTGAAAATCTTTGCACTTTCCTCCCTCATCCCCCCAGCAGTGTGCAGATTACAGTCACGTTTACAGCGCCTCCTATTCTCCTCCTCCTCCTTCTTCTTTTAGAGGTGAAAAGTCAACTTTACAATTTGTTGAGCGGTGGAGCAGAAAACCGAGCGTGGAAATCCAGTTTCTGCGCTCAGACAAAAGAATGAAAGAAGCGGCCCCCATCCATTATCCCCCCCACTCTCACAGACTGCGCCCCCTCCCTCAATTGTTGTTTTATTTATTTTGTTTTTGTTACATGAAAAGTTGTATTATGTACATAAAGAGATTTTTATTCTATTTACTGGAACTTTTCTACTTTTTCTACTGGAAAAAATAAAGTTTTAACGTTTCTATAAAACAAGCCACATGTTTCCATTCCTTTGTGACCAATCAGAGACTCGCTTTTTTATTATTAATATTTATAAGATAACGGTTTGCTCAGAGCAGCAGGTGGTAAACAGAGAAGAGATGTTTTACTGAACCAAAGGCTGCTTATAATCACATTTTGCCCAGTCATAAAATTCACAAAAGGACATTTATTTAAGAAAAAAAAAGAGAATAAATTATCTATAACTCATTCTTTTCTAATTAGTTAATTTCAGATTACTTTTTTTAGATAAATAATTATTTTTAAAAGTTCCTATAAGAACATCTGATTTTATCCTTATATTTTACGATTTATATGATACGATGGCGCTGAAATTTAAATCCAATGTTTCCCTATAATAGCTTGTTATAATGTTTGTGTAAAAAAAAACCTTCCAAATCGGTGTAAATATTTATACCAGCCTGCCAGAAACACCGAAAAAAAATATTTTATTCACATGAAAATAGTTTCATAGACCAGATAATATAACGCATCAAAGGAATATGTATACACTAATTATAGTTCATGTTTACACCTTTAAAAACATGTAAACAGCTGCACCAGCAGTCCCAGGAGATCTCCCAGCAGATGTTTTGTTACAAAAAAGCATTAACTTACAGTTTAATCGTTTTATAATCAATAAATGTATATATAACGTTAGAATAATTGTAAAAATCCTTATAATTTTTATTGACTCATTTATTTTGTAGCAGATTGTATTTGCATGTGGTTCCATCGCTCACATCATGTGTGCAGACGTGGGTTTGCAGACAAGAGGCCCATTTGTTCCCTGCAGAGAGACAGTTTTGTCTCACTTATGGGCTCAGCAAATATATAAATTTTAATAGTGCAAAACTTTTATGTATTTTTTGTAATTAATTAATTTGTTCCAAAGAGAAAGACGTCTGAGGAATGGCCCCTCTGTGGCACCATTAGAAAGTTCCCGAACATCTTGGGTGGAGTTTTCCATCCTATGTGTCTGTCCACGCGTGGGGGGAAATTAACAGATCACCAGAGGAAAGACAGAACGCATTGAGGTGTCTCCTGTCACTCCTGTTATTTTTATTGAAATAATAACATGAATAATTAATATTAATAACACCCATATGTTTATATTATACACTAATAATAATATTAATATCATATATAAATAAATAAATCTCAAAGTGTGTAATCGTAAACCTTGTGTTTTTCTCCCTGGTCCTTCAGGGATCTCGTGTTTCTTTTTTAATCTTCTATTTAAATAAAAAAAAAATCTCAAGCTGTGAAGTTTTTTCTGTCGTTTATTATTGTTTTTCGGTGGGACGCGATGAGCTGGCGCGCCCCCGATCTTAGCGCCCCATATTGTTGTTGTGCGCGAGAGCGTGCGGTAATTGAGCGGGATTAACCGCCAGCGGGCCGCGTGCACCTGCAGCCTCATAATGAGCAAAAGTAGGTTTTAATTAGACTTCTATTGTTGAGGATGAGGAGGATGAAGCCAAACCTGACAAATGTTGCAGCGCACTGATTGGCTGCCAGTACATGCATCTCGTGCACAACAAGCAAAACTAAAGTAAGATTTAAAGGCCTATCAGGGAGGCTGGAAACTATCACTCTCCTCTCCTGAAAACATTTGAAATAAATGTGTATTTGTACATTTTAACGCCAATTACTGAGTATTCAGTTTTGATAACTAGTAACTGTGCAGTGTTTTTTTCTTATATTTTAACTGATATTTTTGTTTTCCCTTTTGTGGGTCACAAAAAGAGCTATTTTTTATGTTATTTTATTCTACTCTAAGTGCAAAAACAACTGTTTTAATTCAGTGATTAGATCTAAGGTTAAAAAACAAGCAGAGATGGAAAATCCTTAATTGTCGGTTCTGTTTTCATCAAGGTGGTTCTGTTATCCACTCATGTATTGCAGCCTGCAACACATGCACAAACTGTTAAAAACAGTGGCAGGAGTTAAGCTACTGAAAAAATAGAATTTTGAATCAGATGGAATAGTTCTCCAGGTGTTTGATGGAGAAGGTTCATCCAGCAGCTAAGCTCCTTGATGGTAGGAGGTTAAATCATGATTTAGGCTTTGATCTAATGCCTCCTTCCTGCTGGCCTTCTCTATGGTCTCCTGTCTTTAGTGGTGAAAGATGTTGAAGTGAATGACTGGGACCACTGAAGTGGTACTTTTACAGTCCATATACTTTTTAACAGCAACAAAACCATCCCAAAAACTGAATCAGGAGCTGAAGCTGTTCTTCCTGTTGCTTCCTCCTCATTAGAGCCACATCTTCTTCCTCTGGTCCTGGAGTCATGTTCCTCTGAACAGATCAGAAACCTGCAGCCATCCCAAAGAGGAATCAAAGGTTAAAGATCAGTGTTTAACTGCTGACCTGGGATCAGTGCTGCGGCCTGACGCCTTGGGGCAACAAGCAGCTTCTCTGAAGCTCTGATCTGGGATCAAGGAGCCTGAGTTGGACTTGACAGGGTGGAGGATTAAATCTAATCTAGGATTCTAAACCATTATGAAAACTCTGATGTTTATCCCAGTTTCAGTTCAATTCAGTTCATTTATATATGCACCAATTCACAACATAAGTCATCTCAATGCACTTTACAGGGACTATACCAGATCCTACAGCCAGATTGGTTCAAAGTTTCGTATCTAACCAGCTGTTTGCATTGACTCATCGACTCTTCAGCAATCCCTCACATCAAGCATGCACATAGTAACAGTGGAAAGGAAAACTCCCTTTACACAAGAAGAAACCTCCAGCAGAACCAGGCCCAATGTGAGCCTCCTTTTCCCTCAAGATGGATTAAACCAAAGGGAAATAAATAAGAACCTCTGACCAAAGATCCCTTTGAAATTCTGGGCAATGTTCTTCTATTGCAGCTGACCTTTTGTTCTCCTCGCCTCTGTCCTATGCTTTGATCCTAAGAATCATATTAATATCGTAATAACGGTTTTCTTTATTTGAGCATCTGGGCTGATCTGTTGCAGAGCCTTCTTAAACAGCTCCAGATATAATGACATGGTCTGATGCTTGTTTCATCGTTTTCTCAGGGGCCCAATCCAGGTGAGGTTCTGAAAAAACCACTGTAGAAACTAAAGGCCTTCCAGATCTTTCCCTTAAATGTTTCTCAGTTCTCTGCCCATTTAGGATAAAGACCTTTAGAAGCTGGAACATGATGGTGTCTCCTGGTGTTGAACCCCTGCAGAGTCGGAGTTGGGCTCAGTTCAGAGGTTCTTGTGGATGTAAAATGTGAAGAATTCTAATTTTCTAACAGTAAAGAATTCCAAGATACTGACAGTGTTATTGAAGTTAAAGCTCCAGTCTTGTTGGAACATGATTCTCTCCACCTGCAGCATCTCTGCTCCATCAGCTAGTTTATCCACTCTGTCCATCTTTTGTTACCCTGACAACTAGCAGGTATGAAATGGTGGAAGTTGGAGCTTTGTGTACAGAGATAAAGCCAACTGAGGCTCTGTCCTGATCTCAGATAAATTACACCAGGAGCTTCTGGAGGGGGTGGTCTTCCGCTGGCTGATCCATCTTCACCTGATCAATAGTTAATGAGGACCTGAGGGCGCCTCTGACATCCTGTCACCAACCTCCACCAAGAACTGAATCTTTTTAGATAAAACTGATCTTTTTATGAATTGGAGAAGATCAGAACTGGGTTCAGAGGGAAGATGATCAGTGTGGACCACTACCTGCAGGCTATGCTTCTTAACTCTCAGAACCAGAACCATGACTCAGCAACATCTTTCAAAGGTGCCTAGTAAAAAAGTATAAATACCAAAGTGGCTATTTGCAGTATCCATACCTTACTTGACTGTTTATTTTAGTGAAGACTACATTTAAACATGAATCTAATTTTTCTGAAAGGTGACTCGGTACTTGACACCTGCAACAAAAAAGACAGTTAACAGCATGATGAAAATCTGTCCATCTGAGCCTAGTTTGTTACCTTAAAACACTGACAGTGACATGCAGGGAGATAGAAAACATTAAACATGGTGGATCAGATTTTGACATTTCCCACCCATTTCCTCTTTGTTAGATTTTAAATTTAAATGTGGATTATTTTTTAAGCTCTATTTTGACTTTTATGCTAATTCCAAATCTAATGGTGTGAAAACCAGACTCTAACTGTTCATACAGGACCTTTGTTCAAAGAAATATGTACATTTTTAGATATTTTGGGTCACTTAACTTTTTCCCTTTTACTCTATAAATCTGTAGTTTTATTAGTCTTTTTTATGTGGGTATTAGTACCTCAAGTACTTAGATATAGAAGTACCTTCGAAAACCCATCACTGCCTGATGGATTTCTTTTTAAATAGTATAGGCTAGGAACAGGATTCTGGACAGGGGCCAACAGGGACCAGTGTAAAAAAAAATGTAAATATCATTTTTTAAATATAAGTGTATTATTGCTTGCTTTAAGCAAATAAGTTAGATAATTTGCCATAAGAGTAACATGATAAAAAATTTAGAATATAAAAAATACTCCATTAACTTGTTGCAAGTACTTAGTATTTTTTATTTAACCTTTATTTAACCAGGAAAAAATCGCACTGAGATTAAAAACCTCTTTTTCAAGGGAGTCCTGGCCAAGAGGCAGCGAAGTTACATAATAAACAGAGATACATTCAATTTAATGACAGGCATATAAAAAAAACACATGAAGTAAAACAATTACAGATAATTGAGGCTGCTTCAAATTCTTTCACTTTTAACTAAAAAGCATTGAAATATAAAAACTCAGTCAACTTCCAGTTTATTTGTAAAAAATTTGACGCACAAGGAGCTGTGTAGCTAAAGGCTTTCTTCCCTAGTTCTGTGCGGGCAAAAGGAACAGTGAGCAACAGCTGATCGGTGGATCTCAGAGCATAAGAAGCCATGGTTTTCTGTGTAAGTAAGGTACAAATGTAAGAGGGCAGTAATCCAAGAAGGGCCTCGTAAATAAAAGTGTACTAATGACACCGCCTGCTCGTAGAGAGGGAAGGCCATCCCACCTGAGAGTACAGGTCACAGTGATGTGTCATGGCTCTATAGTTTGTGATGAACCTTAATGAAGCATGGTAAACAGACAGGGTGCTTTTTAACTCCAAACGAAAAACATGTCTTATTACAAAAGAAGAAGCCCAGTTTAACTTCAAAAAACTTCACAAGTGTAGCAATACAAGGTTTGAAGGTGAGGGTGTCATCAATTACAATTCCAAGGTATTTATATTCATGTACCACCTCAATGACATCCCCCTCCAGAGTGGACACTACTGGCAGGGTTTGAGGCACCTTCTTATGATTTGAAAACAACATTAACTTTGTTTTTTGTCAGCATTAATTTAAGATTAAGATGAATAAATACTGCACAGCAACAATGGCTTTCTGTAGGGAATTAATAGCCTGTTTAAGAGATGACCTAAAGCAATAAATAATGGTATTATCAGCATAAAAATGCATCAGAGTATCTTGACGTACTCAAGTATGCTTATTTTAAGAGATTTTTCCCCCTTTTTTTCTTTTTTTCTGCAATCATTCTTTTCAGTGTAATATTAAAATGATTTCTCATGATGACATGAGCTGACAGAAGACACCGTCTTTATCTCTTGGACCAAATTTATATTTTGCCTCTACGATTTCATTATTTATAAGTTGAATATAGCTTTAAGCTTTAGTCGTACCAAGATAGGATCAGTTCTCATGTGTAAGATCAAAAGTCTGCAACCTTGTCTTTGTGGCTCAACATTATATACTAAATAAGGTGTTCTCTCCCCCTTTTTTTTTTTAATGTGTGTCTGTTATTGTTTTGTCCTATGCACCCATTAAAAAACACTAGCCCCACCCGGGTTCATTTTCTTAATTTAATCTAGAACTGCCACTGGCGAGGAGCTTCTGTTTAAAGCAGGTGCTAACTTTTCACTATCAGGAAAGTCAAGTGGTCTCTGCTATTCATTTCAGTTGTACATTTTTATTGTGCCTAAGTTTCTGCCCAATGCCATATAAAAAACAAAACGTCCTTCCTAAAGAAGAGAGGATAGCTTATCAAGCTGTGTGTTTTTAAATCCCTGTAGAGGAAGAGTTGAGGAAAAATTATCATGATACAAATTTACCTAAACATCTTTGTTATTCAAGTCCTGACAAAAACAGAAAGAACCTGCAGCCGATGGAACCAGTCCTCTTTCACTTACATCTGGGACCTTTGTACAATAGGTGAGACATAAATATTTTTCTGCATCTCTGAAGTTCTCCACCTGGAAGGTAATGGGAGTCCTTTTTTGGTGCTGATCTGGAGCCCCGCCCTTCTTCTGTATGTCAAACAGCCTCTGCTTAGAGGACCAATTGGACCAGGGATCTGCAACCTGTTGCTGTGGAGCTGCAAGTGGCTTTTTAGAAACTCAACAATGGCCCTTCATCACTTTTTGGCTAAAAATGATGCAGAACAAACTAGTTTTTGAAAAATAGATAAACTAACAAATGCATGTTTTTGCCTATTCTCCATGGGCTGATTGCACAGAAAACTCTAAATAAAATAGAAATATTTGTTTAAAATCTTTTATTAAGTGAAATTTTTTAAACATAACTTTCTAAATATGTTATCAAATAAAGGTAAATGGTTGTTAAATATTGGTTATTTTTTTCTTTTTTAAAAGAGTCTTGTTATGTTTGAGGCTAAAAATGAGTTTTATAAGCAGGACTGTAATTTTTTTTAATTCACAAAATAAATTGACTTTCATTTTAACAAAAATATTTTTTATATAGTGTAAAATCTTTTTTTAACATAACTGTAAACATGTCAGCAACCTGTTGTATATATTTGTATTTTTTCCTCCATTTTAGAACCTAAAGTTAAAAATGACACTGAGGCTAATTAAAAAGGAAAAATCACCTGTGGTAGAAATTTATTAGATATATTATATCTTTTTCTCAAAAAAAAATTCACTCTAAATGAATTGTATTATCTGGACTGAAGTCAAAAGTGGCTCTTTAGTTGTAAGAGTTGCAGACCCCTGAATTAGACTGAGTTTAAGCTCCTGTTTTGTCAGCAGAGGGACGGGAGCTGGATGTGTTTCACTGAGCAGAGCTTCATGACAGCAGATAAACAGAAACCTGTCTGTCCACAGCTCTGATCAGGAGGATACGCCTCATCACCTGCTAATCACACCAATACCACCTGATGAACCTTGAATCTGTTTCCCTCTGAATGCTGTAGTGCTAACAGAAGCCAAACCCACAGCTGAAGTCTGAGGATCTGTCAGCAGAAATTCCCCAAATGTTCCCTGGGCTCTTAGGTCCCTTCAGAAATGGTTTTCTTTGGTACTGGGCTCTTATGTAGTTTTGGTCAGATTTTTTTTTTTTTAACCTTTATTCTGTTTTTAATCATTTCTCAAATCAGTCTTGAATTAGTCCTTTTTTTCAGACTGTTTCCTTTGGTGATAAACCTGTTTTCTGTGTGTTTGCATCAGTCTTTAGCCTTAAATCTCTTTCTCTGAGTTTTAATCGATTTCTGTTGATTGTGAGTCAGATTTCATTGGGTCTGAATTGGTTTTGGTTTTAGTCTGTTCCCATTAGTTTGGTCTGCTTTCTTTTGTTTTGGGTCAGTTTTCACTTCTTTGTGCTAATCTGACCAGCAGCCCTTAGTGTGCAGAGACGTATCAGCTGGGTTAATCAGCACCCACTCTCATTCAGCTCATTGTAAATTCCTCCACATTGTTCTACTTTATTTTCTTGGTATGCAAAGACTAAAGCTCTGTCCTCCTCCTTCTCCTCTCTCTCTCTCCTCTTCCTCACTCCTCTTTTTCTCCTCCTCCTCTTCTTTACCTCTTGTCTCTTCTTTCTCTCTTCCTCGTCATCTTCCATCCTATCATCAACCTTCACCTCTGACCCTTTTCATTTTTCTTAACATCCATAAAACTTTGCAAGAGAACCAGTTCCAGGCTGGATTTTAATTTCCAGTTGGAGCATTTACTCACAATGAACCTATTTAACCTGATAGAAAAGATAACACAATCCTATAATAAGTAAAGTCAGAAGAGTCCAACATCAACACCAGTTAGAGCGTTTCTGCACCAAACCATCTGAGTGGCGACTCAGAGAAACCCTGAACCAGTCTGGAACGCTTGAAACAAGAGGACAGCAGAACTTAGATTAGCAAACTTGCATCTGGATCAAGGAAAAGACTACTGGGAATATTTCCTATAAACAGATTAAACCACAGCAGAGATTTTGGAGCATGATGGACAGAACCATGTCTGAGGAACCCAAACGCAGCAGATAAGAACAAACACTTCATACCAGCTGTGAAGCACAATGGGGAGGGATTCACACTGACAGTAACAAAAAAAACGGTTTGTTTGTGTCGGTCTGAAGGAGGAAGAAAAGGAAGAGACAAATAGAGAATTTTACGACACAAAAACTCAGCATCACCCACTTTTTGCTGATGTTCAAGAGAGTGAATGAGAAGGAAAAAAGAGAAAAGGGGAGAAAGGAAACAGAAACAGGAAGAAAGATGGAACAAAAAAGAAACTGAAAGGGGAAGAAATGGGAGGAGAGGAGGAGTGCTGTCCTGAGGGCAACTAACTGACCTCTTTGATGCAGAGACAACCAGACTGAAGGCTTTCTGGTTAGTCTGTATTATTCCCACTAAAATCTACCACTGTTATAATTTGTCCTGTTTCTCACCTAAAATCCAATGCGGGTACGAAGCAGATGAAGGACGGCTTTTCCCTCTAATCCCCCCTAAATGCATGATTTCTGTTTCACCTCTCTTTGGTTCCTTAATTAATCAATCACCCAGTAAGGATGATAGATTAATATAAGCAGATATTATATAAATCAATAACAATAAATAATCACACTCTTTAAAAATATATAAGGGCTAATTTTACCAGAACCTTTTGGGATCTTTATACCTTAAGATAAATAAGACAAAACCCTCAAAGAAAGAAATAAGATAAAAGTTAACAGATTTTATTCAGATGTTTCCTTGTGAAGGAACCTCCAGCTTTTATTTAAACATGTCAGCAAATCCCACAGTGGGACTCTAGTTGCCCTACCAGCTAAAAGCCGCTCATGTTCAAAGCCGACAAAAGAGTTTCTGAGTCCACCTGAACGAATCGTGGAGCTTTCTGCTGCTGCAGGTCTTGATGATGGAGAGTTAGAAGTGGTGGATGAAGGACTCTGAGAGGCTGAAGAGGAGCTGTAATGAGCTGGGGGGGTCATTGTCTTCCCTGGGGCAGTGGGGTGTGCAGGGAGGGGTGGAGAGGCCACAGGGGCAGAACAGAGAGTCACAGGAAAGTGTCAATCAAGAGGGCAATGAAGCAGCAGCAACACACACACCCCTACAAACCAACACACACACAGCTTCATCAACGGCGTAATCAGGGATGGAGATTAGCTGAGTTAGACTGGAGTAGATAATCACAGTGGAGACAAAAAAGAAATAAAAGAAAGATAATTTTTCTTAAAATAAGTCAAATTTCTCTTGTTTTGATCATAAAAGTAGGACACTTTGCCAAAAGAATCAGATGATTTATGTTTAGAATCAGAAAACAACAGCTCCATTATCTTATTTCAAGTGCATTAAATCTAACTATCTTATTTTAATGGCAAAAATAACCATTCCATTGACATATTATCATATTAGGATGCTCATATTAAGGGAGAATAGACTTAATCTAGAAAATGTTTCATGTCTTCTGATGTGTGTTAGTTTGACTCTGTTTACAGCTTTTATTTCACTGTGTGAGGGGTTTTTGTGAATCATTTTTAAATTTGATACGAGGTGTGTGCAATGTAAAGCGCATCCTAGTTGTCCCACATTGCAGCTTGTTTTTATTTCTTTGAGTTCTGTTCACACTCGATCCAACTGATTTCTCTGGGATTCAGTGAGAGTAACAAGGAAACCAGTACCTGACTCTTTAGCTTCAAATAATGACAGCTGGGAGTAGGAACAGTTAGAGATGCAAAGATAAGATATTTGCTGATATTTTCTAAGACTGAAGGAGAGCAGCAAAATGATTTAGACTTGTAGACTGCAAACTGCAAAACCAACCAATCAGCAGGTGTACTTCATGAACAAGGGAAGTTTATTTATAAAGCACGGTTTAGATGCATGACAATTTTAAGTGCTGTACATTAAAAGGAAAGGGTAAGTATGTTGCAGTGGCATAAAGGAAATCTGAATTATTAAAAAGGAAGGGATTGTTGGCCTGAAAACGTAACTAATAATATTTAGATATGACTGAAAAGCTGTCTCTAAACAAATAAATTTAATCCTCTATTTAAAGCGTTATTTTACTGTTTTTGGGAAGTTTATTCCAGATTAGTGCAGACTGAGAACTAAAAGATGCTTTTCCATGTTTGGTTCTGGGTATACAGAGTAGATTTGAGCCAGAAAATATGAGTGGTCTTGGTGCAGCAAGACTGTAATGTATTTTGGAACTAAGCCATTCAGTGATTTGTAAACTACTTAAAGTATTTCAAGTATTTAGATCCTCTTCTCTCCACTTATGCTCCACTCTTAGTTTTGGTGAGGCAGTAACTTACAGAATCAATTGCAGCTGTCTGATTCCTATTTGTATGCAGATCTTTGAAGTCACTGTTGCAGTAATAAGTTTTACTAGAGATGAACAGCTTAATTACCGGTACTTTTTTAAGGTCCAGCTGAAACTCTTGTCCAGGGGTGGGCAATTCCTGTTTTTCGGGGCACATATCCAAAACTTTTAGATGTTTTCTTGGTCCAACACCCCTGAATCAAGTGTTTAAATGATCAAGTACTGTATACTCTAGAAAAATAGAATGCATATTGATCGATGATATTCTAATGTGTTGGACCAAGGACAAATCTAAAAGTTGCAGGATTCAGGCCAGCGAGCCCGCCCATGGATTAGTCATTTAAGACTGGGGTTGTTGCTTATGTGGTAAAATGCCATCAGCTTTTTATTTTGCACATTTTGAAGTATTTCATTAAAAGAGATTGATGGAAACAGAAACATTTAACCAACCTTCCTAAATTTCACCAAAAAGTTGTTATGCTCTAAAGCTGTTTTTTAAATTATTTGAAAAAGTGTAAAGGCGCTTAAAAGGAGATGGAAACACATTTTTCAAATAAGTTCATCACGTTTACCTCACGTTACTGATCAGCTATTTCTGCTGAAGCTGTTTTGCTGATTGCAGCATTGGAATCACATTCCTCTCTAGATGTGTCTGGATGGCATGATCTATCACTAATATTAGCTGATATTATAAAGTAAGTGAAACTAGCCCGATTACAACAAATGCTTTTAAAACCACTGTCCATGACTGATCTGCTAGCTTGTTCACTCTAATTCCCGGTTTTTACAGGAAAGCACAAAGGCAATGTGTGATGACATTATGCTTTTTACTGCCTCGTTATTTTGCTCCAATGGATGGGGTTAGGTTTATTACATGACTGATTTTCTTTTTTCTTAAACTGTTTAAAAGTTTGATCAAAATTTGGATCACATGTAGAGGGAAAGATGACTGTTGTTGCCATGTTTTTATGTCTCTAAAGGTTCTAATCTGAGTCGACCACTACACCCAGATTTTGAACCTGATTGGTGGTTTCTAGCTGGATTAACTGATGCTATCTGCTAACATTTGAACGCTCATCCTTTTGTCCAAAAGTTATTTCTTCACTTTTTTCTTGATGCAGCTAAAGAACATATTGGTACATTCATGGTTTTATTTCTTCTATGCATTTACCCAGCGCTTGAATGGGTTCATATTCACCTGGTGACATAATTTACAGCATGGTAGACAGACTCAGAGTGTCGTCTGCATAGTTAAATAGTTGGTAAGTTATGTTGCTTTTGATTAAGGTCTGAGTTAGGATGAGCTATTGTAGATATTGAATAAAAGGGGCCCTAAGATGGACCCTTGTGGAACACAGCATGATCTTTAATGGTCTCTAAAGTAAAGTTTACAACTGACAGAAAGGTCCCTGTCCCTCAGGTAAGGACTTGGAAAGCTGTCCCAGTTCCCCAGGCACTCTAATTATAAACGTGCTGTGATCAACAATTTCACATGCTGCACTATGGTCCTTTAACACCAGTACTGTGGTTCTTCTTCAGTCTACATTTATGAGAATGTCAGTGAACACCTTGACAAGGGCAATCTATCTACTGTGGTAGGCACAAAAGTCTGAAAGAAAGACATCAAAGCGACTGGTCGACAATGTGACCAAAGGGCAATACAGCACAAATAGCCCAAACGAATATTATCAAAAGTATGAAAATCTATAAAAACATGTGTTAAACTGGAGGAGATGGAAACTGCACCAATAGGTAGGTCCGTGTGCATGTGCAAGGGAATCTGATGGAGACCTGAGTGTCCTCTGTGTTTTATGAAGCAGTGGGGGGCAGGGTGAGATTAAAAAGCTGTGCTGAATTAAAAACTGAGAACGGATTTTAAACGGAAACTGATAAAAGCTCTGAGGTGATGTTGCTGTGTCAGGGTGTGTTGCCCAAGAGAAGAACCGGAAAATTATTGACTAACTGAAAAATTCTCCTCTCTCAATCCAGTGGATTAAGCGGTGGGTGGTTGATATCTTCATGTTGTTGAAGAGCAGCAGCAGGAACATAAATCCCCCCCAGCAGTTGTGATATAGTAAACCCCCTCCCTGCACCACCACCACAGTCCAAGATACCGATCAGGAACCTGAACCAGATGGAGGTTCTGCCCTCTGCTCTTTTTGCTCCGCAAGATAACCTCTGACTCCCGCTCCTCACCTGTCGTCCTCCCTCATTGCCACTGAATACACCTGTAACCCCCCCAGAGCTTTAGGTCCCAGTCCAGGTTCCAGGCATAGAAGAGTCCCCCACCACCCCAAGTAGACCTCTGGCCCTCACTAATTGATTCATTCATTTGAGCTGGGAGGCATGAGCGGAGAAGCAGCTCAATCTGTCTGTCTGGTTCAACATTCAGAAAACTCTGCAGCTTCACCAGCAACATACCTGACACGACTGCTTTCACTATGGACCACAGCTGAATCTCTACATGATGCGCAATCCACAGTGCTTCCTTACAGTTTCTAGTGGTTACTGGTGTTTTTACCCCTCCTTAGGTGGGTGGGGTGATAATGCTGGTGTGTAACCTCTGTTTGGACTGTACACTGCATCCTGCTGAGGATAAAGGAACATGTTTAGATCCTGAATAGAAAAGATTATCTGAAAGGACTTGTGGCTTGGTGTTTGCTTCCATCAGCCCTGCTTGGGTCTGCTGTGACAAACTGGTTCTGGATCTAAAATCACTGGATGACGTGGGGTAGAAGCTGAACACAGGCAGCAGGCATGACCAAGTGATAGATGATTTCAGGAGGACCAAACTAAATCCTGTGTTAGCACAGGAATATTGGAGGGTGGGAGAGCAGAACAACAGGTTGAATACAGGGAGGTAAATCACTGGGCCAGTGGAGCGAGGAACAGCTGAGAGTAATGCTGGTAATCCTTAGATGAGGCCCCCTGGCGTAATGTTGCTCTGAAGGGGTGGCTCTCGTACCGGGGCACCATAGCACCAGACTAAATGATGAGACTCTCTCTGTTAAGTGCAGTCATGCAGACAGATCCTCAATCAGGTGCATTGAGTTCAATTACTCCAAGTTACCAAGTTTATCATTCAGATTGGTTCAAGGTTTCTATCTATGCATCAAAAGATTGACTTGCAGGATCCACTCCTCCTGGATCATGTAGTGACGGTGGAGAAGATAACTACAGTTTAACAGGAAGATACCTCCGACAGTAACAGAACCAGGTTCAGTGTTAGCAGCACTCTACTACGACTGACTGGAGGTTTGATTAAACTGATCCAGGGGTATGTCTATGTAGTAGCTCCAGTAAGGGCTTCATCCAGGAGAGAAACTGAAGACCTCTGGGCCTGTCGGAGCACCTATGGGATGAAAAACTAAGAACATTTTGGTGGCAACAGCTACTCAGCTGAAGGTCTCCTCCAAGGAGTTTTCACAGCTAAACATTGTTTTTGTCAGGCAGTTGATAATCCAGTAACTTTTCTGTTTACATATTGCTTTTGTGGACTTGTTGTTTCTGCTGAACGTCTCCCTCTTCTTCACCTACTGGGGGGGTTGCAGTTGTTGTTATGGTGTGTGTGGCGGGGGGTGCTGGGCTCCAGAGGTCGGTCCCCTCTTGTTTTCTGAGATTGCCATGAAATTCTTAATGTCCACATGGGTCGCTGCAGCACCAAGTCATCCAGAGGACGAGGGGCTCCTGGCTGTGACCCCAGAGGCACAATCAGGATCCAGCCCCCTCCCCTCCTGCTGCTGCACAGTTTCAGGGTTCAGCTCAGCCCGCCGTGTCCCGGGGTGAACCTCTGACCTCTGGCGCTCCGAAAAGACTGGAGCAATTTCCAGAGCAATAAAATGTCTCCATGACAACGAGGGCCTCGGCTCACACAATGTGGCCCGATGATGTTTGAGGAGAATTCTGCCCGACCTTCTCTTGACAGCTTCCTTACATTGCTCTCTCAAACCTCCTCATGCTGTAGCAATGCTGAACGGTCTTCTGGAACCAATCACTGCAGCAAATACCAGAAAATACCTCCTAATATTAGCCGCCTGATCTTTATCCTGAGGGTCCAAACATCCCTACAGGAGCGATAATTAAGAGCCTGTCAAATCCTCACACCTTTGTCAACAGAACCCTTTATTCACCATTTCAGGACTGTTAGGATGATGCTGGCCTTCCAGAACCTCTAAGAGGAACTTTCAGGTGGATTAATCTGTCTCTTCATAGCCCACAGTGTCCCTGTTCTTGCAGGAAAAACTCTAGACTGTTTCACAGAACCTTCCTACAGCTCCTCCGTCTGTGTTCTTGCAGAAGTCTTAGTCTCCACTGTGGGAGCGGCACTGAACGGGCCCAGTCCGGCTCTCCGCCTGAATAATGAGCTCCTTCTCTGTTCCTGAACCGATCATAATAAAGCTTTCACAGAGATTTCTTTTTCAGCTTCTAGAAGAAAAAAATCACCGTGAAGAAAAGTATAAATCAGAGCTTTAAGTCGCCGGCGAGGGCCACAATGGTGGCGAGGAGGGCGCGGACGAGGGGAGCGCCATAATGTAAAATAGTTAAAAGCTTATTAGAAGCGCTGAAAGGCAGAGTGATTTCCACTTTGTTTCGGAACACCCTGAGCTCATCCTTTCAAGTGATTGTGAAGGGGGCAATTCAAATCTCTTTGGGCCCATATGAATGAAGGCCCCTCTTAAAGCTCCTTTATAAGCCGGCAAATTCCCCACAGGCGTATGCCCTTTAGCTCCATTACTGATTTACCCGGAGCATTCATCTGCAGCCTTCTGCTGCCATTGTTCTGCAGCAGCCACCCCTGCACCTGACAGCAGCGGCCCTCCGGCCTTGCAGGGCCTGGCTCCTGCAGAAACATGTGAAAATGGGAAAAAACTGCTCGTGGGTTTGTGTTCGGGGTGAAACACAGCGGATCATCGGAGCGGGAGGGAGGGGGTTCTGCTGTTAAACATCCCCCCGGATAGAAAAGGTGGAGGCCTGATCCCCTCGCTCCTTTCTTTCTCCCTTTCTTTATTTTCTCCCTCTAACCTCCCCCTTCGCCCTCCCCCTGCCCTCCCATTCAGATAAAGGAGAGAAGAAAATTCCAAGTGGGCCTATTGGTGCTGTACTTAGATTAATTAGGCTCTCCTTTAGAGCCCATTCAGCTCCTCTCTCGAGCGGGGGTCCCGCTCCTTCTCTGTGCAAAGTTTTCAGAGACATTTGCATTTGTTTGTGTGGTAGGTGCTGCGTCGAGGCGGAGGAGAGGCTGCACAAAGGCCGTGCAGGGAAAATATTCTTTTAATGGCTTTTTCACTGCTTTACGCTGTTTTCTTTCTCTCCTTTCAGGGCTAACAGCTCTCCACAACACGAGGGCCGGCACAGAAAAAGTCGTCAGAGGAGAGACGAGAGGTTTGAAATCAGATCCGACACTCACAAAGACACAAGAGGCTGTGAGTGCTTGTTGTGTTGAGGGGGTGTCTGGATGCCTAAGCATGTGCACTCATGCATTAACAACATTTCAGTTCATGCAGCCCTGCAAGTTTCTCCAGCATGAAGTCGTTTCATTTTAATCCTGCAGATTGTCCAGCTGCACGAACACAAACACTGAACAACATGTTTGAGAGTGAATGGACAGAAATAATTCATGCTCCTCCCAAGAATCTGGGTTTAAATGAACAAAAAAAAAAAAGTAAAAGCAGAACCTTTCTGCACAAACTCTATGCTTTCAGGCTGTAGTGCAGCTGTAGTTCAGGCCTCCTGCCTTTAGACTGCTGATTGCAACATGCAGACTTAACACGATAAGGGAAGACACAAACCTCGACTTCCTGGCAATTTATCCCGATAAATAACAGGATGGTCTAAGGTCACACCTGAGAAGTTCCATCCCTTCAGGGAAGAGATCAACTCAGAACAAGCAGATGAGTTTGTGTGACACAGGCTGAGGCTGCATGGCAGCTCAAGGCTCTACGCTGTAGTCTCACAGTAAGACTCAGGTTCAAATCCTGTCTGTGGTTATTCTAACTGGAGGTCCCATGTTAGAGTCTCCTCCGGTCTATGGAAAGCAGCCTTTCTGATCCAGACAAAGAAAAGGTTTTGGCTCTATTCCTTCATCTAAAGCTCAGTTTGCATCAGAAGAGGAAATTGAGAGCTCTCTTTGTTTTTTTGTACTCTTGTTATAGGGATGTTAAAGAACATGGATTTGCTTCCAATTTAATCTGTTAATTTTTATTTATTTTTTCAGATTTTTAGAACTTGTAGCTTTGCAACTTTAAGATTTTGCCTTGAATTTCTGTTTAGAAGTTGCTTTTTGTCTAACAACACACAATTTGGAGCTTCTGATCCCATGTCTGTGTGTGCATCTGCTGCTCACTGTCTGTGGATGTTTCGCACGTGAGCTAACAACAGATCAACAGGCTGAAAGAGGACAGAGAGTTTAATCCTCACACATTCAGGACCCCTCATCCTAAACCCTGAACACAGACCCCTCCGCACACACGCGCATTAACAGAAGCATGTGTGCATCTCTCCCTGTGGACATTAGTTTGGTTTTAAAGGAGCCGTCTGCAGTTTTTCCTCCGCATAGGTTTTCCTGCGTCAGTTTGTAACCATGACAACATGAGTCAAAGCATTACCTTCGTTTAGTTTATTGATTCCTGCAAACAGACAGTTGGATGAAGAAGATCGACCACCCCCACCCAGCCACCCACACACACATGGTGATTACATCTTTTGCCTGAAACATTTCTCTCTCCCAAACACAGATCAAAATACACAAACTGCTCTTTATTAAAGAAAGACAAACTGTTTCAATTCCATCAGCATAATATAGATGCTTCCTTTCAATATTTGATCAGATCGGGTTGACATTTCTTCAGTTTTTAAAACAGAAATAATCTCCAGGATGAAGATGCAGAGTGTCTACTAAAACCCCTGATCAGTTGACATTATTCAGTCAAACTTTTATAAGGAAGCCTGAATATTAACATGTAGCCTGGAAACTCTGAGAAGAAGAAATGTGAAAGGAGGAGAAAAGACATGGAGGACAAGTGTATGGAGGGAGGAGATTAGACAGCAGGAGATGAAGAGGGTAGGGTCAGAGATGGAGGATGGTCTCTGTAATAAAGTATTTTTTACAGTCAGAAGTTTTAGTAGTGATTACCAGGATGAGAAGAGGCTCGGGACGGGGTCAGGGTGGATGGCAGCTCTGGGTCCTTATCATAGGAGGGGGCGGGGTGCTCTGTGGAGTGAGGTCAGATACAGTGTGACACTTTGAAAAATGTATTAATGTGGCTGGAAAGAGTCTGATGGACAAAATGTGATTAGTCCTTCAACCTCCAGCAGCTTATCTTTTTCAATTGTTCCTCTAGTTGTTCTCTCTCTTCCACTCTGATCCAGAAGTTCCTGTTATCACAATTTTTTCTGAAGGTTTTTTTTTAGATGTTTCTTCCAACATTTTGATTTTTTTTTAATCCAGTTTCAATAAAAAGGTTAGGAAAACCAGTCCACAGACCGCCAGGTTTCTAGGTGTTCATGTTTCACACAAAACTAATTTGAGAAGAACTGAGACACCTGTCCTCCCGGACCTACCTGGTGTCAGCTGGACACACAAATGTGTTAAGGCAGGTGTGGCAGGAATCACATCTATCACCTGCTGAAGCGGAGCCTCACTTTATCTTATCGAGTTAGAGATAAACGTCCGCACCTGCTGGAAGCTGCAGCATCCATCATACCTCCTGACATGATCCAGGACCTCTCCTGGTGGGTTCTGCAAGTGAGGACATAGGGTGTGTTTGTGACCCATGAGCTGTTGTCCTTAAATGGATCCAGATTCAAATGCTCTTCAGAATAAGGTCCTGTACCTCAAATCTGTTAAATTCACGTAGTCCATCTAAAACCATATCAAACTTTGCATCATATTCCATCAAAACTGGGATCAGAAGGATGTTTTTTTTCTTTTATTAGTTATTTGACATTTGTAAAACATCTCTGTTGGATATATATGTATATATATATA
>NW_015150512.1:1510642-1517373 GCF_000732505.1 Cyprinodon variegatus
TATATATATATATATATATATATATAAATAAAATAAAATTATCAAAAAAAGGATATATTTATTATGGACAACACTAAGATGTATCTGTTATTTACTTATATAAATTGGTGGGATGCAATTACAATTTTTAATGAAGTTAATTACAGGGTCTGTAATTGATTAAACCCAACCAATCACATTTTTAAAACCAATTATCAAAAAATAAACACCTTTCCAAATTAAAAACCCTTTTCTGATAAATTGAATTGCATTGAATAAATATATAAGAACAACTCTCTCTCCCTCTCTCTCTCTCTCTCTCTCTCTATACAGAAACTTCATTTCTATAAGTAGAAACATATACAAGATGATGAAATCAATGTGATACTGAAATGAAAACCCTTTCAATGGATCACTCCTCTTTGAAGCCATATAAGTTTTCAATAAATTTAAACTAAAGCTAAATACAGACAGGTTTACACCTTTAAAATGTGACATCTTTCATCACTTCAGGTTGAAATGTAGGTATGCATGTCGGTTAAGGAGCAAAGGAGAAGAAATGGGGAGTATCAATGAAAGACACGAGACAAGAATAAACAGTGACCCGGATGAGAAATTCAAGAGAAGGAAGAAAAACGATTGAAGGACAGGACAAAAAAGTCCTAAAAATAGATGACATGGGAGACAGGGCAAGGAGACAGCAACTCCAAGAAGATGACTTCTTCACCTCATTGTTCTCTACAAATACCCATAAGTTCTGAAAATGTAGCACATTTCTGGGAAATTGTTCCAGATAACAAATACATGGCCACACCACTTTCACATCCACACTTGCACGCATACTTACCCACCTTGCATGAACATTTGCCTTGTGTACATATGCTACTTAAAGAAGATTGAAATGTTATCCGTTGGATAACAACATCTTGTTCACTTAACTAGATGATTAGTCTGTGGCTCCATCTAAATACATCAAAGACTATTTAGCAAAAGCAGAAGAGTGTCAGCAGTCGCCATGATTAGTGCTATCTGAACAGTGCTGGTATTATAAAAGGATGGGGAACCTGTAAGCTTTCTACTAGCATGACGCCCCTGATGGTTCTATCTGGCAAATAGGACCATTAGGAATCTCAAAAGCCTTTCCATCTTTTGCATGACAGGACTTCACAGCACACCTAAGAGTATTTAACAGAATTACATTATTTCTTCACCTTTGAGCCTGCATTGCAAGGCTGGATGTAAAGACATGGAGGGAAAGACAATAATGAAAAGCAGATGACTGCATGAAAGACAAGAAAAGGAGAATTTGTTATTTAGTTGTTTTTTTTTTTAGTTTGGATTTCTTCAAGATCAAACAAGATTTATCAGAACTGTGGAGTAAATCAAACTTTGCATAAACATCAGAAAAAAAATATGTAGGGTTTAAAAAACCCGACAGACTGGCCTATAGTTTCTAAATGATCTAACATTTGCAGGAGCAACACTTTGGAAATGTTCCTTCTGCAAAACATTTGTTCAGCTGTATTTAGTGATGCTCCACTTTTCCAGCTGTCATGTAGAAAACTGAATCAGAAACAACTTTATTGAGCAAGGTTGATGGAAAAACAAAGAATTACCCTTGCTTTCTTTGACTATAAATAATGGTTACATTTGCAAAACTTTGGAATGACTTGTTCCCCACCTCCTCATGCTTTGATTGACTCATTTTGTTCATCAGAGAAACAGTGTGAAGAGGAACTTTCTTTGTGGCGGGTGGTTGTTATGAACAGTCCTCTGTAGTGCCAATCTGGAGGTTAAAGTATGACCATCCTCTGACCAGGATGTGTGGGGTCTGCAGCTGCCTTTTCCTGACCCCAGACCTGTACAAGTCCTTGTTAGAGGGGAGGTCAGCCCTGATAATCTTCTGTTTGAATCAGTTCAGGTTTTTAGATGAGCCAAACCTATCTAGGTTTATCTGGGATAGTTAAAACTCACCAAAGAAGAGAGTAAAGAAGAACAAGAAATAAGGCTGCAAAAAACTGGAATTTAAAAATATAAAAAATATATATACTCTGAAACCATTTTAGTCCTAATTTTTTGTTTTTTAGATAGTCTAATACCACAACCCATGTTGATTACTATATCTATTCTGACATCAGTAAAAGTAGCTTCTATTGCTGAAATAATGGAGATTATATTGTCATTTTGTTGTTTTAGCCTCTATCTGAGGTAACGGTTGCTCAGGGGATCTGGGTTCAATCTTAACAAGAGGGTTGCCTGTTTGAGTCCATGCTCTGTCTATTCAGTCGTTGTGTCTTTGGGCAACACACCCGCCTTGCCTGCTGTTGGTGAACATTAAGCCAGTTGGGGCAATAGTATGGGAGCCTCGGCTCCGTCAGGGTGCTGCAAGGCAGCTGTGGCTCCCTTCAGCGTGTGAACGCTTGGATAAATGATTGTAGTATGAAGCAAGTCTCTATACTTGATAAAACACAGTAAAAGTCATCAGCCATTAGTACAGAACTGGACGTAACTGATTGAAATGCATCGAATTAAAAGAACCACCCAGCATGAGGCAGAACTCCAGGTTGGAAATCCTGAGTCAGGAGAACTGAAGTCCAACTGTTATCTCCGACAGCAAACTCATCTCATAGCATCACATTCTCCTCCTCCACACTGCCTCCATTCTTTTCTCCTACTTTGCTACAAAGTAGTGTAGAGGTCAGGGGGGTGAGGTAGGGGCGGACTCAACACAGAGGTCGACATCAACAATCAGAAGAATCGACTCAACCCCCCCATTCCCCAACACACACACACATACCCACACACCCCAAGTCTTCAGGGAGACGGCAGCCGTTTGAGAGCACTTCCTCTTGTAGAGGTCAGAGGTCAGAGTTGCAGGTACCTGAATGTGGAGCTTTCTGAAGGTGCGCCAGAACAAGCTGTCAGTCAGCTGAAAAACCAAACCCTCCAGTTTCTCTGACCCAAACATGGGTAGATTCATGCAGCTTGTAAATGCAGTGACAGGAGGAAGTGAGGCAGGAAATAAACTGACCTGTTCTGACAAATCATCAACTGCTGAAGTACCCCTGAGCCCGAAACAAAACCACCACTTCAAGGACTCTGAGTGCTCATCCAGGCAGTAAACTGTATGTTCTCCAGAAACAAAAGAACCTCCTTCAACCCATTCCTGCAGAGGCCACAGGTCAACCCAACAACTGGCTGCAGTCACGCTTCCCTGACCTGCAGCTACTCCTGGGAAGATCAGTTTTCCCTCAGAGGACTGCAGCAGCTGGGTCTGCTGCGAAGGCCAATTCTGCAGCAGAACCGGTTGCTGCACCGGAACAGGCCTCTGCAGCAGGAGATGGTTCTAAGGCAGGGACTAGCTCTGACGGATCATAATTACTCAACAGTGAAATTACCACACTAATCAATGACAGTGGAACCTCTGTGTCTCTTTTGTAGAGGGGAAGGTTCTGTCCCCTTTGAAGGCAGGGGGATGCTGGGATTTTTACATAAAATCAACTGGATCAAATATTATGGTTGAACTGTCCAGGGAAAAAAACAAATCCTCAGGGTTATTGGGGTTCATATGTAGCTCCTGCAAACTCCACATTAGGCTGAGGAAGGGATCTCAGGGCATAAAAAGAAACAAGCAATCGAGCAATAGAGCTGTAACAGACACAGAACTAAAGAGGTGTAGAAAGAGCAGAGTGAAAACCATAAACAAACTGAGAAGAGAGAAGAGAGGAGTTAATGTTGGCAGACCATGAGGCGCCCACAGGAAATGACTAAACCATGGTGGAGTAATATCGACACAAATAGAACAGAGCCATTGTTCCATTGTTCTACCCTTGTTATTTGTGATAGTTCATGCATTATGGTAAATGGTATGTACTTATATTGTGGTTTTTTAAAGTCAGGAGACTTGACCAAAGTGCTTTACACTACATTGACACACATATTGATGATGGCAAACTACACTGCAGCCCCAGCTGCCCTGGGGCTCACTGACAGAAGGTGCCAAAGGACCCTCTAAACATCATCAGTAGGCAAAGCAGGTGAGTGGTTTGCCCAAGGACAAAACGACACTGAACGACACTTTAAAGGCAGCAAAACTATGCTGTTTGTCCAGACTGGGGAATTTTTAGAGTCTTGAATCATCAGGGACTTCAAAAGTTACATTTCCATAAAACAGTAGCACAATTTAAATACTTTAAAATGAAGATGATTTAGGACGGGTACCAGGTGTCTGGATTGGCTGGGTTTGAAAATAAAGTCACCGTGTTGCTGCTGTGAAACATGAGCTGAAGTTACTGTATTGATTCAGAGACACTCAGCACCTTCTGCTGTCCCATGAAGGGAGACAGCAGGACAGTATTGATCAGCTGCAGAAACCCTCTCAGTCAGGCCTGCAGCTACGCTCTGAAAACTGAGGTTAGAATATTCATTTACTGTTGCTCTGAAAATAAAATGTTTATGTGCTTTCATGTGCTCCTTAATGTCATGGGTTGGATTTTATCCACCTGTTTGTTTCTTTGCTGTCTTTCTGCAGGTATTTCTTCCTCAATCTGATAGGAATTCAATGGTTTAACTTTATTGCCATAAAAACTGAAAGACTTCTTAATATATTTTAAATTTTCTAACACATTCTGGCTTTCATTTGCAGCATTTAACTAAATATTTATCAAAAATGATCTGTGTTTCATCTGTTCTGACTAATATAAAAAGAAATATTGAAATCTGTCTTATAAACAGTTTGTGTCTCTTTCTTTCCTCTTTGTCCACCTTATTCTTTAAGCTTTAGCTCAGCATAAAACCACAGTATGGTTCCTCAGGTCCACAAGATCCAGTTCCTGCTGCCTCACATTGCGATGCTGCAGCAGCAGAGCAGATCTAATGTTTGATCAAAAGTTCACAAACCAGCAGATCCTGGAGCAGATCAGGACCTGGTGTCACCTAAGGGGCTCACCTCTGACACCTGAGGGGGGGCTCATCCCTCTGAGCATGCAGCTAAGTGATGGGTGGATATGTGGGGGTGGGGGGGTCTGACATGAGGCCAACAGGGGGCTGAAGTGTGCCGCCTGGCAGCTAAAAGGCTGATTCTGAATGAGCAGGCAGGAGATCTGGCAAAGCTCCTTGGAAAATCCTGTTAGGTCCCAAAAACTCAAGAAAAGGAACTTGTTGCTTTGACTGAGCCCCCCCCCTCCATGCCTCCGGCGACATCTCAGTCTCTTTGTCCAAAGTGTCTCTTTCTAAGATTTGATCACATTAGTTCCACTGGGAGCTGGAAATGGGCTGTAATTACCAACCCTGTGCAGTCTGGAGGGTAGGGGAGTGGAGGGGGTTAGACTCTGATCCAACTGGATTCCTAGATACATTCAGTCTTTATTTGCTCTCTAAAACCTGCCTTTATTAAAATATCAGGGTAAATGAAAGCAGTTTATGTCTTCCATCATCTAGTGAGAACATCTAGCATTTTATATGAACAAAGAACTTATCTGCGTCTAATTGACATTCTTCTTTAGTCAAAATGTTAACTACCTCCTGCTGCTTAGCTCAGGTTTCCATCACTTCCACTGACATCTGTCAGGCCTCTTTTTCCTCAGACACATAGCTGTGGTTTAAATATTATCAGTTCAGCACCACTAGGCAGGGCCATCACTCTCTTAGGTAGAAACTGTAGCAGCAGGTGAAATAAAGGAAAGGAAAGCATCAATGTGTGGCTTCAATCAGGGAACAGGATCTATGTATATTCCTACTGTTTGGAGGAAATAAGTACCAGAGCTAAGGAACAGAGCAACTGAAAGCTCTATGTCTTTAGTTATCTGCCTCTTGGTGTAACATCTTTGGATCTGTCGCTTTGAAACATCTAATTTGCGGTTGCATTTCACTGTGTACAAAGTAGCTACGTGGAAGGAGAGACAAACTGCAGCATCCAGTGAATGTTAACCAGCAGCTACTTCGACAGATGTTTATGTTAAACTTAGGAGATGGGTTGGTTAAAGAAAGCGGTGAAAAATCAGTTTATTAGACATACAGAGATTTTTTTTTTGCTAAAAATGACAACAGATCGTAAGTTTATACAAGTTAGTAATATAATCCAAGAAGCTTGAGAGAAAAAAAAATTAAAAGGTTGTCTTCTTCAGAAGACCATGACTCACAGTTGCAGGTCAAAATGAACACATAATTGTTGTTTTCTGATTAAACAGACAGAATCAGACTGCGGAGCTTCTAGATATCTATAAAGTTATTTTCCCTGGCATCATTATAATAGTAGACAGGTTCATAAATCTGCAGGGACAGCTGCAGATTTAAAGGTGAAACAGATTTAGTGGGATATGCAACATGCAATAAAATATATCTCCAAGTTTAACAGAAAGTTTACAAGAAAAGAAATATGCTAAGCTGTAATTAAATTCAATATATCTTTTTATCTTTTGTAATTCAGCAAGAGTCAGAAATAGCTGTGCCAGCCAACATAGAGACTCACCAGACTCGAGGACAGACTTGAAAACCTTCAAGAATTAAAGCAAAAAATAATAGAGTAAAAATCTGTGTATAAATTATTTTTGAAATATAACTATTAATACATATACTTTGGCTGTAAACTATATGTATGACAAATTTCTAAACTTGATTTTACTGCTTGTGAAGTAGGATAATCAATGATGCAGCTTTAAGGGAAACCATCCATCCATCCATCCATCCATCCATCCATCCATCCATCCATCCATCCATCCATCCATCCATCCATCCATCCATCCATCCATCCA
>NW_015150512.1:1517572-1537692 GCF_000732505.1 Cyprinodon variegatus
TCCATCCATCCATCCATCCATCCATCCATATTTTTCTGGATGGATGGATGGAATTGAAACCTTACATTCTAGCGATGCATGATATCACAACTTTGGCATTGGAATCAGCTGTTATTCATTATTTTCTTATACATTTATGTTTTTGGGCCCTGTATATATAATACACTAAAAGGCACCTGTCTAACTACCTATAAACATACATATCAATGTATTGTGGTTCTCTTGTGTTCCTAACAATAGAAAAAGGATTCAATAAATATATATTTTAACTCATTTTTGGAAAATACAAAAAACCTGATGAAAGCGTTCGGGTCGAGTAACTATAGGTCCATCAGCCACCACCAGAGTGTCCCAACCAATATTCATTACAAAGTAACGCCCTTGTCTTTGCGTATCTTTGATCATATTTTTGCTGAGTTGTTGTCCTGTTTTTATTCCTTTGCATCCTTATGAATTTCTGGCTTCATATTTATTTTTAGTTCCCAATATAACCTTTTCTAACCATTTATTTTTGACATGATCTTGGCGCTGATTACTCATTTCTTTCACCTGCTTATATCTGCCCAGTTCCCATTACCACTCATCTGATCCACCTGCTTCAGCCTCTATTTAACCAGCCTTCAACCAGTCATCAGTGCCAGATTATTCAAGCCTGCATCTGGTGAAAGTTCTGCATCTGGATCTCTGAACCTGCCTGTTCCTGTTTTGATCTGTTTGCCAGACCTGTCTTTAGACTCCTGCCGGATTTCTGCCTGTCTATTAACTAAACCAAACAGAATTTCACTTTGGCACCTCTTCGGACCTCTGATCTCCTGGATCTGACTCCCCAGCATATCTTTAACACCTGCTTTGGCCTCGCCCTCTGGGTTATCCTGCCTTCCATTGTCTGCTCGTTTCTGATCTCCTTGTTCTCCGGCTTCCAGGACATCAGCTTCTGGGACTCTCTGGGCGGCACCCGCAGAACGGCTGGAACCAAACTCATCCTCTGGGCTCGGACTGAACTTAAAGACAAAGTTGGTCACTCACACTTCCATTGTCATCCTCTGTCAGACAGATGTGGTCGCTAACCTGTGGTCTCCTCCTGCAGAGGTTCTTGCCTTAGAAGCCCTCGCTGTTCTCTACAGTTCCATCTTAAATAAAAATTTTGTTAAACCTAACTGACTTCCCGCCTTGAATACTGGGTTCTTTTCTTCTGAGCCTGACAATTTTATTTAGCTTAAGACTGATTTAATTCTTTTACTGGATCTTTCCATCTGCGATAGACTGGCGACCTGTCCAGGGTGTACCCTGCCTCTCGCCCATTGACTGCTGGAGATAGGCACCAGCATCCCTCACGACCTCACTCGGAACAAGCGTGTCAAGAAAATGGATGGATGGATGGATGTATGGATGGATGGATCTTTCCATTTTGCTCCTTATCCTTCAATACCAACTGATGAAGTGGGCTGATAAAGGGAAGTTGGCAGGGACTGGAACAACTATCAGCTTTTATGTGTTCTTGAATTTAAATCAGAAGGAAAAGCAGACCACCCCAAAGTTTTTTGCATTTTTTTGTTTTAAATTAAAAAGATTTAGAGACAAGAATGCTCTATATCTATAACATGACAGCAGTGATTTATTCAATTTATCAAGTGGACTGGGCTTAAAGATGTGTACATAAATAACAAAAAGAATCGGCAAAAAGCCCTGTATGACCTCTCTCTGTATATTTAGGCTGTCAAATTTACATTGATTTTTTGTTTGCAATTTTGTAATTTAATACTCCAATCAGTCGATGAGACTTTTTCATAAACCAGTACTTGGTAGAGAAAGGTTCAGTAAACCACTACTGAAAGCTTTTCCTGTGTATTAAGCAATACTAACCAGTACTGGTTAGTATTGCTTAATGTTTAATGTCTTCACCCAGTTATGTGTAAAGTGGCATGCATTAAAGATTTCTTATTTATATTTAAAATTAGTTTCTTGAGAACCATGCACCACAACTACCTTTTTCTACAGAGGGGTTGTGTGCACTGACCTCCTCAGACACTTGTGATGAAGAGGGATGGCTTGGGTGACCCGAGCCATCCTCTTTCATCACAATTCATCCAACAGTAATGCCCTATGCAGTACGATCAGCTGATAACCAGTTATCATCCTGGGTCAGGAAATCATTGGTAATCATTCTCCCACTTATAAAGTCTCATATTTAAATCATACATCATACACCATTAGGCAGGGGTGGTCGTTTGGTCGTATTTAAAAGCTTACAGGGTTAATCTGTTACACCTTGTTACATGAAAGCATTATTTTGGTATGACTTATACTTTTAATCACTGGAAATGGGGATGTGATGTGAGGAAACATATAGGCCTAAATGTTTGAAGGCTTTTAAATTTAAGCTGTTTATGAATAATCTTTACTGATTTGTGTGACAGGTTGGCTGAGCAGTGTCATACATGACAATCAATGTCTGAGAGAATTTATTATGCAATCTGGATCCAGTTCCTTCAGTCACCAGATAGGTTAGGTTTGGCATAAGTGACCTCACATTTTCACAGCAAGTCTGCTTTTTATAAATTCTAATCTTTGCGCAAATATCTATGCAAGTTTTAGGCCAGGTTTTGTGCAAACAAAGGGGAATATTTTTCTCACTACCAATGTAGAAAAATTACAAAATGAATAGTTTGGATCTATTTGATAGCCATCATCCCAGCAAGGCTTGTTTTTCTCAGGGACAGAGGATGCCAGCGACAAACAAGAAACTGGCACCAAAAATGGCAGGGGAACAGGTGAGAAACATGCAGGAAACAGGTGGACTTATTTGGCTTCATTACATGGTGGCTTTGGTTGAGAGGGGAAAGACTGAGGCTTAAACTGAATAACATAAATTGTGGCTCCTAACTCCTGTTCATAGCTCCTATCCCACCACCTTCTGCAAGAATAACAATAAGGACACTATCCAGGGGAGGAAAGGAGCTTTGGGCCGCTGTGCCAATTCTGGGCAGGTTTCAGCCTGATGGATATCATTACACAATGGACACACACATAATTGAGGCAGGTCAAATTGAGCCAACAGCCTTCAGGAAAAGAATTACAAATAGCGAACTGTAGCAAATAGATGAAGTTCTCATTAGCATGTGTCACACAGAGTACACATGAAGACATAATGCACTCTCGTTAATCTGTGAGAGGCAGTCTCTGCTTGTTCATCCTGTCACACAGAGGATTGTGGGAAACTTTAAAGCTCCCACTGGTGGATTGGGACATCGGGGGGTCCTATGGGGCTAGGTAGCACACTGCTTCCTCATCCTAGTTCCTTAACTGCCCACACTGTTGCGATAGCACTAATTATGACCATGGACACATTTCTGCCATGGCGCAAGTGTATTTACTGATTATTTGTAAAGACAAGAGTGAATAAACATGAGTGAAGCTGAACAGAGTTCCAGGAAATATTGTAAAAAATATAAACAGAGAGCTAAAAGGAATAACTCAGAGAGGATAAGGGTGAAAAAAAGAAGGAAACACTAAAAGCAATAAGGAAGACTGGGATGAGAAACTAAATGAATGCTAAACAGCAAGAAAGTATTACAAAAAAAATAATTCAAAATCTTCTAAATCAGAAGAAAAGTTGCAACTCAGCAGATCCTCACAGTTAAAAAGCATTCATCTGATTGGGCCTTCTGTTCCTAACCCTGACTGGTGTTTCCTAGAGGTTCTGAACATAGAATGGTTATCAATCAGCTCCCACCCATTTTCATGAGCTCCAACGTTGTCCCTAACTTCCACATAAAGCACAGCTTGATGTGTTTTTTTTACCCTGAAATGTTGCATGTTGTTTTCTTTTTGTTTGGAGGTTAGGGCAGAGAATATATGTTGGACTGTAAAAGCTTCTGGTAAAACCCACCTCAAGACCGTTTCTGAAAACTGAACATTTTATACAGGATTTTGTTCAGGATCATTTTTCCTGAAGAAAAACCGAACCTAAATCCAGTCCAGGAGCAGAGCAGGAAACCTTTGTCCTCTGCAGGCTTCCTCCTCCGTTATTCCGCCTCTGTTGCTAATTGGTCCTGAAGCCCAGAGTGAATAAAAAGTCCTGCAAGGCTACTCCATTCAGCCCAGATATGTAACTGGATCTCTCCGTATTATTATGAGAACCACACAGCCCAAACTGCTTGTTAGAGCCGGCCTCTGAGGTGCCACCTTTAGACCAGCTCCATTGTGTAGACACTCCAAAGCTGAGATTATGTGTTCGGGTTAAAAACAACAGAAAGGGCCCCCCTGGCTTCTTAGGATCTTGCTTTAATGGGCTCAATGGGAGCCAGGAGATGGTTTTCCACATTAGAGAGCTGGTCAGGTTGCTGTGGTCACCTGGAGCTGGTGCCACCCAGCAGGACTCATGCTTTCATCTTTTGTCCCCCCCAACAGGAAGGGGAGGAGCTTTTATTCCACCATGCAGCTGGTACCAGACACGCCTTCAGGTCTTCATCCTCCTTCATCCTTCACCACCTCCTCCGCCTAATCATCATCACCATCATCATAATCAGTAGCATCAGGTTCAGACAGAATCCAAACTGATCATCTTCAGAAAATAAACTAAAACAAACCTGTATATTAAGATGTGTTATGCTCTCCATCCAGTTCACTTTTAGGAACAAGTTTTAATCATAAAATAATTAAATGATCTTATTTGAACCCCTGGACAAGCAGAGGATACAGAGACATTGTTGGTTATGGCTCTGAGGAATCTCTGTTTAGATTAGAGTCACATAGTTCAGGTTTGATCAGGACTCTATATTTAAAGTCAGATTACCTACATTTTCAGTCATCCAGATCATGGAAATCACAACAAGCTTAAATTGGAAGGCAACTGGACTTTAGCTCAGTTCTTAAACATGTTTTGACACCTATCCAGGAGTCTTTGTCAAATAAGTTGGCTCCCACCGGAGGGACAAGTCCAGTTGCCTTCCAATTTAAGCATGTTGTGGTTAAAGTCAGCATGTTCAATTTCTCAAAAATAGAGAACAAAAACTGTAATGGATTCCTTTCATCAAACCATGCTCATCAGATACCTACCTCAGCATCACAATGTTTCAGAGATGGGGGATCTGGAGTCATCAAGTCATCTCTATGTTATGTTTTTGTTCTGCCCAGCCATTGAAGTAGGTGAGTCTAATCTACACTGGATAAACCAGATTGGACTCACCTGGTTCAGTGGCTGGATAGAACAAAAACATGACTTAGAAATGGCTTGTTGACTTCAGATCCTCCATCTCTATCATGTTTGCTTATCCTGTGAACTCAATGACAGTGCAAATCAGAACCAGATAAATGGACTGAATTTATTTCATATAGCACTCTCTACTTATCCTGTCAGTGAGTTGCATTCACCCAGTCACGCTCTCAAACACTCTGATATTTATACACCCATACCCAGATCGGAGGATGACTCGTGTTTAAGTCCAGAAGCACAATGACAGGAGGAAGTCGGAATTGAAACTACAAGTTTTTTATTGCAAGACTGCAACTTTTCCTACTGAGTGGTGGGAGGATTATTTCCCACAGATACCCCATAACATCCTGTAAAAAAGTTTTTCTGTTGACTGAATGGTCAAAGACTGATTATATCAGTAGCAGAGCAACAGATCTAAATGAGCACAGATATATCTATATATATATATACATATATATATATATATAGCCTATATAAAAAAATATATATATATAAAAAAAATAAAAAAAATAAATGAGCACAGATTTGAAATTAAACAGAGTACTCCAAATGTTTGTTTAAAGGTGTGTCTGCAGGTGAGGGTCATGTTTTTCTACAATGGCTGACCCACATGCAACAAAACTCTCAGTAGACCACAATCAATATGTACTATTTTATTAAAGCATGTGCAGACACGTTTGCAATTAAAATACAAATGATTTGAAGATCAGGCTTTTAGTTTGTCATTGACTGAGCTGTGATTGCATTTTCTGCTCCTTTACATTTCTAATAGGGAATAAGCATGGCATCTAGTGACATTAAGGGCTTGATCTACAATATATTTATTTAGTACATGCAATAAGTGGGAACATTGCAGTTGATCTACAAAGGTTGCTGTGCAAATGCTGAGACAAGAGTTTGACCCACCAAAGGAAAAGTCCAGTCATATTCAGAATTCACACTGCTGAAAGTACTTTAGATATCTGCGGCGGCACCATGCTCTTACTTTGAGCTACAGGCAGGGTACACGTAACAGAAAAATAAAAAAATCAAAATAATTTCCCAAAATATCCGTACGAAATTTATAAATTTTGTAAAGTATTTTTAATAAATTTTTTTTAAATCTCCCTCTCACCACTAGGAGGTACTGTAGAGCCCCCAGAATCCTCACTTTGCGTGGCCATCCCTCAGAGTGATGGCTTGGTGAATCTTGAATAACTCCATGCAGGCTTTAGTCATTAGCTTGCAGCAACAAACAGGGCCGCTGAAGTCACAGAACAAGAAAGTTCTATGCCTGACCAACCCCTGTTTACTTTAGCTGAAATGAGAAGGTGATGAATCAGTCTTTTTAGGCCTTTCAGAGTCCCCTGTAGGCAAATATCATATTGTGTCTGTAGTACAGTGGAGTATTCATTTGTTAATAGATTCAGTTTATTTCTTTCAACACTGAATAAATATTCGTGCCTTTAAAGCGAAGCTCTCTGGGTGCCACCCATTTCACAATAAAAAGGTATCTGACCACTTTTGAAGGCTGAGACCTATGGAGGCCAAAACTCGGATTATTATAACATTAGCTAAATTAACGGCGGGTGATGCCCTGTGCAGATTAGCTGCTAAAAGAGCCACTTCATTTCAACTTTGAGTCAGAATCACCGTGTTCTGCCTCATATTACCTCATTGGAGAAAAAGAGCAGTTGTTCGCAGTCCTGATAAAGCCTGTTTAAGTGAGGTGATTCATCTAGTAGAACCCATGAGGATTACTCAGAGTAGCATAAATCAATCGAAATAATAATTTGCACATAATCTTGATGAATATCAATAAAACAAAGTCCTCAAATGACTTTCATGATGTAGGCTCTTTAAGTACTAAAAAAAGAGGCTGCTGGTGGAGCAGAAAGGTTAGCTTAGAGGCTTGGGCGGTAAAAGGAGCCCTGCTGATCTGTGGGTTTATGGCACAAGGAGTTCTGAGCATTGATGTCTAAAATGTGTCATTAGACTCCTCCAGATGTAGACTTTGTATAAACACCAGACTCTCAGTTTCTGGACCTTTTATCAGTCAGAACTCAACTTCACACAAATGATGTAAATTTAAACAAGGTCATTTTAAAAGACCTTTAACTCATGGCTCAATATGGATCCTGCTGAGTTTGAAATCCAAATCCTTACTGAGGAACACCGAACTTATGAACTGGTTGGATTTAAAGCTCTACAGAAACATTCAGCTTCCTCTGCATGAAGAATGTAAAGCAATGTTTATGCAAAAGGTCTGATGAGAGATTTAGACCTGGAGATCTGGTTCAGCTGTTCGGAGGAAACCTAGTGAAACACGACATGCTCCTCTCACTCCTTCTGGAACACCTTCTCCTCCTCAGGAATCCCATCAGTGGGTCTTTTCATTCTGCACCTCCTCCTCTTCAGTCAGTGATACAGTTGTTGGATCTCCTGCTGCTCCTTCTCCTTCTTGCCAAGGAGTTAACCAGCCGCCCCCGCACCTCTTCCTGTGAATTGGTGGGGGTCTGTGGGGTAGAGTGCTCCTCTTTGTGCTCCAGCTGATCACTGAAGTGTGATGTCAGCAGGACTCCGCCCGCTCCGATTGTTTGGAAGCCTGTTTTTATTGGATAAGTGGAGCGGCTTCCTTTGTGCCTTTGAGCCTGAGATGGCCCGTTGGGCTCCTAATCATGGGTCCTGAGGTGCGTTGTGTTCAAGGGGCGCCGGATAAAAAAAGCGGCACCTCATTCAGC
The DNA here is from genome assembly GCF_000732505.1 of Cyprinodon variegatus. Lineage (NCBI taxonomy): Eukaryota > Metazoa > Chordata > Actinopteri > Cyprinodontiformes > Cyprinodontidae > Cyprinodon > Cyprinodon variegatus. Next base: position 1,525,508 of record NW_015150512.1, read on the forward strand.
CCAAGCTGTTGATCTCCAGCTCAGGAAGGTAAACAAATGGCAAACAAAAAGTGAAGCTTCAGAGCCGGGCTGGCGCTGTTGGGGGTCCTAAAGGCCAGAGATTTTCTGCTTCTTTTTGCCTGATCCTAAATGAAAAACAATACATTTATATACATTTTTGCAGCAGATCTACCTTTCTACTTGATAGCAGCTTGGCAGATATGGTTCCAGCAAATGTAAAATTGGTTTTGTTTTGATTGTTTCGAGAGTTCATGAAGGTCAGTTGGATGACATCATCAGATCAAGTGGAATGTTGATGTGCTGATCAATTTCTCCTCTTGAGGTTTAGGTTCAGACCATTTCAGGATAAGGACCTGTTGAGAAATGTCCATCAGTCGATAACACGCATAACATTTCACTGACTCAAACCCAACCACTGCTTGACCAGAACCTCCCAGTTTTCTCTGTTTGTAAACCAGTTCTATGATCCGGATCAGAACTTAAAACAGCTGGACTGGCTATTGGATTTATTTCTGGTGGACACATCGCGTCTCATTTCAGGGGGAATCAAACTGAATTTAAAGAAGAAGCACACCAGTGTCCAGCTGCATTTTGTCTCAAAGCACAAACCTTTTCTAAAGTTTATCCAAAGTTTCTGTTTAGAATAGATCACCTGAAGATCTTCAGCTCAATCAATGATCCATGGGTCATTCATTTAGTGTTCTAGTTACTTTAGTTGGTTGTTGTTTATTTTGTCTTACATTTGTCTTTGTTGCTCGTGTTTTTTAAGCTGGTTCAGTACTGGTTGTCTCATCTCAAATTCTTCCTTCCTCCATTATCCAGTCCTGCATGCTCTTATGCCTGAATTACTGTCGTCACATATTCTCTTGTCCATCTACTCTCTATTTCTTGTGTGTAGACCTTATTTTTCATTCATTTCCAGTAACCATAAAAAACAAAACTATTTTTTCTCAGTGTATTTTGGTATAAAAGGTACAGATTGATGTTAATCTGGTCTGGCAATAATTATATGAACTTTTAATTGAACTTTTAACTTTATTGATCTCACATTGGAGTAATTTAGCTCTGCATTTAACCCATCCCCTTGGGGAGCAGTGGGCTGTCATCGTTGGGCGCCCAGGGAGCAGTGTGGGGTTAAGGGTCTTGCTGAGAGACCGAGAAGAGCAGTCTGTGGGAGTGGGGCTCGAACTCAGAGCCCTAACCACTAGGCTGCCACTCCCCTGGTACCTGGTGTACCACTTTGTACCACTTTTGACTGGAGGATGCTGGAACACTAGTGTTATTGATTGCAGTGAACCTAGTCTAACATGGAAGACTGAGAAGGTACAAACCAAGAAACACACCACTTGAACAACATCTGCCCTGTCTCTTCTAGAGAAGATGAGGAAAAATATTGAGCTGTTTGGACACAATGACAAGGAGGTTAACTGGAGGGGTCAAGGCGGCACTTTCAGACCTAAGAACATTGAAGGGACTTTCAAAAATGGTGGCAGAAGGGTCTCAAGGGGGGGTCTCAGTAGGATCATGAAGTCCAAGCTCTGATTCATACATCCAATCCACATAAGGCCTCTCTAAGTGCAACAAACTCTTTGGACAAAGCAGTTTGTCCATTAGCAGATGGATAGCAAAAGAGACTATGAGCCCACAGGTTGATCTGTATTCTCCTCCTCTAATTCCTGTAGGTTCTACCAGCTGAGAACATGTCAGAACCTCAGTTTGTGGATGTCAGATCACTAAGTTAAGCCAGAGTTGGACCCCAATTCTGTTTGATGACTTTAGATCACTTGGGTTCCTGCAACAGGTGAGGTTCTGTTTCCTGTGGTCTGTCCTTGTATTTGTGAGGAGGATCCCCCACACAGCCTTAATACTGCTCCTACGCTAAGTTTGGAGAGGGTATGAAAAGCAGCTCTGCCACCAACAGAGCTGAATGCTCATTGTGAGGTTCACAAAGGCGGCTGCAGGGAACACAACGTTCACTCGTCTCAATGCTTCACTCTGAGCCCAGACAAAGGAGCTGCAGCACAGACAGAGGCTCCTAAAGAGGAGCAGCACTTGAGTGGAGGGACTCATCTGTGATTGTGTTGGAGATGCCATCAATCAGCCCATCAGTCCTGCTTCAGCTGACCCGATTCACATGCAGCACAGGAGCATCAATCATACCAAACCTGCAGGAGATAAGCTTTCTCCTCCTGCTCTGCTGTAGAAGCAGTTCCTCTGGGCTACAGAAAGCTCATCTTTCGGGACAAATGTGAATAAAATGCCTCCACAGCAGAGTCCCTTTAAAATAAGCAACAGATGAGAACTAGGACAGTTGAGAGTGCCAGGGTGTCATCATTGAAAATGAATTCCACTAAATTTACCCCCAAACTTTCCTTCTGTTTTTTAGTACTTGGTCCTGTTGCTCTACTAAACATAGCTATGGGTTCAGCTTTTACTGTGACTTACAGAATGTGCTTTCTTCCATCCCTTTGAAATTAAAAGTGGCTCAAAGTTCATCTGCTAATTGTCTCTAAGACAGAGCTATCTGTGGAGCTACTTTACTTTGACCTTTTGTAAAGACTTCTTTTTGTATGTCGGCTTCCCTCTCCTAGAATGCCTTGTCTACCTCTGCAGAAGGCCACTCATACTGAGCCTGGTTAGGCTGAAGGTTTCTACTTGTTATAAGGGAGATATTCCTCTCCATTATCATTGCATGCATGCTCGGTGTGGGGGATTGCTGTACAGTCAATGACACCTTAGCTACATTTAGTGCGTAAATCTTGCTGATCCGATCTAAATCATAATTGATCAGAAGTTCAGAATCTCTGTTTACATGGACACTAATAAAATGATCTGATCCTGATGTGTGTATAAATTTACCAAGCTTTCCATAAGATTAAATCATCTGAGCACGCACAGAACTATAGTTTCCCAGAAACGCTTTAGTGCTAAAAAAAAAAAAAAAAGCTGCCTGTTTTGCAAAAAAACCCATACAACTCATCCTCAACTTTGCCTTACATTTCTTTTTCTTTGGTTCTTCAGTCGTGTCTGTTGATGTGGCTTTTGTTTCATTATGGACCATTGTCATATCATACTTTTTTTGTGGTCTTTTCAGTTAAGGGCTCAGTGGTACATTATGCTTACTCTCCTTTAATACAAAGGTAGAAGGCAGGATAGCACGTTCATCCGCACGGTACACTTAGAGCCAACTCTGCCACCAAGGAGGACGAGGAGCCAGGGGGTGAAGGTTAGCATAGAGAAAAACATAATGCTGATGTGCACACGTGCACAGCTGAGTTCAACTTACTCCAAAGATCGAAATCGGTGTGTACACAGACAGCAATCGGAATGCCGATCAGAAAAAAAACACCCATCTCAACTGGAATTGAAATTGTCCAAAGACAGTATGTCGGTCAGGCAAACAGATCAAAACAAGGAAAGGCATGTTCAAATGTCCAAATGCACAACAGGTCAGGATCAGGCCATCAGAACACAATCAGTTACAATAGAAAACTCTAACACCAAAGGCTCAAGAATAATCTGGCACTGATGGCTGGCACCAAGCAGCTTAAATTAAAGCAGGAGCAGGTCGATCAGATGAGCAGTAATGAGAAACCGGGCAGAGTTAGACAGGTGAGTGAAATGAGCAATCAAGCCAGCCATCAGCATCAAGATCATGACATGTGCATCAGTGGGCCACCATGATAAGGGATGTCTGAATAGTGCTGGCATGTACGAAGGAGGTAGGAAGAAGATGCTTCATTGTACCATTTCTTTTGAATAGAAACCTTCGAACATTCCTATTCTCCTCTCGAAGCTATACAGCTGTCCACAATTTTTTTTTTTTTTTACTTGACAGGATGTATACCCACAGCGTTGAACAAAAATACATTATTCTGTGACATGTACCCTGTGTGGCAATTGCTCCTCTACACACCTTCATATGTTTAGGGTTTTTTAACCTAGAGCTTCAGTTGTTCCCTAAATGTATGTTACTTTTTTGTATTTCTTTTCTGTTAGGCTGTAGGCTCAACTTTACAAGTGTCATTCATGTTCATGTTCACTGTGTGATGACATCCTTAAGGCTGAATACTGTCTGGATTAACCACTGCAGTCCTGAGCTCCTTTCCTACCCTCGAGAGTTAACCCAATGAAACGTGAATGGATAGGAGCTGGGAACAGAAGCTACGAGCTACGATTGTAGGTGTTGGGATTGAGTCTTGGATTTGAACCAGAATTAGAACCAGAATATAGATCTGGATCTAAATCAGGATATCAGTATGAAAGTAGGATATAATTTGCACTAACATTGTCCTAATCTAGTTCCAGTCCCTCAACATGTTATGGAACCGTTGCCTAGTGTTTACACATAAAAAAAGGTTCCACAGCACAAACTGTAGTTAACCTCGGACACCACAGAGTAGCTGGTTTTCAGGACAAACTGTGATGTCACTAGTTGGGGGGTCAAAGCTGAGGTCAACAGAAACATCATACCACTATCCTGTGACCTGTTACCGGGCTGTGGACCAGCTGTGTGCTTAGAAGCCATGTTAATCATCCACTGATGGTTGTAGATGTATCAAAAATCTTTTTTAGATGTTTAGTATTACCAAATCTGTTGATTAATAGAGCTGAATGTAAAGAATGCATATTTCACAAGTTTAATAGTTACATGGCGTGTGTAGATCAGTGTTGGGTAGTAACTAGTTACATTTATTTGAGTAACATTTTAATAAAATTGTAGTTTTAGAAGTTGTTTTACTGCACCATACTTTTTACTTTTATCAAGTATTGCTACCCTAACTTGAGTAAAATGTTTGGCTACTCTACACGCTGTGATTAACTTTACTGAAAAAGAACAAACTAATTTAGCCTAAAATACAACATACAAGGCAGACAGTTTAAGTTTCACCGAAATCACTGCTCTCTTTTTTACTTATCATATTTGTTTTAATGTTAGTATTGTCAGCTAAGACTCTAATGAGTTCAATGTAACATACAGTAAAAAAGTCTATATTGTCAATGGAGGTTCCACCCTGCATCCTTTATATACTTTAGGAAACAGTTTAATTTGTTATATGAGAAAGAATAGATTTTTAAAGTGCTTCTTCTGATTTAATTTATATTCCCATAATTGTTTATTAGTATTTATAACTTTATTCTTTAAAGCAAAATGAATTCCTATGTAATCCTACATTATGGTTTATCTGAATCTCACAACTTTATATATTAAAACAGTTACCTTTTTACCAAGTACTTTTTTACTCTTTCTTGAGTATTTCATTGAATGGCTACTTTTACTTTTACTTGTGCAAAAATGTGTTGAATTAGTGCAACTTTTACTTGAGTGCATTTTGTAGGTACTCTACCCTCTGGTCTATGTATCTGCGCTGTATATACTTGCTTTTCATATTTATCCTTCTATAGCACTAAGAACTTTAAAAAGGTGAAGCATATAAATTTAACGAGAGATGCGTGCGTTTGTTTCTACAAATTAAAATACCTGTGAGTTGTTAGAGCAGTTAGTGTAAAAGCTGTTCTGAGGACTTAAAGTTCAGTCAGACACAACCAGGGCGGCCCATTGGGCCCCTGGCAAATCTGATTAAGGGGCCCTCTATTTTAGTAATATCTATTGGTATAGTCAGTCAGATCATTTACACTCCTACTGTAGTCTCATTGCAGCTCTAGCAGTGCTGCTCAGAGTCCTCTACTTTTAAGCATCATCTGGTGTTACAAAAAGTAAGAAAATAAATCAGTATGCAGTTTATTTACAGTAAAACTGTCATGTAGTTCATACTTTTTGTTTCCAATTGCAACAGCAAATAAATTGCTTTGATAAACAAAAATTATAAATTGAACTATATGAGCCCAGACATAATTATATCAAATAAACAATAACATATCAAGAACCCAGATAGATTTAGTCCAAACAGGCTTCATAATGGCTGAAAACAGGCTGTAAAACAATCAGATCTAATTCTCTGCATACTGACAGATGTCTGATCAAATGATTTCTGATGAAAGACAGATTTTAATCATTTTTTCATTAAAATAAAAAAAAATCATCCTTTTTGATCACAATCCTGCATGTCCAGAGGACTAATTTTCTACAAGTAATTTACAGCCCCAATAAAAACACACGTTTAAGGAGAAACCACAATACAGGTGTACTTACTTTATAAGTCTATACATGAAGTCATATCAAAAGATTTTACTGTAAAGTTTCTAAAGCTTAGGGTGTTGATCAAGAGGCTTTCCAGCCTCAGAGAAATTGAGGTCATTTAAGTGACGGCCTTCAGAAAACTGCTCAGCTGTTAAGAGACTTAAAGGTTATACTAAAAGATTTTCCAGAATTTTTTTATTGATAGAAAAACAAACATATTTTCTTGGAATCTTAATAAATCACACTTATTATCTTTTAAGGGTGCCTGAGGTTTTGTATTGGATCATAAACCGACTCTGCATGAATGGCAACAGGTGTATGAATAATTCTGAGCTTGGTTGTAAAATGAGATGTTCAAATTTCAACTCAAATTAGTCTAAATGAGAAGAAGCAGAATACGAGAAAAGTCGGAAGAAATAACAGAGACTGTACTCCATTCGAATGGGAAACAAACTTCAGGAGCAGAGTCAGACGCCTTCAGAGAAGCAAAGACCCTTTCTTAAAAAGATAGAACCCTAAAGAGACTGAACTAATCCACAGGTTTCATATATTAATGTAGGTAAAAAGGTACAATATGAGCAGAAACTCTGAGTTGAATCAGAAGAAAATCAATCTTCAGATAAACTTCCCATATATCAGAGTGTTCATCGTGTCAGAGGGGATGCAGGGACAAACAGAGGGACAGAGGGGGACTAATTATTCCTCCCATCTGTCCCTGTTTCTGCCGGCCTGACTCTCTTTCACCAGGCCCGTCAGGACTCTGCAGCCCACAAACACAGAGCCTGTGGGGGGGCCCCGGGCCCCAGCCCCCTGATTGTGTCCTTGCACACCAAAGGACTCTTCTATAGCTTTTTGATTGGCTTTCAATCCCCACACCGCTGACAGGCTTCTATAAGGAGGAGGACCGTGTGTGTGCAGGAGTGTGTGGAGGCTTACTAAGGAGATTTACTGTGTGTGTGAGGGGGGGTCTTCAGGGGGAGGAGGAAAGTAAAAACTGGGACAGATGGGGCTGATTGTTGCTTTCTACGCACATTAAGACAGAGACATCTGCAGAGAGACAGAGTCATTCAGAGTAAACACAAATACAGGGACAAGACATGAGAACGTGCCCCTGTCTGAGACAGAACCTGAACCTTTAAACCGGGCTTAAGGTCCGATTTCAGATCAGCCTCTTTTCTGATTTTCCTTACAACACCAAAAGTATTGCAATCACACACACTCATTTGCATTGTAACATAACACACACACACCTACACACCCGGCAGCATCCTACAGAAACTGCCAGTTAGTATCATTTTACCATGGCAACAAAGGATGCTGCAGTCTGATTGGCTAACAGGGTCTGAAACATCACATTTTCTTTTAAACTCAACAGAATGGGGGATTTTAACTGGTGGATCAATTCCAGTTTCTACTAAACGAGGATATTTTTCAGGAAGGTTTTGCACCAGGATCCGGGTTGAATTGGTGTTCAGTTCATTTAAATAAATAAGGTGAAAGGTCACATCATCCACTCGAATAATAATGTTATTTGTTCTAAAACTTAGGCAGGAGTACAATCAGTTTGTTCCAAAAACAGACTTTGTTGGAAAAAAAAAACTTTCAGGTAGAACCTCAGATGTTTTAGTTCCTCTGTCCAATTTCAAAGACTGGGTTTAAGTATTAATTTTGTTTATTTCTCACAAAGCCACTACAGACGTCTGAAGTTTCGGTCTAAGTATTTCCTAGTTGTGATCAAATTATAAATCAAGATTTCATTTGAAACATTCCCATGGACCAGCAGAAGCATCAAGACCACATTTTCTGGAGATGGAGTCCGATGGTGCCCTGATTGAGACCATCTGTGCATCTGATGAACTAAACCATTTAACTGATTCTGGACCTCCACCTGGTGTGGTTCCACAGAACCTCCCTTCATGGTGAAGACCTGTGCTCCTTCCTAAAGCTCATGGCCCATGTCGAGGTCAGCTTCAAAGCTGCAGAGTTTGATGCTGGAACAGAATAAAAGAAGCTTTTCAGCCCAAGGAGGAGCAGAGGAGGAGGGAGGAGAGGAGCAGAGGTCGGAGGTCGCAGCATAGACGAGCAGCGTGCTGGATTTAATGCGAGTCTTTCTACCCTTTTTGTCTCTGCACGTTTTGTTTTGTTCCCAAGCGTGCACGCTCTGAGACCTCGCGTGACAAAGCCGGGTCATTGGCAGGATTATTCCTGCAGGACCACGTTACTATTGGACCGTTGGCAGCTCACATTCATCAGATTATTATCCGTTCAGAACTTCCAGGTCCTGTGTTCGGAGTCTGGAATGTTGTAAACTGGGTCTGAACTAATGAGGATCCTATTGTCTCTTGTGGGTTTGTAGACATCCACACAACAAAGTCCAACAATGAATGAGTGTGTTGTTGAACCGTTAATCCTCTATCATCTTCACAACCACCCTGCAGCAGTTCGACAGACGTCGAGCTCTGCAGCAGCCATGTAGCTGAAAACATCATAGTTGCATGAAGCTCAGATGATTTTCACACATAAGCTCTGCATCTCGTTGCCACTGGAATAAATCCAGTCAGGTTCTCCCACTTCCCAATGAGTCATCACTTTTGCATCTCTCTGGAAGACGGATCGGAAATTCACCTGCTGGTTCTACAGGAAGGTCATTTAAATGTTCTGGACTGGATACTGTAGGCACCCTGCATGTGCATGTATACATACATACATACGCATGGATGCATACATAGCATGCAGCATGTAGCTTTTTGTCTGGGCGCTGCCATGTTAGTTTTCCTCTGAAATGATGCAAGTTCACAGTCAAGATTCTGAACACATCTGAGTCTCTCCTCAGTTTATATCCTACATTTTCCTTTGCTGATGGAAAATAACAGATCGATCAGTTCCATAAAGGCTCCCTATGATGTCACACTTTTAAATAAATACTTCTTTGATTCAGAGGAGGTTTTAATTTACAGACAGAAGTGTCCTGCTTGAGTCTATGAAATGTTCCTGCTGCTGTTCCCCTGTAAAACTTTTATTTCTGGATGTTTCGCAGAATCATCTCCTCTGACTTGCAGCAGGTGTTTGACCAACGGGGTGGGATGATGTGATGGTGGGATTTACTGGGAGCAGAATGTGACCTCTCTCAGGCTGCAGCTTCACTCGGATCATCAGCAGCTTTAATGAATCCTTCTGGGATCCTTTCACAGCAGTAAAGGAGCCTCTGGGAGTTCTGTTTGTTCACGGCGGAGCCTCTGCACTGATGATCTGCTCTCAGCTCACAGATAATTCCCAAGACAAACGGCTCACATGAAGAGCCGGTAATGAGATGGAGCTGAGGCTGGAGAGCAGCCTCATTGTTCTGAAGGGTGGTCTGGAAACACAGAACAGAGCTTAGGCGGCCTGCAGACCTCAGCAACCTGCTGGTTTAGGCATCAGATATCTAGAGGTTCCACTGGGTCCAACAACTGATCAGTTAGAACCAATGATTGACAAGTAGTTGATCTGAGCCATTGGTTGATCAGATGATCAATTAGAGCAGATAGCTAGACGACCTCCTCATAACCAAGCTTGGATGCAAAAACATCTACAAAGACTTCTACAAAAAGTATTTTGTTTCTCCATAAATTTATATTTTTTTGAATTATCTCAAAGAATGATTGCCTGCAGACTTTATGTACGATTAATATCTATCTCTAACAGAACAGACAATCTTATTCATTCGGCATTCGTGCCATAAATGTATAGGTATGTAAACAATATCCCACCAATCGAGTGTTGCATATCTGGACCTGGAAGGCAAGGTGAGCTTGATGATTTTTATACTTGAATAATCATCTGCCAATTTTTATAATTGCATTTTTTTTGTTATAATGTTCTCCATTAACAGGACCTTCGGAAGGAAGCAAGGGGGAAAAAATCACTTGGATCTCCACTCTTTTTGGCCCTCATGTCCCTCCGTTGTCGGACAAACTCGCCCCCACTTCCTCGCCGCCTCGGCTGTATCTAGACCCACAGCGTATAGCACAGACTACGCTTCAATATTGAGCATAAATAAAAAATGTCTGTGTCAAGCATGGGAGGGAGAATTACGTCCAGGAGCAAATGGATAAAAATAGACCGGAGGGAAAAAAAAGCATGAATCGATACTTTTGCGGACGTATCGATGCATCTTTTCGTCAGCTGTTGGATCAATGCATCGATACAAAACGATTATTATTTACACCCCTATTATGAACATATGAGTCACTAACCTGGTGTGACAGTTCAGTCCATGCCCAGAGAACGAGGATAATTTCAGCCGATCGGCTGACAAGTCAATAAAGGTAGGATAATCAACAGGGCGGAATCAAGAGGCAGATCAAGGTCCAGTCCGCAGAAGAATCCAACAGGAGTCCAAAGACAGGCCAGGCAAACAGATCAGACAGGGGCAGGCAAGCTCAAAAGTCCGAATACAGAACACTATAAGTAGCGCCCGAAATCTCTCTACACCAAAGGCCAAAGAATAATCTGGCACTGATGGCTGGGACCAAGGAGTTTAAATAGCAGCAGGAGCAGCTGGATCAAATGAGCAGTGATGAGAAACAGGACAGAGTTAGACAGGTGAGGGAAATGAGCAATTAAACCAGCCATCAGCGCCAAACTCATGACAGTGACCATAGAACAAACAAGGAAGCACAAGTGTATAAAATCTATTAATTAACTGAAGGAGGAAATTATTACAGAGAAACAAGGGCCTAAATAATAATACATAAAGACAGAACCAGCCAAAAACTGTAAGAAATATGCCATAAAATTGACTAGAAAAAACCTGGCAAAGGGTAAGCAAACAAAACTAATGGCAAACCTCAAACAGCAAAGGTAAGAGAATATGTTTAAATGCAACATATAACTGCAGATACTGACTAAGCCTTTATAATTTTCTTCATCAGACTTATATAACACCAAAAACAATGTAATAAATGCAAAGCAGAGTTATACAGTCTCTGCTTTAGCTGAAGCAGGAATGAAGGGTTGTTCCTGCTACTGTAGGGTTGCCGGATCTGCACATTTCCTGCCCAAACACAACCTAAAGGCCACCCACCTAATGAAAGAAAAAAAATCTCAACCATCCTTGGTACTGTTGTTATCATAATGCCACGTTCTTCTAAAACATAAAGTAAAGGTCAGATTTCTGTATTAGTGTACTGACAATAAGCTTTGGATCCTTATCTGGGACAGCAGCAGGATTTTAGCTCTGGATCAGCCTCCCATTCCTTATAATTTCACTGGGATGGTTGATAAACCAGTACTTTACACTAAATGATGATGCCACGTTTAACAAAACCTTCACATTTAAAGAATAAATGATTTAATAACATGAGTTCAAATACAAATACGGTAGTATGGAAGAGTTTTTCACCTGTAAGCGACACAATGTAACTAGTTTGAGTTTAGCTATTTTTAACTTTCTAAAAAGCCACTTAATTCTGTGTAAAGCAAAAGGTTTTTTTTTTTCAGCCCAACAAAGCCAACAGAAGTTCCTAGACCAGGCTTTGTGTGTTGGCAGAAAATGTCACCCCTGCATTGAAGTCTGACTCCTCCTAACTCCTGATTTCTAGATGGATCTTAGCGATGAATAGTTGAATCACACATGAAAAATAACCTCCCTCTCAGATGTGACTGTAAAACCTTTATTTAGGTTTTGTAACCATGCTTCATTTAAAGGGACACTAGACTTTTTTTTTACCCTTCTATATATTTATTCTGTAAAAGTTCTTAATTTATAGCCACCAGCTTCGAGCTGAATCGAGTATATTTCTCCACTGTGAGATCAATAAAGCCAATCAACCAATCAATTAAACTTGACTCCCTGATTCTCCTGTTTTGTTTTGTTTTTGTTTGTTTGTTGTTGTTTTTTTTTTTCTTTTTATTTGAGTGGGGTTTGAAAATGATTTGGAGTTAAAATAGTTTAATAATTGTGTAATGATATAATGCAAAAAAATAATTTTTTTATGAAAAATTTCTTTTCAGAAAGATATTAACTCAAAAGTAAACATATGTAAAGAAAAAGGCAGTTGGC
>NW_015150512.1:1537840-1572267 GCF_000732505.1 Cyprinodon variegatus
AAGAAAGAAAGAAAGCAAGAAAGCAAGAAAGAAAGAAAGAAAGAAAGAAAGAAAGAAAGAAAGAAAGAAAGAAAGAAAGAAAAATTCTTTACTGTTCCCTCCTCTGATTGGCTGACTGGAGACACATCATTAAGGTTAGAAAACAGGTGAATTATTGGTTTCCCTACTGATGTCTATAGTTAATCAGCTGAGGCAGAAACATCTTTCCTTCTTCTTCTTGTGGGACGATCCAATCAGAACCGTTGCATCCTAAAGTGAGCCAAGCTGCAGAAGAAGCTTCAGTTTCAGTCTGACGCCTCAGGATGTTTCAGGGTTCACTGGTCCCACCAAAAGCTGGCTTTCCCCACTCACATGTGTGTTAGGGGGGTGGGGGTGGGGGTTGGGATGGGGTGCAGATGCAGTCTCATTCAGACTGGCAGTGAGAATGAACTTAATCCTCTAAGCTCTTGTTGGGGCTTGTCCTCCTTCTTCTCAATAAGAAGAAAAAAGCTTGGAGTGATGATCTTTGAGAATAAAACTTCTCTGTTAGTACAATGAAAGGTTTGGTGGCTCCTAAAGGTGAGACTTTCACATTAGAGCTGTTATATTTTTGCACTACTGGAGGTTAGACTATCCCACAGCAGAACTCTGGGTTGTTTTTTTGTCTGAAACAGCTTCTCTTATAGATCTGGATCTCCTTGTCCAAGATTATTTATCATCTATTGAGCTTGAATGAAATTATGCTTTTTTGGATCTTCATCTTTTTGCTTATTTGTTTTTAAGATAATCACTTGAGTCTGGAGCAGTATCTCTCATTCAGACTTTAAAAAAAATCCTTTTTCAGTCTTAAAAAATACAAAATTTAAAATCATGAATTCTAATATAGCTGCATCATACTTCAACACTTAGATAGAGGGAATAATCAATAAATGTTTAAATAAAACAATTAGTTCCATCATTCCCTCCATTATGGTAACAGATCAACAAGTGATGTTAGGATTAATAAATTACATAATCCCTAAATTAAATTATTTAAATTCCAACATTCGTTTAGGCAAAGTTTCCTTATATTTCAGAAATTTTCATAGCAATTTCAAATTTTATATTTCAATTTTCAGAATTTTTTTTTCATTTTCATTCATGTTAATTTCTTGTTTCAGATTAAAAACACATAGCAGGTTAAGAAGCATCGAACACAACATTTTTCGTAATAAGAGACGGGCACAAATAAAAACAATGGAACATGTAGAAATGAATAAATACTTTGGAAAAATGTAACTTTGAACATGTCTTCTGTATAGAAAAACTGGGGTTATCAGTCATTGTGGATCAAAGTGAATGTTGTTGGGTGGATTATTAATTGTTTTCATGGGGGGAAAAAACTGTAGCTGAGATTTCCAGGTCCTCCTGGAACTCAAGGAGTTCTCCTCGCTCCTTTATATTCTGTCAGAAATCATATGAGGAACACCTGGCAATGGCTGGCCTTTTGCAACACTGTTGGTGAGAGACCTATTTCAAGCCTATTAATTAATATTATACTAGCTGATTTTGATTTGGACAGAGCAAATCCATGACAGATTTCAGCTACTATCTTTCGGCAGTCTGGGCTTCTCTTTATGTCCTTTTCTTCAGTTGTTTACTTTCTCCTTTACACCATTCTGTGCATTCAACTCCCCATTTGATCATTAGACCTTTGGTTCAGATATTCCCTTTACTGTGAAGAGATAACAAGAAAATAAAAGATCCAGAGAAGCAAGATGCTAAAGATGAGATCCTGAATCTTTATCAGTGATGGTGAACATAGAGGTGTTCCTGGATCTGTTGCATTCTCAAGACTCTCCATTATTCCCATTCAGCCATCTCAGCTTTTGCACTTGTGTTGAACTCAACTGAGGTGTTCCTGGCAGACCACAGCTGTCTGTAGACTATAATGTTTTTACCTAGTCCCTGTGTGTTTGGGAGGGGGGTGTAGAGTGGGGCTGTGTCTCCTCAGGCCATTTTGTCACTTTAGAGTGGGACATTTGGCCCGTGGGTTCTCCTCCCCCTGAAGTGTACACTTCAAAGGCCGGATGAGCAGCTCAGGGGTCAGGACGGGATCAGGACTAACTGATTTAGGAAGGTTTAGTTTTGGCTCTGAAATCCATCCTCTTTGTTTGGCCTCATCACTCTGTCGCCTCGGTTCCTGTTGGCAGCTCCTTCTTCGCTTTAATTCATTTCTCTCTGCTTCAGTGAGCTACAGAGGCCTTCAGTACTGAAGTGTCTCTCATGTTCTGTCTTTGTCTCCTCAGATGTCCCAGGCAATATAACCAGACGTCTGGTCTTGGTAGTGAAACGTTTCTGACCCTTTATCTAACTGTTCTTGTGATGACTAAAGGTTCTGAAAGATGATGTTTAAATTCCGGTTCTATTACAACTGTTGATTTCCCACCTGTGGATGGTTGAGGTGGTGTGTTTGGAGAACAAAACGCTCCAACACTCTGAAACCTGGAGCTCTGCTGCCCCCTGCTGGTCCCTCACAGGACCGGGTCGAAGAGTGGCAGTTGAAAGGCTGCCTCTGGTCCTGATGCTGATGCGCTGCATGTGGTTCTCAAAAGCTGCTTCTTGTCCCAATACACTGTATCTGGATGTGATCGGCTGTATATGTTGTTCCGATTATGACAGACTGTAAGGAGTTCAGAAGAAGACCAGTGACAGTCCCACATCAACATCATCCCATACTGCTATCATCCAATTTCAATTCAGTTTATTTACATAGCGCCAATTCACAACACATGTCATCTCAAGGCACTTTACAGTTCAAAGTTTTTCTATCTAAGGAAAACAAAGTTGATTGCATCAACTCATTGACTCAAATGCAATCCCTCACACTAAGCGTGCTTTTAGCGAAGTTGGAGAGGAAAAACTCCCTTTTAACTGGAAGAAACCTCCAGCAGAACCAGGCTCAGTTACATATATGTGTACATCATTTTATATATATAACTATATATATATTTCTATTATTCAAGACATTCACCCTGCAGTTTACTAATTTAGCCGCCAGATGGAGACAAACTATCCAGATCAAAAAATTCTGTTACAAAAAGTGGCAGAAAATGAAGTTCTTCCTTCCTTATTTTTAATAATTTGCAGATATGTCCGAACACAAGAAGCTGTTTTCTGGTCTCTCACATCATTACTGTCTTTATCTTAATATGGACCTGCTGTAAAAGGAGCTGAGTTTCGGAATTTGTGATGTTCTTGCACCAAATTATAGTAAAATGTCTGTTCTTGTTCTTTAATATCTTAAATATTATAAGCAGCTTTTTTTTTCACTATCACCAAAAGTTCTTTGTTTCACAGATTTCGTTTTGTATTATGACAAAATCCAGAAAAAGTAGTGAAAATGATTTGTTTGTATTTTTGGAAACATGAACTTTTCACAGATTTATTTCAATTGTTAATCTGACTTGATTGCTTCTTTAAAGAGACAGTGCAAATGTATCCATGTTGATGTTCCAGAATCATAAATTAAAAACATTAAACCACTCAATGAATAAAAGTTACTATAAACAGGAATAGTGAGGGAAATTAACTGTCACGTGACTCAGATCCACGCCTTGACCGTGCCTCTGACGTTACTTCAGGAAGCTGGGGGTTTCCTGCTCTTAGTTTGAAGTAAGGAGCAGAAGTTGGGAGTGTGTCTGTGTGTTTGGGTGGCAGGGGTCCGGGCAGGAGAACAAGGAGAGACAAGGTATGAGACGCGAGGTGCTGAGATAAGGACACGCGACACAAACATCAACAACAGAGGAGCTTTTTTTCAGCGGATGGTTCCGCAGAGACCCTCAGCTCCTGTTCCCGCCCCTCTCAGCCACCAGGTGCGCTCAGGCCCCGCCCCCTCAGGTAAGAATGGCTGTTTGTTTATTTAAGATAAAACCAAAGAAGGACAGAACCTATTCTTCAGTCAGCAGAAGTTTCTTTCAGGTTGATGTTCTGAGTACTGGAGAAACATGGCTCTGCTTAGCTCAAAGGTAGGGAAGAGGAGTAGGGCCACTGAAAAAATGAAAAAAATGTAACTGATTTTAAAATTTTATTTCAGTATATGAGAAAAAAGTCAGAATTCCAACTTTTTTCTCCGAATTCCGACTTTAATCTTAGAATTCTGGCTTTAATGTCAGATTTCCAACTTTAATGTCAGACTTCCGACTTTAATCCCAGAATTCTGACTTTAATATCAGATTTATGACTTTAATCTAGGATTTACGACTTTAATCTCAGACTTCTGACTTCAGAATTCTGACTTTAATCTCAGAATTCTGACTTTAATGTCAGATTCTGACTTCAGAATTCCAACTTTAATCTCAGAATTCTGACTTTAATGTCAGATTCTCGTACTCGTACTCGTACTCGTACTCGTACTCGTCGTCTCCCGCTTTATCCGGAACCAGATCAAGGGGGCAGCAGACTAAGCAGAGACTCCCAGACTTCCCTCTCCGCAGACACCTCCTCCAGCTCTGCTGGGGGAAGCCCTAGGCGCTCCCAGGCCAGCNTGGACAGCTCCGCCCCTCTCTTCACCCGAGTGTCCAAGACATGCGGCCGAAGATCAGAAGATACGACTACAAAGTCGATCATCGACCTTCGGCCTAGGATGTCCTGGTGCCAAGTGCACCGATGGACATCCTTATGCTTGAACATGGTGTTCATTATGGACAATCCATGACTTGCACAGAAGTCCAATAATGAGACACCACTCAGGTTGTCAGATTCTGACTTCAGAATTCCAACTTTAATCTCAGACTTCCGACTTTAATCTCAGACTTCCGACTTTAATCTCAGACTTCTGACTTCAGAATTCCGACTTTAATCTCAGAATTCTGACTTTAATGTCAGATTCTGACTTCAGAATTCCAACTTTAATCTCAGACTTCCGACTTTAATCTCAGACTTCCGACTTTAATCTCAGAATTCTGATTTCACAATTCTGACTTTAATCTCAGAATTCCAACTTTAATCTCAGAATTCTGGCTGAATTTTGACAGCTAACAAACATGTTAGCAACAAGCCGTAGCCATGTCTGTTCTAAAGACTAAACTAGCTCTCTTGTTTTAATCACCTTCTTTTCTTCTATTAATGAAACAGCATCACCGGGGACCCCTCAGGCATCTAAAAAGTCACCTAATTCCGTCATTTTCCACCAATGTGATACTGGCTCCAAACAACTCACATCTTTGTCAGTGAAGCTGAGTGCTCACACATCTCTTCCTTCATGGTGCCCATCTATCTCAGAATTCTGAGAAAAAAACTCAGAATTCTGAGATCAAAGTCAGTATTCTGAAGTTTTTTCCATATTAAACTTAAATAAAATGTAAAAATCAGATAACTTTTTAAAATATTTTCAGTGGCCCTAATACTCTTCTGTACAAAGATGTGTTCCACCAGCTCACACAAATTATATTCTGGTCCAAGAGAAGATTACCGTAATTTAGTAAACCTGAACCCAGTAAAAGTCCTTCTCTGAGGAGGAGCTGCAGAGAAAAACATCCTCAATTTATTTTCATGATTCTTGTGTGTAATACCATCAGTTTCTGAAAAGAACCAAAACAGAGTTTAAAAGCTTGGAGTCAAAGAGCTGCTGCATTATCAGCCTCGACCCACCTGATCCGACCCGGTCAGTGTTTAGATTCTGTATCTTAGGATAATTTCAAATGTTTCTCAACTTTATTCAATTTGCTGCAGAATGTGGTTTCAAGAAGCCGTGTGAAATAGAACCTCCTGAGTAAAAAGATCTTCATCAAGTCCAAACAGACTGGAACCGATCTGAATCCGGGTTTATGAGACTAGTACTGTACCTGTGTTCAGGTTCTGTCGAAGAACGCAGAACCAGACTTTAAACTTCCAGCAGAACTACATGTTTTTCAGCTGCAGTCGACTCAATTAAATTCAACTTCCATGGAACCACAAGAGTTCTGCTTCCATGAAATCCAAATCAAATATATGCTGTTGTGTTACAAGGGTCAGGAGTCGGATCGAGTTTAGTTAAGAGTTCTGATGCACAGGAAGCAGGTTTTGTTCATTGTCAGAGACCACCCAGCTTTCGGATAGCTGTGTTCCGTCTGATCTGGTTCTTTCTCTCTGTCTTCCTGCTCTCAGTTTTTCTTCTATTCTAATCAGGATGGAGGGAAGCGGCGCCACAGGAAATCCCAGCAGCGCCCCGTATTACTCACTTCCTGCCCCTGCCGACTCTGATCCACTGCTTTCAGACATACAGAACCAGCAGGAAGACCTGCAGACTAGAGCGCCTAAATGTTTGTCCAGGTCTCAGGGTCCAGCAGGAACACCAGAACACCCTGCAGAGCAACTTAAAACAGGATGTTCTATGGAAGACGACCCAGATCCAAGTCAGAGCAGTCCAAATGACCCAAAACCAAGTTTTGGTCAGCAGGAACAGACAAAAGAACCTCCTTCTAAAAAAGATTCAACCAGAGCTGGAGATCATTGTTTGGGGCAGAAGGAACCAGGATGTTCTGCAGGACCAGAACCTCATAGTTCCACAGATCAGGAAACTGAAGAAAAACCTCCTCCAGGACCCTCTGTAGTTCTAACTGCAGGATCTACTTCCTCTGTGGATCTGTCAGACAGAAAAGAAGAGGTCTGTGTCTCAGAGTCTTTAAACCAGCAGAACCACCAGAATCTGGAAAAAAATTCTCCACTTACACCAGAGGAAAATCAGAACCTGGAGAACGTTGAACAACATCTGGACCATCAGCAGCCCCCTCCCCCTGTTGAACAGCAGAGCCACCTGTCTCCTCCCTCCCTCTCTGTGAATCTGGCTCCTCCCCTCACCATCGAACTGTTCTGTGACCAGGTGGGACCCTCCCCTCCTCATTCTTCTCCCGGTGAGTCCAAACTGTGTGGCTACCTGCAGAAGCAAGCGGGCCCCCTGAGGGCCTGGAAGCTACGTTGGTTTACCTACGAGGAGGAGAAGAACCAGCTGTTCTATTACCGCACGCCCCAAGATGTGATGCCACTGGGCCGGGTGGAGCTCAGCGCAGCCACCTTCACCTACCCTCTCAAGGCAGAGAGTGGCACCTTCCACATCAAGACGCCGGATCGCACTTTCATCCTTAAGGTAAGAGGTCCAGGTTAGTGCATCCCAGTTCTGAGTAGATCTGGGTTTGTGAGGCCAGAAGTGCTAACATTTTACCTCAGTTTCTGTAAAACCTGATGATAAAACTCTCATTTTCTTCTGGGACTGAAGAGGGATTTTACAAAGAATATAAACCTGGAATAAAAACAACCAAACATTAAGTTCCAAAGTGGACAGTACTTGCAGCTTGTAGTAGAAACATCCAGATATAAGCTCTGGAGAGATGGTGTGGGATTTTAGCACTGCTGACCCTCCATACCTGATCCCACCTCTTAGAAACCTCTGTCTGTTCTCTGCAGCTTTAACATGTCTCTGAATCAGAACCTTTCTCTGTCTGACCCGGCTCTGTTGAAGGCGGTGAGTCAGGAGCTGATGCTCTACTGGCTGCAGCAGCTGCAGGTGAAGCGGTGGCAGCACCGACCGGTCTCTGTCTGTTCAGAGCAGACCAACAACAACAACAACATGACAGGTGAGAACCACTCCACCCACTCGGTCACCACGACAGAGCCCAAAACCTCAGGAACCAGAACCAGGCAACTAGTCCAGAAACCCTTTTCTATGGTTCTAATCTTGTCCTGACTGTTTCTGATTCTGTCTGGTTGCCTGAGGTTTGTCTCCACTAGCTTTGAACATCTCCAAACGGTTTTGATTAATTGTAAACGGCTAAAGTTCAGTTTGGGGTTTAGGTCTGACCTTTGACTAGGCCATCCTAACCCATGGATCTGCTCTCATCCAAACCATCCATTGGATCGCTAGCTGGATGTTCTAGGTGCATTGATGGGAAAGCATCAATCCTGAACTCTATCAACTAGTCTCTCCTTACTGATTCTGTTGATGAATGAGCCTTGTTTAACTGTGTTTAAGTTTACTTTCACTGGTTCTGAAGCTAAACTGGCTGATAGTTTTGAGTTGTTTTAACTCTGCTCTCTAGTTGAACTGATTAAAAACTTGGTTTAAGCTCCTCTGTTGGTGACCAATAACCTGGTTCTGGTTCTGATTTATCTGTAAGTAAACGTCTCTGTGGATCTAAAGCTGGTTAAACCTGCTGCTGAGAACATGCTCCTGTGGGGGCAGCTTTTTCCTCACTGAGTTTGGAAATCCTTCCACCAGGCAGGGAGTGGCTCCTGCCTGAGTCACACTTCTCTGAAATGGATCTGAACCAGGGAGATGAGTCTGCTCCTCACAGTGAGTCAGAACCACAGAGAAACCTCTCCACCATCAGCTGTTCTTGGGTTAGTCCTCATCCTTATGATTGTACCATCTCTATGGAAAAGGCTGTTCATGTCAACAGGACTTTTTATCAGATCCAGCTTCTGTTTATTGTCCAAGTGCTAATTACTGCTCAGGAAGCTTCAAATGGCCCAGCCAGCCCATGATCCAGCTTGTAACGGTTCAGAGCTCTGATTATATCACACTAGGGACAGGAAGTGAGCTCACATCTGCTGCAGGAAGCTTATTGCCAGGAAACACTGAAACAATTCAGAATAGATTTACCTGTTGGGAGGAATAACAGATCCCAGATCACAGGCTTATCTCAGGTTCTGGTTGGTGACCGGTTTACCGGCTGTTACGCAGCAGGAGCATCAGGTATTCACCTCCTGTCTGAACATGTTCAGCAGCTGCCTCTAAACCATAGACTCTCAGACTGATCTAAAATCAGCTGTCAGTGCCCCCTGGAGGCTGCAGCTGGTTACTGCAGCATGTATTTCAATTGAAAGTTGAATTGATAAGTTCAGGATGTCACTGAAGGTTGATGTTCCCATTTAGACATACAGAAGTCTTTAACAGGGGAACGCACTCAGAGGACCCCGTGTCAACCTATTGGTCAGTTTCTCAGCATTAAAGTCACATGACTGGCATAAACCTGATTCACCTGCAGGACTTAGTCAAAACATCTCTGATCTGTTTTCTGACATCACATAAGCCAGCATTGAGATCTGCATCAGAACCAAAGAGTTAAAATTCAAGAAGTCAAAGTTTGTTTGAAAACTAAAACCTAGTTCTATCATCTAGGATGGTTTTATGGTTTCTTTACGTTTCTCTGTTCTAGGTTCACAATGATTCAACAGACTAGGACCCAGATTTTTTACTAGGTTCTGTTTATTAAAGTGATAAACCTTTTGCAGCGGGACAGACCATACAAATCAATACTTTAGAGTCTAAAAATATTCTACTTCCTTTGACATGAAGGCATTTGTGGACAAACCTCAGCTTTATGAGCAAAACAACAAATTAAAGTTAGGCATGTGCTGCATGTAGTACACCACTTTCTGCTGCACCTTGCTCTGTCTGTTAGCTTTTAAAAACCAAATAAAATAACTAAAAACAACCTTTGTCTAATTTTACAGGATGCTCAATAGCAGGGCCCCATTTTGGGGCAAAGGCCGGAAACTACACTTTGAATGGGAATCAATGCAGCTTGATGTATTGCTGAAGCTTCATCAATAACTGGGTTAATCCCAGACCAACCAGTCTGTATGCGCAGGTTCTTCCTCCTTCAGCTCGAGCCTGCCGTGTTCTGGTTCTGGAGCTGCTCATCTTTCTGCTCTTTCTGGTTCTTATTTGTTTTATTCAGTTACTCTGCAGAGGTTGGAATCCGTTCTTCTTCAGGTGTTCTGTGCTGTCGTCTGCAGCAGTGTCCTGTTACATCCTGATCCAGCAGGGTCTGATGTAGTGCTTCTGTTTCCTCTCTGATCAGATGACTTCCTGCCTATCTCCAAGAGTCCCGTTGGCCTGGCCATCGCTCCGACTCAACCCACGGCGCTCGCCAGAATGTCCATTAAACACCCTTTCATCCAGATCCAGTGAGTTGCTCCAGAAAGCTCTGAACCCACTTCCTGGTTTTGGTTGTTCTTTTGCTGCTGCTTAGTGGATCTGGTCTGGTTTCTGAACAGGAACTCGGTCCACAGTCTGAGGAAGAGAACCTCTCAGGACTCCAGTCAGAGTGTGTTCTACACAGATGTTCTTCCATGGATCAGTACCACTGTGCCAGCAGATGGCAGCAAAGGTATGTCACTGTCCCGCAGGGCACTGTACTTGGTACAGGTGTGTTTATGTACTGTTGGATTGGGTTTGGTACCATTTGACTGCCTGGCTTAACCGATAACCAGAAGAAAGGTCTGAAATAGGGATGTCCTGATCTGAAATTAATATTGGTCCGTTAATAGCCAGAAAAACTAATATTGGATTTGATCAAGCCTTTCCTAACATTCTACACTATCAAATAAGTATTGAAAGCTGGTATGATTTGTGCTGATATTGTATTGGGTGAATATCGCTATCGGACAGTTATTAAAGCTACAATATCAGTATTGTAACAAAAAATATAAATGTTGTATCGGGACACTCTAGTCTGTTTAAATCATCCCTACTGGAGGAAAACCAGAACCCTCTCTGATCAGAATCCAGATTCTATCTGTTTCTTCTTCTATCAGTTCTTCCTGGTTTAATGAATTTCCATTACACATAATCTAGGGTCTTTTTATTTTTTAGTGCACCCCTTTTTTATTTCCTCTAATTACATCAGTTCCTGTCACATGCCAGTCACTTCAGAATGTCCTCCTGAGGCCCCGCCACCTTCGGACCCCATGGGTGATCCAGCAGGTCAGAGGTCAGCTCCTGAAGGCAGGGAGTCTTCATCACCATTGGGCGACAGAAGCAGAAGGAGGAAGGCGCGTGGATCATCCACCATGCCACCCTCTCGCAGGGACACCATGTCTTCGTCCTCGGAGCGGACGTCCCGCCTTCAGCAGGAGAAACAGATGCTGATGGAGGAGGTCAAAGCTCAGAAGGTGCTGTCTAAACCTGCTCCTCTACAGCCTGCAGAATGCTACACAGAACCAGGACCAGCATACTTAAAATAGTCATCCACAGATAAGGAACTAGGCAGTATTTAAAGATGGTGTTGATACTGTCCTGCAGGAGCTGGTCTGGATCCTCCATAAAGCCCTGGAGGCGTCCCAGCTGGAGAAGAGGACCTGTGCAGAGTTTCTGGCAGAGGAGGACGAGCAGCACCGCCTGGAGCTCCTGCGCCACCGTGAGCGGCAGGCGGCCGATCTGCGGCGCCAACTGGAGGAGACCAAGATGGAGGCACAGAATCTTAGGAGGACGCTTTCTGACAAAGACGCTCAGCTGGCTGAGCTGCAGAGGAGCATCAGGCTGCTGACGGAGAAGAACGCGGCCAAGCAGCAGGTGAGGAGACTTGAACCATAGATGAGGAAAGGTCATCAGAGAGTTCCTCAGATTTCTGACCTACATCAGTAACAGATTGAACCAATTATAGGAGCCTTGTTTCTTTAGACAGATATCAGTCTGTTTCTGAACTTATTGTACTTCCTGTTTCCTGTTAGGTGATCATGAAGCTATCTGATCAGGTGACGTCCTGCCTGTCTGAACCACAGCAGTCCGATGCCTCTGGTAGCGTCCCAAGCTCACAGACCCACAAGCAGCTTCAGCAGCAGATTGAGAACCTCAAGGTGAAGTCTTG
The DNA here is from genome assembly GCF_000732505.1 of Cyprinodon variegatus. Classification (NCBI taxonomy): domain Eukaryota; kingdom Metazoa; phylum Chordata; class Actinopteri; order Cyprinodontiformes; family Cyprinodontidae; genus Cyprinodon; species Cyprinodon variegatus. Next base: position 1,549,429 of record NW_015150512.1, read on the forward strand.
AAGTGGGAAAGAGTGGGATGCTGTCACACCTTTACAGGTGCTGTTCCTACCCAGCTGTCCTTTTTGGTTGGGGGGTCGGTTGTGTTTTAGAACTTTCTCCTCAGCAGAGTGGGGTTTTTCTCTGATCCGATCTCTCCTCCAACTTCTTCTTGTAGGTTTTCAGGGTGATGCTGTTCTATATGTATAATAGAGGCTTTAGTTTTCCTATAGCAGTGCCTACTGAGCTATGAGGAACCAGCTAGTGCCAAGAAGAATAAAGAATAAACTCAACTACCCATGCAGTCTATAAATAAACTGGAAATCTATGATTAATACTTTAGAGTCTAATAACTATGAACAGAGAAACCTCAGAGTTGGTTTCAATCTGATTTGACTCTGGTTCTGGCTTTCACGTTAATATGAAGAGAGGAGATGGGATGAGTGACAGCTGATTGGTTCTAATGAGATGCCCTGAGCTCTGATCGTGTTTGTGCATTCCTCAGGATGACATGGAGGCATATAAAACCCAGAACAAATTCCTGAACTCGGAGATCTACCAGCTGACCAAGCTGTGGAGGAAAAGCTCAGAGCAGGAGAGAAGCCTGATGGTGAAGGTGGGTCTGAATGCAGGAACCAGCCACAGCAGCTCTGTCATCTCTAACATTTCTGTGTCCTGCACCCTGATTGGCTACAGTGTTCCTATCTGGAGGCCACCAACTGCCAGGTGGAGAGTCGTTACCTGGGCGTCCTGAGGAAGCTGCAGGATGCCAAATCTCTGGCTCCTGAGCAGCAGGAGGCTGTGCAGAAGATGATTGAGGACGCTCTGAGAGGAGAGCTCAAGAGTGTAATGAAGCTCAGCGCTGACAGGTAGGAACACCTGGACCACAGCTGGACGTTGAATAATAGGTTTCAGCTGAAGCATGAAATGGATCCCTCTGCTCCGTCTGCAGGGAGTATGACGAGTACGGCTTTAAGATCATTCCAGACTACGAGGTAGAGGACATGAAGCTGCTGGCCAAGATCCAGGCTCTGGAAATCCGATCCCACAACCTTTTGCAGCAGGTCTGTATCTTCCTCTGAGGTTTAACAAGCTGAACCCTGAGTTTTATCTGCAGTAGCCTGCATGGGGCCTGTAGATGTTATCTTTTATCTGCAACACTGCTAATGACAAAATAAAAAAAAACTTTTTGCTCAAACCTGATTGGCTGATAGGAAAGAGCAATAAGAACAAAAACACAGAATACTAGAAAGAATTAAAATGGATTATAACAGATTATGAAGTCATATAATATCCTAAGATAAAGTGTAACAATTCATGATGGGTTAAATGATCAAAACATTCTAAGAACAAAATTCTTCATGAACAACATAGAAAAACAATTATTGTTTTCTTGTTTCTCTTTTCAGTTCATATTTATGTGATTCCTAGCAGAACAAAGCGTTCTATGTGGTTGATTCTGGTTCTGTCTCTCTCTGCAGGACAGAGTGGAGCGCCCCCTGCTGGGCCGCTGGGCACAGTACCTGGCTGGCCGGTCAGAGTACGACTTGTGTCCCTCTCCTGAGCTCAAAGCATTGCTTCGTGGAGGCGTCCCACGGGAATACCGGCAGAGAGTGTGGGGCTGGCTGGTCAGGGCCAGAACCAGAACCATCCGGGAGCAGCACCCTCAACGGTACCAGCAGGTATGCCTCAGCAACGGCCTTGACATGTCCACAAGTAGACTATCAGTAATCCTGATTGTGTGCTTGCAGCTGTGTGAGAAGAGCAGAACTTCAACCCACCCAGCTTCCAGACAGATCCAACTGGACCTTCACAGAACCCTGACAACCAATCAGAAGTTCTCTTCACCATCCAGCCCTGCCCTCCAGCAGCTCCGCCGCATCCTGTTGGCTTTCTCCTGGCAGAACCCGGCGGTCGGTTATTGCCAGGGACTCAATAGGTAGCCTCCTGTCATTATGTGTTAGCAGGTTGCTAACAGGTGTCGTTACCTCAGCTGTTTCTCCTGTGTCTCTCAGGTTAGCAGCAATCGCTCTTCTCGTGCTGCAGAACGAAGAGGACGCCTTCTGGTGTCTGGTGGCCGTGGTGGAGGTAATCATGCCTCAGGATTACTACACCAAGAACCTGGTGGCCTCTCAGGTGAGAAAGCACACCTGGAGCATCATCATCATCATCCGTTGATCAGGGGTCACAGATTGATGATGCAATCATGTTTAGGCTGACCAGCGGGTACTAAAGGACTTCATGGCAGAGAAGCTTCCTCGACTGGCGGCTCACTTTGAGACTCACGGGGTCGATGTGTCGCTGGTCACCTTCAACTGGTTTCTGGTGGTCTTTGTGGAGAGTCTACCCAGTGACATCCTGCTGCCGGTGTGGGATGCTTTCCTGTATGAGGGCACCAAGGTACCATGACACGCAGCAAACAGATACCTGCCCCTGAATGCATCCTGAAATTCAACAATCTGAGCCTCACGACAACATAAATAATTAAATCTGCATCATAATGTACCACCAAACTTTGAAAACTGCCCCCAGCACTTTCCAATACATGGAAATCTGTACCTTAATTCATTGTGAAACCCTGAAAGCTTCACCTGAATGCAATGTCTCAAGATTGATCTTGAGTAGATCTGCTGCAGCCAGTGTCTGATAGGTTACATTAAAAATGTAGGTCATCACAATCAGGGTTGTTTTCACCTACCTGCAAGCAGTCGGGAATGTAGGTCATCACAATCAGGGCTGTTTTCACCTACCTGCAAGCAGTCGGGATGAGTCAATGACATGCATTAACTGCGACACATGCAGAGGAACTGGTTTCTGAGGATAAACCAGGCTTTATACTTAGACTAGACTATATGAGTAGAGATGGGTATTCAGGACCAATATCTTGTGGATCTGTTGCTTTCATATCTATTAGATTAGTTTGAAGGACTGATTTCTTTTAAGATGTCAACTAATGCAACTTATTTGATCCAGGAAATAATCCCCTCAAATATGGCACATATTTCTAGACCCAGATATGAGTAAGATGTGACTACCCTCTTCTATATATGTGTTTATCTTTGCCTTTGCTTTGGTTCAAACTGATTTATCAGTATTTCTGACTCAAAAATAGTTGATGCAGCGTTATCAGGAATTTAACGTTGCTGTCACGGTGATGTATTAAAATGGTTCAGATGCTGGTAGCAGCCATTTCTCTCCAGCAGCACATCTTCGGTCATTACATCAACTAATTTCAGTTGAACATATCTTTCATTATCATTGAATGGTTCTGCTGTCACCAAGTCCTCATGCCAATTGGACCCAACCTGACACTGTTCATCAAAACATCATAGCGTTCTGTGATGCTTGAACATTCACCTAAAAGTCTGATGTTTATCTATGGGAGCAAAACAAGATAGAGTCCAACAAAAATATATCCTAAAATGTGGGTTCACTTTTCCTGATGAGGACATGTGAGGCAATAGAACCATGCAATGAAAGATTACATCATGTGTGTGTTAACTATAACTGAGTTCCAGCTTCTTTGATCTTCTACTTGACTAATATAAGATGTTCTTACTACCTAACTCTGGCTGCAGGTAATCTTCAGATATGCTCTGGCCCTGTTCAAATACAAAGAGGAAGACATTCTGAAGATCCAAGACAGCACAGAGATCTACCAGTACCTGCGCTTCTTCACCAAAACCATCTCTGACTGCAGGTGGGTAATCAGCAGAGAACGTCTCAGTGGGAATGTTCTCTTTGGGAACACTCACTGTGATAATGCTGTTAGAATGACAGCATTATCACATACAGTAGTAATATGTGAACATTACCATAGAATGACTCTATGGTAATGTTCACTGTATGAACGATCTCTTTGGGAATACTCTTTAGGTAACGCTTTGTGTAAACAAGTTTTGTGGAAACATTCTCTGAAGTAACATTTGATGGGAGCTCTCTGTGGAAACACTGTTGGAATATCTTTTAGAAAGGCTTTCTGTCGAAATAATCTCTATCAGGAAGGCTCTATTTGGGAAAGTTCTTAGTCGCAACATACATTCTCTGTGGGAACACTCTATAGGAAAGCTTTGTGTAGACAATTTCCCTGGAAACATTCTCTGTTGCAACATGCAATGGTAATGCTCGCTGTGGGAACACCCTCTCTTTAAATGTACTGTGGAAACATTCTCTGTGATAACATTTTATTGGAACATTCAGTTTGAACTCTCTCTGTTGGAACATGTTCAGTTGTAGTGCTCTATATAAGCGCTTTGTTTCTCTGTGGAAATAGTAGGAAAATCCTTTGATTGAATGCTCTGTGGGAACACTATGGGAGCGTTCTCCATGCTATCAGTATAGGAAAACTATGTGTGAACAGTCTGTGTCCACACTTGAAGTTAATGCTTTCTGTATTAATGCTCTCTGTAGGAACACTTTGTTGGAACATTCTCAGTCAGTCTATAGGAACCATCTCTCAAAGGAACGCCTCCTGTGGGAAAGCTCTCACCGTAGATGCGTCAGTTAATTGATTACAGTTTTTCTCCTTCACAGGAAACTGACCGCCATTGCTTTTAATGACATGAACCCATTTCCCCGCCGCCTGCTGAGGAACCGCCGTGCACTGCACCTGGAGCGCCTGCAGGGAGAACTGCTGGAGCTGGAGGAACAGCAGAAGGAGTTTGTGACAGAAAGCACAGAGCGGAAAGATAAGGAGCTTGAAATGGCGAGCGAAGATGATGATGAACTTTAATGGCATCGTTATGTTTTTCTGACCACTGGCTCCGACTGAAAACCATCAAGCTGTTATCTACTGTACAGTAACTGGTTACCATAGTAACCATAGTTGTGGATTCTTGAATCAGTTCTGCACATCAGGAACAATAGTATCACCTTGTTGTGCAAGATTTCTCATTTGAAGGCAGAAAGCAGCAGTGTGCACTGTTGGAGGGATTGATAATCGTACAAAAAGTCTTCCAGAACTTTCTAGATTATCAGTGAAGCTGTAGCTTTTCTTACTGTTGCTCAGGTTCAGATAATTAAAAACCCTGAAAAGGGTCTTAACATGATTTAGTTAACACTTTGCATCAAGCTTTCAGCTGCAGAGCATCTCCTACCTTTAACCCCAGGAGATCAGACTGCTGCCACCGGAGCCCAGAGACTGAGTTCAGCCTAAAGCTTCTGTTTTTCACAGACTTCAATAACTCCCAAAAACTTACCAGCAACAGAGTTTAATGAAGACTCCGCCATAGTGGTCAAAAACTTGTTTCCCTTTATGGGTACGATGCATTCCTTCTACCTGTTGCCCCTTACTCTAGATCAGATGTCACGGATTAGCGGACAAGGATCCAGATGCGGACCCACCAACTGGCTAATACGGACCCACCCTGATTTAAAATATTTATAAATTGCTGCATGTTGTCTGACGAAAGTGTCTAACTTCACTTGCAACGCTTCTCGTCTTAACATGGAAAGCGCTCCGGAGCATCCGGGACCAGGCTACACAAGATACAAATTAGCCAATGAGCTGCGTCAGTCAGACTACGAGCCACTTTTAGACACAGCAGGCAAGCTGGGCGGTGTGAAAGAAGGAATAGACGATGAGAAAAAGAGAGTAGAGAAAGAGTAGACTGCTGGAAGAACCACTGTGAACTGGTGGAAGAAAAGTGAAATGGTGTGCTGAAAGATGTCCCTGCACATTTTGAGTATGTTTGGCTCAACCCACTGCTGTGAAGCAGGATTCTGCAACATGACCATAATCAAAAATAAATATAGATCCACGGTCAAAATGAGCACCTTGATATGTGCTTTAGAATGGCTTTGTTGCCATTCAAACCCAGGTTTAAAAGCCTTGCAGGACAGCATAAAGACCACTTCTCTCATTAAACCATAAAAACGAAAGGAAAAAAAAAACTGTCAGTTCAGGTATTTTATTAAATATTTAAATATTTAAATTGTCTATATAATAAACTGAAAGATTGTTGTTCTCTACTTCAAAAAACACTTTTGATTTTAAAATGGAAAAATTTTCTTTTTTTTTATATATATATATTTTTTATTTAAAAGGTGAATGTATAACATTGATGCATTAACACCTAATTTTAGTTCAGTGTGAAATGCTGTTTAAAGTAACGAATTGTAATTAATAATGTCTCCAGACCTTTACTGGTTGTTGATTTTCTTTATTCAGGCCCTGCTGATATTTAATTGGTTACCCCTGTTCTAGATGCTAGCACCAATAGCGCCATCTAGTGAATAAACACTACAAATTTTGGCTCCTGTAGATGGGTTTTGTTCAGGTTGATCCGGTGCTTCTGTAGTACATTCTCTGCAGGGTCTTTGTGTATATTTTTTCAGTAGCATGACGACTGTAACGTGTGAAGACCTGTTTCTGTCTGTCTTCATTTCAACATAAATGTTCTTAAAGCTAAAATCTCTGCTGAATTTGTTTGTTTTACTTTATTGAATCCAGAAGATTATGTGTCAACATTCAAGGTTGTTGTTTTTGTTTTTTCCAGGTTGATTCTTAACAGTTATAAAAGCTCACTACATGTTTCATTGGGTGTTTCCGAAGGAGCCAGGGGGATAAATATACACTGTGTGCAATTATTAGGCAAATTAGTATTTCAACCACTTCATCCTTTTCTTACATGTTGTGCTACTCCAAGCTGTATAGGCTTGAAAGCCAACTACCAATTAAGTAAATCAGGTGGTGGGCATCTCTGTAAAGAGAAGGGGTGTGGCCTAATGACATCAACACCCTTTATAAGGTGTGCCTTATTATTAGGCAACTTCCTTTCCTTTAGCAAAATGGGTCAGAAAAGAGATTTGACAGACAATGAAAAGTCAAAAATTGTCAGATGTCTTTTAGAGGGGTGTAGCAGTTTGGAAATTACAGAGTTTTTGAAGCGGGATAATCGCACAATCGGTTCATGGCAAATAGCCAACAGGGGCACAAGAAGGGTGTTGGAAAAAAGATGCAAAATAACTTCCCATGAATTAAGGAAGATCAAGCGTGAAGCTTTCAGGAAGCCATTAGCCACCAGTTGTGCCGTATTTCATAGCTTCAACATGTCTGGAGTGCCGAGAAGCACCAGGTGCTCAATACTCAGGGACCTGGTCAAGGTAAGGAAAGCCGAAAAAAGGCCACCTTTGAACAAGACACACAAGACAAAACGTCAAGATTGGGCCAAGAAATATCTGAAGACTGATTTCTCCAAGGAGTTTTGGTCTGAAGAAATGAGAGTGAGTCTTGATGGGCCAGATGGATGGGCATCAGTCTGGATCAGTAAAGGGAAGCAAGTTCTTTATCGACTCAGACACCAGCAAGGTGGAGGTGCAGTACTGGTATGGGCTGGTATAATCAAAGATGAGCTTGTGGGACCTTTTCGGGTTGATGATGGAGTCAAGATCAACTCCCAGACCTACTGCCAGTTTCTGGTCCTTCATGAAATATTAGATCTACAGGAAGGGAAAACAGTCCACCTCTCTGAACAGTGTCTGGGAGGCTGTGGTGGCTGCTGCACGCAATGTGGATCGCAAACAGATCAAGACACTGACAGAATCTATGGATTGAAGGCTTTTGACCGTCATGGTGAAGAAAGGTGGCTATATTGGTCACTGATTTGTTTTTGAATGTTTGTTTATTTCTGAATTTTGAGTTGTTATATTGGTTTACCTGGTGAAAAACAAGTCATGGATTTCTTTTTTTGCATTTGGTGGTCTTCTGTTCTGTCCCAGTCTGCTGCTGCAGGACAAACTGACTCCTCTAACCAATTCATAATTTAAAGACCATCACATCAGTTTGTATCAACAGATTTAACCAAATTTTAGCCTATAAAGCATCTAAGTAAAGATGGTGGTCCTCTTACCTCCAGTAAAACCAACAAACTCCCCATCTCTCCTTTATCTCTGCTCCAGCAGCTTGAAGCAGTTGGAAGGACAGCTTCCTGTTATCAGTCAGCAACTGTTTACCTTAAATTATGCTCTCCATCAGGCTCCATGGATCTCTGGTAATAAACTAGCTCTTAGAACATCTCAAGGTCAGAGAAGCTTGGGAAAAAAAGCATGTTTTTCTGCAGCTTGAACAAAGACCACAAACACAGACTGAAATTCTGCTTTTAATAATTTTCTTATAAAACAAAGATACATAAGAAATGATATAAAAACCAACAGAGAACCAAAGCAAAGTTCTTCAGTGTTACAAACGACTGGTTACTGCAGAGAAAAGCTAAACACTAGTGTCACACCTGCCGGTTAATCTCTGAGTTCAGGAGCAGCCTCCAGAACATGCATCAGCTGCAAACAGTCGGCGAAACCTGGTGGTGAAGAGTCAGAGACGCTCTGGTCCAGCGCTCTGAAATCTCAGTGCAGAAGCTCCGAGAGAGGTTGGAATTTCAGAGGGAAGTTAAGGAACATCTGCAGGAGACGAGCAGGAAGCCTCAGCTGGTCTCCTGCTGAAGGTCACTGCAGATGTTTCTCACCAATAAAACTTCACTCTGAGATGAACCAGAGAGCTTATTGGCTCTGGATCAGAACCTGACCAGAGCTTCTCTGACCCTCACTTACCTTCAGTGGGAGGAGCCTGTGCTCTGATTGGTAGGATGGAGGCTGAAGAGTTTTCCTTCAACAGAAACAGGATCCCTTCTCCAGAGGTTTGATTCGCCCAGAAACATCTCAAAACGCAGAACATTTCTTACTGAATCTGGTCTTTGATGCTTTTACTCCTGACAGGGTTCTTAAAATCTCAAAATTACAGCTTCTTCATTTGAGCATGAAACCTTTTCCATGTTGGGTTTTATTAGCTATAGAGAAGAAGTTGGTTTCTGCTTAAGTTTGGTCTGTTTCACAGAACTTAGTTTAAATCTTTGAACAGCAGTCAAATCAGGAGTTTATCCAACAATAAATCTAGTAGTTGTTATCTCTGATGGCTTGGAAATACTTGTAAAACAGGTTAAATGGTTCACTTAGAACCTAGACTAGACCCAGTTAAGGAATGTGGGACCAGTTTAAACTCCTTGAACAGCAATAAGGTCTTTCTGGATTTCTCAGCCAGAAAGATAAATTAAAAACTCACGTTATGATGCATTGAATCAATATATTTCATATAAATATAAGGTTTTAATTCCCTTTAAATAATCTGATTAGATAAAAACAAACTTCATATCTTGATGACTTCCAGTTTTATTCTGAAATGTTTAGAGACCTCTGATCGTATCCCTACAAGGTTCTCCTGTTCGTCTTCCTGATCCTGGTGATTTCTGTGCTTTTTTACAATCAGGTGATGCCGATGTTGGAGAGAAACTCCTCAGCTCCTGCAGCTAATTTGCCCGGCGACAGCAGTCACATGACCAGAAATAAACACGTCGGAGCAGCAGGATTTATTCTTCTTCTAGTTTGGGGATTTTTTTTTTTTTAACATGAAGTGAATTAATTTCTGAGCTACAAACACGTTTAATCTAAAACTCAACAGCTCGGTTAGTGTTGCAGGAACTCCATCTTTAGTGCAATTAGTTGACATGCGCGGCTCGGCTCTACGGATCAATCCGGACACTGTAGAACAGCTCCCCGTTCAGGTTCCCTGATAGAGGTGCATGATGGGAAAATGTCTCAGAAATCGGTCCTCATATCCACTGATAAGGTTCATAATATTCCAAGAAGCCAACGCCAGGGTGCTTTGTTCTGACTCCACCTCTGCCATGTGAGAACCAGCTGACTGGTTAATGGAGCGGTTTTCCTCCAGTCAGAAGAGATTCGGCTGAACTAGCCGGAGGGTTAGGACTCAGGATGACGTCGGAGGTGAACGTATTTCTGAAAGAGATTTCAGGCTGTTACAAACTGATGCTACAAACGGTCTAACAACATCTAACAGCTCAGCGGAACACAGTCCAGAGGGTCGACCCCACCCCTACTCCGAAATGCAGTGTCACACCAAGAGGCCAGGGAGGATGTTGAGATCTGACGGATGCCCTACTCAGTCAGACTGGATGAACAGAAGCAGGAAGACTCGTTCAGGTGTTATTGCTGACCGTCTGAATTCAGCTGCCACTGCTGCAGGAAGCTCCGCCCACACATCGCCTTTCTCCGTTCAGAGCCAAGGATGCAGATGTTCCTCCACAAGCAGAACCACCTTCGCTTTTCTGTTAAGGTAAAGGCTTCCTTGATGATCACGTGATCTCCCCTTCGTAGGTGCAGCGGCCAGCATCGTGTCACCAATCCGAGAGCCAATCAGATTCCTGACCTATTGGCCATTGCGTGTCCATGGCGACAGCCCTGGAGGGCACAATCAGCTGCTGCTCTACCTGTCCACAGGCCCCGCCCCTTAATTGGGAGTCCAGGTGAGGAGTCAGCTCCACCAGAAATGTTAGGTAAGGTGTCCGGACGGCGTTAGGAACTGAGCGGTGAGTTTTATAAAAAAGGACATCACTACAAAAAAATGCATCAGCCGGTTTTAAAATCTGCAGCGCTTCCAGATAAAGTGCTTCATTACATTGTTACGTTGTTTTTTTTTTCCAGTTTCTTATTAAAATATTGTTTTCCCTGGAGTGAAACCATAGTAAACATGTTACACGTTGGTAAAAATAAACATCTGGAATGTCTCTTTAACAAGTCCCAGTGGCTGATTTTGGTCAAGCTGAACTGGTCCCTGGAGCCTGAAACGTAAACGTGGAAATGGTTAAAATCCTTTGCTCAGCACAGCAAATTACATGACTCGTTAACCAGCTGGTTATCAATCCCATTAACCAGCTTGTTAGGAATACAGCTGAGCAGCATGTTAAGGTTATTAATGATCCTGTTAAGAATCCTGTTAACGCATACTGGTTAACCAGCTGCATTAAAACTGTTTAGATGGGTCATCTTTCAGTGTGTAAGTTGGCTAATAAACCCACTAATTATTAAAGCCTTTGACTACTTTGTTAAATTCAACGGTATGACACTAATATGTAACAAAAGTCGTCAACCAGCAAATTACACAATCAGTTGGACAGAGTTTGGTTAGAGAGCAGAGCTTATTATCAAAATGTTTCTGGTATATTTTGGGATTCATAAATCTGGAAAATTTCCTGAATCATCCAGAGGTTTTTTTTCTGTTGTTGTATAAAGAGGATGGATCTTCCTACAAGAGTTCAGCTCTAAAACAAACCAACAGAGAAACTCAAACTTTGTGAATAAAACAGATGAACAAGTGTTTAGCCAATCAGAGACGATCTGTAAGCCACGCCCCTTAGAGTCCAACTGATAGGAGACATTAACATGCTTAAACATCACTCTGGTCATAGAAACACTGGTTACTGTTCAGAGGTTTTAAGCATCAAAGGGTTTGTTTCGTTTAATTTTTGTATTGGGTTGATGACTCTTCTCAGAAAGTTCAAAATGATTCCTCAGAGGACCCAGCAGATAACATGCTTCTGGCCGTAATTAAATAAAACAAAATCGAACACCTTGAAGTAGTTTCTGCAGACCAGAATCTGGTTGGGATTAAGATTTAAGGCAATGGTCGTTACCTTCATCAGTTAATCCAGACTTCTAGCTTCAAAGTGGTTAAAGGTCACCTTTGCTTTTGAGCCGCAGCTCAGATTAAAAAAAAAGGTAGAAACTTTAAGAAGACTCTAGGGGAGTCTCCTTCCTTTTCCTGCCTGGTAGGTTTTCCTTATCTGCTGTAATATCTGGGTGACTACCTATGGGTCTCTCTCTTACAAAAGTTCATCTGTTTTGGGAATCCTTTGTTACCTCAACCAGGCCTTTCAGTAACTGTACTCAGTTCATTGTTCTGGCAGCAGGTATGGGTCTCTTCTGATCGGTCTTCTGTCCTCTTGTCAGACAATTAGTTCAATTAATCTGAACCACTGATCTCTATTTATTAACTGGATTTATTAACTGGATTGCTGATAGGCCATTGGCAGTACACGGTGCTGTGAAGTCACCAGCCGCCATATTGGTACTGCCTAGTTAGACCAGTCAGAATGTAAACAATAGATGCGCTACAGCAACGAATGATAATGTTCTCATTTTTAGGGGGAAATTAAGACTTTTAAAATAAAGACAAATTCATTACTGTGAAACACACTTGCTGTGTCATAGTATCTGTAGACCACTGCAATTTATGGCAAAAAATAGGCACATCACATTGCATAGTCATTATGAAGTCCATGAAGTCTATAAGACATGTAATATAACATATTATACAAATCTATAAAAAAAATTTGATTGTTAATGGAGCATAATAATACTTTAGTCGGATATTAAGAATACCTGACTGCAGTTCTATTTTAAGGTGCCTTGATGATGGTCAATGACCGGCGTACCTGACATGTAACAACCAACCATACAATGCATATTGCTTTAGGTTAACAGACTATATTTATTAGGCAATGTATGCATCCAAAAAAAATTCCACCATCCCCCTTCTTTTTTTTAACAACTCAACCACTGTATACATGTATTGATTACATTGCTATGGTAAATACATTACAGGCATTTTTATGTTGTGAAGCCGTGAAAGTAGGGAGTACCAAGATGGCGGCAGGTGACTTCCGTTTATTTCGGTCTATCAGCAATCCAGGAATAAATAGAGATCAGTGATCAGTATCTATATTTTAAATGATTGTGCTGCAAACTGTCATGTGTCCAAATACTCTGTCTCTACAATGTTTCATACATTTTTATAATTTTCATGGTATTTTCTCTTGAAATAATAATAACTGCACTATTAACTATGATGGAAAACCTCTGCCTTTGATGAAGGCAAAATTCCTACCTGAGTCTGACTCAGACTATGGTCCAGATTATTTGTAAAGGATGGAACAGTACCAACTGTTTGATGCCCAAATGCAAAGAAAAGGACTCCAATTATCTGGCGACCAAAGCATCAGGTGAGAAAGGTCTTGTTGTTTCCTGCTAGAGAGAATGACTGAAGGATTTCTGCAGCTTTTAGCTGCTGCTATCTGCTGGGTCCTGGTTGGTTTTAAAGCAACATGGTGACAAAAAACAAGGTGAACACAGAGACTCGCACACAGAGCTGCTGGAAGTTCTTTATAAAAATATTCTCCATTAAAAAAGTACAAAAGTAAAAACCAAAAAAAAAATTATAATGAAACATAAAGTCTGATTTTGGTTCCGGAAAGAACAAGCAGCTCGCATGATGATGGTGATGGTGATGATGGGGCATGCATTAGTGTTCTTCCAGCCAACAGTTCATCAGTTAGTCTGGTGTTAGCACGTGGAGGTGATGGCGGCTGATTTAGAGGCAGACTTGGCGAAGGGGGCGGGGCTTGGCGTGTGCAGCAGGCTGACAAACAGGAAGAGGGTGGAGGTGGGCAGGCAGACGCAGAGGAATAGAACCACATCCTCGCTGAGGCAGAGGACAAAGTCGCTCTGCTCTGTGAGAACCCAGTCCACCAGCACCCCCACCAGCAGGTAGTACACCTGGAACTCCTGAAGCTCCTCCCACTCCCCGCCCTCGGCCCACTGTGGCCCTGTCCCCACCCCTGACAAGCTTTGCCGCCTGGCCACGCCCCCTCCAGCACTGCATTCACTCACCATGGGCTTCATCTCCGCCCCCTCCGAAGGCGCCTCTTTCACCCGGCTCCGCCCACGTCCCCCTGAACGCTCCAATCGCCGACTGCTCTCCACGAACTCCTGCAGGGGTGGAGCCAAAACAGACAGGTGAGGTGTGTCACAAGCTGGGCACAAACTTCAGAAAACACATAAAACACGTCACTCTGCTTCACCCGCCGCTCAGAATGCTTTTTCGTTTTTGAGTTATGGACAGTACTTTGCAGGCAGACCATGAAAACGAAAAAGCAATGTCTGCTGTGTTTTCTCTTTGATCATGGCATAAAATGTGCAGTCTTAAAGAAGAAAATGCAAATAGGATGATTGATTACTAATTTAATTTATGAGTCAAGTAATGCAGCCACATTAAAATGAAAAAGCATTTCTGGAAATGCTTTTTCATTTGAAATATGGTAACGATTCACTTCCATTAACACCTTTAAAACCACAAGCAGCTAAATCAGATCATAAACAAAACGCCGCCACTGCAAAACTCTCCCTCAGCTTTTCACCAGGTGTCTTCTGCTACAATAATTACCAATATCTGATTTTGGAATCTTGGGTAAATCGAGCCATTTGGTGACCAAATGCCTACATCTTTTAAGCTTATGTTAAGTAGTCCAAGGAAGCAGTGAAATGGTGCCGCAAAAAGAAAAAAAATAGTCAGACGCGTAATTATTTTGACATGGAATGTGAGTAAGGTGAATATATAATGGTCAAAACCTGGACAGAACTTCAGCAAAACTAGATAGGACCTACTGATCCCGATTGGATAAATAATACCAAGGGGGCGTGTCTTACTGTTGGAAAGCAATGACAGTAAAATGCTGATGCTCTGGATCTGGTTCTGTTTCGTAACCTCGACAGAACAGTCCAAATACCATGCTTTCCGATTCTGAATTGCCAACATATTTCTGCAGCATTTCACATTAAGATTGGAACCACAAAAATCACACAGAACCAAACGTGGACTTCTGTGCAGTCCCTTACTTCAGACTGATATTTATTACCCGTCAGGTCTCAGATCTGCAGAACTTTGACTGATTGTGATTAACAAAGGTTTCTGGGCTGGAATCGGGTCAGGCCCTGCTCACCATCAGAGCTTTATCCATGAAGAACTCCTTCCCCGGAGTGCCGTCGTTGTATTTTGTGTCGATGGCGAAGCACAGGAAGAGGACATCCACCACAATCTCGAAGATAGACAGGAAGCAGTGAGCCACCAGGAAGGAGAACAGACAGACTATGATGAGCGGCAGCAGCCACTCGGCGTAGTCCCGCTGATAGTTCAGTAGCAGGACGCCCGCGAATGCAGTGCACGTCATGATCAGCACCTGAGGAGATGCGTGCACAGCAACACAGATCAGAGTCCAAGCTAGGGAACATTTTATAAAGACTTTCTAAAAGGTTCTTGAAACACTTGTGTTGTCATTGGAAAGTTTAAAGGTCTCTATGAAGACCACAGTTTTGTATTCTGCTAAAAACAGGTAAAAAGAACCAGTTGTAGCCCCGTGGGAAGAAAGGCCTCACCTTCCCCAAGAACAGCACAAAGTCTCCGACCGCATTGATTGTGGCGACTCGGAGAGCGTTTTCCACCAGGATGACAAAGGCGTCACGTGCAGACGTGCAGAAACTTGTGCTGTTGATGGCTGTGGCTGCATATGCATTCTGGGAAAGATAAAAGAAATGTAGGAGACCCGGAGGGATGGAGGTGCTAAGGGTCCGACTGAACTGCTGGGTCCTACGGGTCCTTTACCTGGTTGAGATAGTTGAGGCACTTCTCCAAACACCACAGGCAGCAGATGCAGGATTTCAGCAGACAGCGAGCGCACACGTTCTCCTATAAACAACCCATAGGTCACATGATCTACTGGGGCCAAAAGGAACAGAATGGGAACCGGTTCCTGGTAAAAGTTCTCCGTACCCGTCCTTTCAGCTGATTATGGATGTACATGAGGATGAGTCGGGGGATCTTGACCAGTGTTATGATGAAGGATCCCTTAGCAACAGTACCCAGGTGGTACCGGACCAGCCTCAGAACCGAGGATAGGATCGGGGTCACTGGGAGCCGGTTTTTATCCCTGGAAGACAAAGATTTTAAAAAAGGTCTGGAGCAGATATTAGTCTGGTCCATCTTTGGTACGGGATTCTACCGGGCTCCGGATGGGTGAAGCATTGGCTCTATATAGACCCACCTTGTGAAATAGTAGGTGACCACGGCGCCGGCCACAGTCATCTGCTGACAGGCTAGGATGAACTCACTGATCCAGACCAGACCCACAGCGTGGTACCAGGTGAGGTACTGCAGGGAGCCCGTCAGCCTGAACTCTGTCAGCCCCGTCTCCTCGTTCTGCTCCGGGTTCCCTGCAAAACATCAGAACAGAAACCTGTGATGTTCTGGTTGTTGGCCAGCAGGGTCAGCCCCTCTGATGCCACTAAAGGGTGTCTGCAGGAAGAGCAGAAGCAGATTTTAAAGCATTCCAGCCAACCGTACCCAGCCCGAAAAAGTATTCACCCCGTAAACAACCTGCTGGTTCCTCCCTTCAGCTGATTATGAAAACTCGTGCCGAGTTAAAAAAGGTTATCATTGTTCTGCAGCAGAACCCAACTTTTTGCTTCTGGTTAGTATCCAAAACTAATAACCAGACATTCTCCTTCTGGAGCAGCAAAGCAGCCCCTGCACTCATTCTACCACCACCATGTCTGACTGCAGGGCTGATGCTCTGGTTCTGAAACAAATGGTTCTGGAATGCAACACACACTTCTCTGGAAAGTCCACATGAACATTGGAAATAGGGATCACCAATTTTTTTTTTTTGTGTTCTGCTAGGCCAGCAGAAGTCTCTCGGATGGATGTTGTTTCTACCCAGCATGTCAGACCAGGGCAGGAAAAAAATCCCTCAGTATGGTTCTGCTACCATACTGGAGGTGTTTACACCTCAGCTCTGTTCTATCATTATGATTCTGTATTTACAGAAAGAGTGGCCATGTATGACAAAATGGTTCTGAGCAGAGGTAAACAGACACGGCTATAATAACGATAGCAACAATAACAGGAGCTGGAGGAAAGCCAACAAGTAAGGATTCTGTTGCATTCTAATTTGGTTCACATCCATTCAGATCTGTGTTAACTGTTATAAATCGACAGCATCTGATTTTAACATTTGCATGTTCGTTTCAGTTGAGTTTGTGTGCTCCGTCTCCAACCTGTGGTTCCCAGGAAGAGCAGCACCAGGATCCAGTAGATCCAAAAGAGCAGGAGGGCGAGAAAGGTGACGAAGGGCTGTAGGGTGAGCAGAGGGAGGTGGATGAAGACCTTTCCCGCGACGTGGAACAGTGCGATGGTGAGCGCCACTCGTTTCCTCATGAAGAGCATCAGCAGCAGGAGGATGATCTGCACACAGACAGAAACACTGAAGGCCACTCTTACATGTCCGCAAGAATGTGGGTCACGGCGTCGCACTTACGGTGAAGACGGTGGCTGAGGCGGCGTATACGAGCAGTGCCTGACCACTGTCTCTCAGCTCCTCCTTCGGTTCCTCCTTCAGATCCTTCAGCACCTTGGAGGACGTGTCGTTCCCATACAGCCGGTAATCGATGTATAGCCACCAGAGGACACTTGTCCCCGCTGAGAAAAATACACAGCCTATGGTTAAACCTCTGAAAACCACTTCCAAACATCACAAAGGAAGTGACCTCACCCAGGGATCCCAGGACCACCAGCGAGGTGAGGATCCAGACCAGGACAGCGGATATGTACCGGATGATCACCATGAGGATCATGGAGAGAGCTAACAGACATGGGACAGCAGTGAGTGTCCAGTCTCAGCATACAGGAAGTGACATCACAGCTTTCTGTCAGCTCTCACCTAAAGCAAGAACACAGAGTCCAATGATGATCTCCTTGCTGGCTGCAACGCCGGCGATGAGTCGGTGCAGGACGCTGCTGTCCCCCACGAATGTCACCACAGCCTCAGCGAACTTGGCGTAGCAGGAGACGTCCACCGGCGTGCAGCGGTTAAATACCGGCAGCGGCTTACTGAGAAACACAGGGGTCAGAGGTCACAGGTCAGCAGAGAGCAACGTTGTCCCTTCATGGCTCGGTTAGAGGCGACACATACCTGCGAGGGACGGGAAGTTTTGGACACCTGGAGAACCGTTCAGTTTGAGCCGGGTAATCGTGGGCTGGCAATTCGTAGGAGCAGAGCTCAGAGCCTGAAGAAGGAAACAGGAAGAGCTCATCATCATCACCTTCATCATCATTACAACTTCAGGTCTTTTCTACTCTGTTCCAATCATTGTGTTACATTTAATTAGAGAAAAAAGTCGATTATAGACTTTATCACTGAAGGAACACTGAAAGTCGTCAAACTGACATTGTTTTAGGACCGCGTGCTGAATTTTAATGAGCCTGATGGTTTGCGGATAAATGGTGTAAATAAAATGATAATGATGGATAAAACACAGCTTTACCATAGCTGCAGGTGAATCAAAGGAACGTCTCACTGGTTCACTCTGATAGTTTGCATATTGCTCCTTCAGTGACAGACTGCTTCATCCTAAATGTACAAGGGAGCGTCATCACAGATCCTTCCTCCCAGCAGCTGTAAGACTTTATAACCATCACTGTTCCCAACACCCTCAATAAGTTGTTACATTCATGCTGATTTTTGCACATGCTATGTGCTATGGGGCTTTATTTTCAGCAGCAAGGTTCTCCTCCTCTGTTCCTGTAAAATGGACACCTACGGCATCAACAGACCTAGACATTTTGGACCATTTCCTCCTCCTTCATGACCGGAATCAGTGGAAATAGTAAAGTCCATTAAGGTCTGGAGGAGGGAATGCATTGGGATGAATTAGAACTGAGAGTGAGGGCCAAGGCTTCTCACCAAACATCAGTTTCAGGCCTCATCAATGCTCCCAAAGTGGAATGGGCAGAATTCCCATGGAATTTAATCAGGCCGAGAACTTTCCATTTTCTCATCCCATCCCTGCTGGGTAGTGTTCATAAAATGTTTTGGGGGCTGCACACTTTTTGCCAAACACCCCGAAACCACTCTGACAGAGCTCTCAGGTCAGCTCCTGAGCAGCCAGACAACACATGCTGTGCTTATTTCTATAAGTTCACCTGTGTTGGTAAAGATGGAGAGGTTCACCATAAAAGGAACTCCTCCCCAGCTGCTTCCAAAGCTTAACATCTGCTGGTAGAACAAGGGAAAACTAGCCTCGTGAGATCATCCTGATATCGCGAGCTTTCAAGATTTCACTCGCTAATCAGTCTGGAGACTCTCCGTTGAAGAAAATTTGGAGCCGTTCACCAAACGAACATCTAATCAGCGTTGGCTTTGAGGCGGGTTGAGGTGTGACGCGAAGTGCGACAGTTCAGTCTAAAGAACATGGCAGCTTCAGCCGATGAAACTAGCGTTAGCGTGGCTATTGAGCAAGTTTTATCGGAATTACAGATTAATTCTTCACTGAAAGAAGAGCAAAACAATGTTCTGGAGGCTTTTCTCAGAGGAAAATATGTTTTTGCTCTTCTCCTGACTGGTTTCGGCAAGAGTAGCCTGGCTGTTAGTACGCCAATGCTTCGTTGATCTGATTGGTTTATTTGGCCGTCTATCACCAACATAGGCCAATCAGCTAACCAGTATTTTCGCCCCTTCCCAAAATTACTTCAACCAAAGGTTTCCAGATGGATATGCGGAGCAAATCCATCTGGCGGAGTCAGGTTAAGGGAAAACAACCTCTGTCTACTTCTGGACTCCTACAGACTAGCTACCATCTAAGGGGTGAGCTCCATGTTTGAACCTGGGGAGATAATATGCATCTCTGGGACAATATCTGCTCAGATCCCACCGTAGGTCAGCTGAATCTCTGAACTCTGTTAAAAAAAATAACTTACTCTACACTGAAAAAAAATACACTACTTGAAAAAGACAAGTAACTTTAAATTGCCTGGCTAGAATTTCTAAAACAAATTAAACACATTTCTTAAACTGGAAAGCTGCTTTAGCTGCCATTTTATTGCTATTTTAAGCTCTAACCAACAATAGTTAAATAGTTACACTGTAACTGGAAGATAAAGAGGATCAGCTAAAATATCTTAAGTTATAAAACGTAGAAAACCTTCTTGAAAAGGTGAAAAACATGACTTGATCTCAAACTGAACCATTATTGGAGAAATCATCTAATCAGATGTTTCCTTTACGTTCTGATGCTCGGACTAAGCATAATCACCATGACAACCCAGAAGGAGAAGGCGGTTCTGGTTAACGTAGAGTAACCTTCGTTCACCTTTTGACTACACTTTACCATCATCCTCCACAGATTGCAGCCCATCTCTCTGCTCCTCTACAGGTCGAACAGCCGTGACCCAGCTGTGTGTGATGAGCTCACCGTTTATCATGGCGAACCTCCTCAGATCCTGGTAGGTCTTCAGCTCCTCAGTGGGACACAGAGACACGCACAGAGCCATGGACTTGATTTTCCTCTGAACCAGATCGATGTTGCAGGGATCCAGGAAGAACACAAACCTGCAGTGAACAGGTTAAAAAAACAACAACGTGTGAGCCAAACTTTTCCAGGTGTATAATCATGACTCAGCAGACTGATCTGCCCTGAGTCCAGCTGCAGCTTCCCACTCTGACCAGTTTGATAAGATCCAGCAGAACCAGCAGATGAAACTGAGTGGAGGAGGATTCAGGCCTGAAAATGTGTGACTCGACTATAAAGGAACAAGCTCCCACACTGCTAAACATTCGCTGCTTCATATCAAAGATCAGTCATTCCTGAACCAGAACTTGCCATCCCAAACCACCTCAGAATGTCTCCATAAAGGAACAATCTCTAGTCCGTACACAACAGATTAATAAAACAGCTAACAGTTATTTTACTAAGTTAATCTTTTTTTTTCCAGCTTTTGTTGTCATTACTGTGTCACAAGTAGAGAACAATGAAATTCACTCTCTACATTTAACCCATCCCCTCGGGGAGCAGTGGGCTGCCATTGTGTGGCGCCCGGGGAGCAGTGTGGAGGTAAAGGGTCTTAGCTCAGGGACCCAGAGTGGCAGTCTGTGGGAGTGGGGAACCTCTGGATTGCAAGCACAATGCCCTAAACACAAGGCCACCACTCCTAATAAATTTTTTATGATTAAAAATCATAAAGCAAAAGCTGCTTAATTGGAGATATTTTCCAAAATCAGAACCAGGTGATGCTGGCTGGAGCATCTTTACAGAAAAAGTTTTTCACCTCAAATGCTAAATGTGTTTTAGCTCTGAGTGGGTGGTTCTCTTAGTATTTTGCTCTACTTAACTATTATTGGCTCACTAAGCTCACACGTTTTAATAATTAATCAATCAGAACTGATCCTATCAATTCATTCAGCCCTAATCCTAACCTGACCTGTACTTACATCATGTTTTGTCAAGTATGATGACCGAGGGGTCCTTGGACTGGATAAGCCTTTTATAAGTCATAAGACCACCTTAGGACTAACTGCTAAAACAAGGTCTCTGATCAGGCTGTTCCACCTGAGGTCACACCGACTAAACGTTAGACCTGTCGGAAAACTGGATCAGTGATTAATGCTTCCAGCAGCTGAATCATTCAGCTACAGGTTAAAGTTCTGATTCTCCAAACCCATGTCCAGAGTACCAGAACTATTCAAGACTGAGGAAACCTTTTAGAAGCAAGGTCGAACTGCCTTCTGATGAAGCACTTATTATTCTTCATTGAATGGTTAATTGAGAATCTATACCACTGTGCCTCAAATGGTAAAAGGCCTGTACCTGTATAGTGTTTTTACAAAGCGCTTTACAATACATTCAGTCATTCACACATTCAAACTACATTATAGCCAGATCTGTCCTGGGACAGAATCAAGGCTGCGGTACACTTGCGCCACCGGGATCTCTGAACACCACATCAGTAGGCAATGCAAGTAAAGTGTCTCGCCCAAGGACAACACACTGAAAGCCGGGGCTGGAACCATCAACCCTTCGATTGCAGGGCAAACTCCTACATCCAACGCCACTAAAACAAAACATCACGGGCCTAATGTATAAAGTGGGTCTGCACAATAAAAAAGAACATGCAGCACAGACTTTAATGCAAAACACAGTGTGAAATAAACATGAACATTTCATTAAAGTGAGCAGCAAAATTGTTAAAGATAGTAAAACCTTTCCACGAGTTTGAGTTTTTATAATTTAAAATTAAGTGATGAATCTGAATCACATTTAGCCTAAAACAAATGCGTAAGACACCTGGAAAAAAATGATGGAAATGGCCTGTCAGATATAACCTGTAAATATTCCTGTGCTTAGGTCATGGAAATACACGTGTGTGTGTGTACACCAAGGAGCATAAAATCCGTGCTTGTTCCAAAACTTCGATCCAAGCAAAAAAAAAAAAAAAAGGTGGCGAATCAGCAAATTAATTTCAATCAGGTCAGATGTGGGGATAAAATCCGTTGGACAAGGTGTAGACAATTACACATGATCATAAAGAGCCGCGTAAATACGTGCATAACTGTGCAATGATGGCAGCCTTGGCTCTGCAAGCAGAATGTGGAGATTGCCTGTATTCCTGCTGCTATATACTGATGGACGGCTTATTAGCTGGTTTGAATTCTCCAACACAAAGACGGAAACCTGCCCACTAAGGAACTGTGCGTGTCTGTGCCAGTTCCCAGCTGTGCAACAGGAGATTGCTTAGATGAACATAACTTGAGGAACTGATTTCTAAACGGGATCAGAGCTCCAATTGTCAACTGCTTGTATAAATAAAAAGCATTTACAAGAAAAAATTTGCAATAATTTGTGATGGCATGTTGGCAGGATCAACTCATTCCGTAAAAGTTCAAAAACGTTCAAAAAATATCCACTGGACTTGACAGGATCAACTCAGGATTCCTTTATAGCTACTATAATGATTATTAAACATTCCAAATAAACGTTGCATTGGGAACAGACTTCAATAGGTAATTAATGCTGGCTAGTAGGGATGGTCCAATCAGATACTGATAATGGAAATTGGTCCAATATTAGCCAAAAAACGGATATTAGCCTACTGATAGAAACGCTCCACTGCTGCCTGCTTCTGTTTAAATTTTATGCGACATGACATTGGTTAATAAGTGGCTCAGTTATTCTCATACCTACTGTTTGAGTAAAATTATTTGATTAAGCCTTTTTCTAATGTTCCACATTAGCAAAACAAGTAATAAAAGCATGAATGATTAATACAAAACTAATATTGTTTCAGGTTGATATTTTATCTGCCAATATTTAAAACTGCATTATCAGTATTATATCGGAAATATAATAAT
>NW_015150512.1:1573770-1585201 GCF_000732505.1 Cyprinodon variegatus
TATTTTTCTAGATCCGCCCCTGCCTTAGAGGATACCTCACTGATCACTTCTACAATCCGAGACAGTTTGGACTGTCCAGAAACTCCTCCAGCTGGACCTCAGATCCCCTCAAAACTGCTGAAACCCACCAACCCTCACACTGTCCTAAATGTCTGCAGAGCCACTTTGTTACTGCTCTGAGGAAAAGTAGGTCTGAGGCTTGTTTCCACATTTCATCAGCTGATCGACCTCCTGCAGGTGGAGCTGCAGGTAAAAATAGACTCTGGCTCTGTGTGTGTTTCTGTGTGTGTGTTTAAGCAGCTCTGCTGATGAGTCACAGCTTTCACCATCTGTCAGCAGAAAACTCTCCCATGGGACCTTGAATGCACCACATATTCAAGTGCCAGGATGAACCTTACTGCAACTACTGTCATAATACTATAGTAATACTACAGTATTACAGCTTTGGGTCACTGAGGGGTAACAGTCTAGAATATTACAGACAGCTGAAGCAGTCAAATCCAGGCAGACTCTCCACACTTCTCACATCGGGACACAAAATGTCCTGCTTCAAAAGACAACAAACATAATATGGAGCAGCAGAAGGTTCTGATTCAGGGACCAGAACCCTTGAGGAGGACGATTCCAGAGAGGAGAACATCTCACACAGCTCCCATTTCTAAGCTGATGTCCCAACAGATTCAGCCTGAGATCAGAGCAGGAAGCTCAGAGAACTGACCAGAAACCCCAAGAGCTCCACCTCAGAGTCTCTGGGCCTCAGTTAGCGAGTTTAAAGGTATAGTGAAGGATTTTTGCGATTTTTAAAAAAAGGAATGTACATGTATAACCCTGTACCCGCTCCTGGGAGGGAACCCCTAATAAACTTGTGCAAGAGCATGTCAGAGCCCATTTCTCCTCGTGCACGCTCTGTTTAAAAGTTGCTGTTCTCATAGCTCATACTAGCTTACTGGGTCCGAACTTCCACCCTAAATCCCTAAATCACTATATAGAGTGGGGACTATATAGTGGACTATATAGCGAACTCTGTTAACTTACAGTTCGGACAGATAATCAGTGCTTTTTTGCTGCGTTGGTCACGTATCTCCTCCGCCATTGCGTGGTGCCTGCTCCATCTTTGTTATTAGTCCCCACTGACAGGTAGCGACAGCGGGCCGCTGTGACAGCAAATCCCATAATGCTTTGCGAGGAGAGCTCTCCACGCTAAGCATTATGGGATATATATATATATATATATATATATATATATATATATATATATATATATATATATATATATATATATATATGCCTCTTCTAAGGCCTTTCTTTTCTTCTCATACACTTCATAGACACTTTCTTTTACGACCCTCTGCCATTTTTTAAAGAACCACGGTAAAAAGTTGACCTTCAATGACTATTAGAAACCGTAGCTCACCACACCAGTGCACATGCTCAGAAAAAGATAGCTAACTGGGGGCGATCGCGTCAGACGGCCTTACATAAATATATCACCAGAATGATTGACAATTAGGAGGACTACTTATATAGATGATCCACTCAGAATTAAAAGATCATCCTCTATACCTTAAAGGTTAAGTCAGGACCAGGAACTGGTTTGTCAATTTTTTTGAAGGGTAGTTAGGTTTTCAAAGCTGCATCTGGATGAAAATCGTTTGTTATGTTCCTGCAACATCAAACCTTACAGGACAAAACTCTGTGTTTTTGTAATGATGGACCTTGATTAATACTGCGGCTGCCAAATAGAGCACTCACTTCCTGTCGGTGTGGTCCAGCCCGCTTAGCTTTACGCCTTCGATCCTCTCATTGCGCCGGCCGCAGGTGTTACCGTAGCTGTCGTAACCAAAGACGAGGCGTGCGGCGCCACCGGTGACGACAGTGAACCCACAGATGCTGCCCTGTAGAGCGTCAGTAAAAGAACATCGTCACACAAAGATATCCGTAGGACTGAAGACCATTTGACTGCAGATAGTTCACAATAACTATGATCAGATAATTATTCTGAGGTCTAATGAGAACCTGAAAACCATAAACAGTGGAAAAAATATCTGAGCATGTTCAGGCATGGCTAAGGCGTCATCATTTCAGAGAAGAGTGCTCATGCATGAAAAAAGGTGTTCTTGCAAAGTGTTGGATCAGTGTGGACAAAACATCTACACCAGATCATCTCTGTGCTGGCAGGGCATCAGTTTCTTCATTAACCGTCCTCTGACCAATTAGAGTTCAGCCAGAGGAGCTTTGAGCCAATCAGCTGGCTGCTCTCCTGCTAATTTCCCATTGAGGGTAAACAATGATATCACATGGAGCTGTTATTGATCCACCAATTTGGTCACAGCGGAAATCTTCTGTTCTGTGGTTAAAAAACAAAACCATACAAGGAACAATTTTCATAATATGGAAAAAAAAATAAAAAATCGCTCCTATCTGGAACCTTTCTCAAGGCTCCTCTGGGACTCCGACATTCTCCAGTCAGTGATCTGAAAAGCTGCCCTATCTGCTGTCCCTGAACGCAGCATCGGTTTTGCTCCCATTACACAAATAGTTTTCACGTCAGATTCTGCATAATAGAAAGTCAGCTACTTTCGATGCTATAGGTTAAAATTCCTGTAAAAATAAATAGCTCATAGATCCACATTACGTTTTCTCATTTCTGCTTCTGTCTCTGTGACCCTGAGCTTCTTAAGACCATGTCATCTGCCAGAGCATCTCACCAACATCCAGCATGCAGTGTGGCATCTTCAAGAAAACCACAAATATATCTAAACAGTCCTTTGGAAAGGCTGGAATTGCAATGACAACGTATCTGGGATCAAATGTGCAGAACATATTATTAACTTTATTATTAACTAAGGAAATATCCGATTATCTTGAGGAGAGACTGCTGCAGAACTTTGTTGTCTTGCAGTATGTGTGATTTCTGATAAAAACAATGAGGGACCATCTGAACCTTCCAGCAGGATTACAGTTCCTGGGTTTCTGTCAGGTTTGAGATGAGAACATCGAAAAGCATCTTACATGCAAGGCTACTTAAGCAAACTGTAAAACTGTACTGTAATGGTACTGTAATAGCCTACACATACATTGTCATGTATTCAATCAGTTTTTAAAGTAAATCTGAGAAGTATCACTGCATTATTACTGTAGTATAGTATATTTGCAATGCTTTTAAGCTGCTGTATTATTGAAGGATTTTAAGAGTCAGTGTTACTTCAGTACAACTTTAATACCATTACAGAAACATTGTCATTACAGTAATCAAATAGTAGTACTGTTTTATTTCTGTAGTACTGCAATAATTTTCAATAAAGTACTATAGTACTACTAGTGTAGTGTCTATTACAGCAGAGTATGATGGAGATTGTCTAAGTGTCCCAGCAGCATCTGTAGTATTATGGTGTGTCTGTGGTTACCATGCCAACGCAGAATAGGGTGAAGAGCAGGAACCAGGGCAGGTCGGTGCAGCTCCGGTCCTCCAGCGGTCTCCATTCTCTCTTTGTCCGCTGAAACACACACGGTTACAGTGAGTGCTGAGTAGGGCCTACCGGACCGGACCGGACCGGGCCCTGCCAGCCAGGTCCCCCCATTAATCCTGGGGATCTTTATTTGGGCTTGTGTTTACCAGCAGCGGCCCGGTAACGGCTCGGTAACAGAGCTGCTCTAATTGGATTAAGGAGCTACTGGCGGTAATCCCAGCTCTGGTCGGACAGGCTCGGCCCTGTCTTCTCCAGAACCAGCTTCGAATCCAGTGTAAATATCAACCCATAACTAGAAAACACAGGCAGCCTGCGGTATACAGGACCGAACCGGGCCTGCTTACCTCCGCGCTCCCGCAGCATCCCATTGCAGTCAGGATGGACGCGCCCGGAGCTTCACGGAGCTTCACGGAGCCTCAGCTCGGCAGCAGCGGGGGTCTGAGGCTCTGCAGGCGGGGGGGTGAGGAGGCGGGCAGCCCCGGAGGCTGGATCCGGACGGTTAAACGGATCGCTCCGGTCTACTCAGCATGCCACGGTGGAAAGATGACCGAACCGAGGACGGATTAACGGCCGAGGATTTGTCCCCCTCACTTCCTGGTGGACTGACAGGTGCAGCGGCCATTCATCTCATTGCGCATGCGCAGTGAGGGAGCGGAGCTGCAGCTGCAGTACCTGCTATGACCGCTGAATGGATGCCAATGGACGAGCCGGCGCTATTTCCCTGATAGCGGAATTAGGACCCGTTATTTATTTGGAGTCCAGAGCGACCTGTGCTTGTCTCTCTGTGCGGATCAAAGCTTCCCATCTGAAACAAGAGAATCCACCCCCACCATATTTCCTCAGCTCTTAATCATTTACCAGCTGCCCCCAAAGCATAGTATAAGTAAAGCCTGCAAAGGAGCAACAAGAACTGTGATCTGGTCCATCTGGAGAACAAAAGGAGACCAGCAGGGGCGGAGCTAGATGGGGGGCCAGGGGGGGGCATGGCCACCCTTAACAGTCATTGGCCACCACTACCATTTTTTGCCCCCTCTAATGCAGATGGTGGCAACAGTAATACTCTCAAGTGGAATATTCAAAACATTTTATTATTTTGTGGTTAATTATACACATCAATATACAATATCAAAGATGATAAGTACAGAATTCATGCTGTTTTCAGAGCTAGATTTTGTGTTATATGGGGTAAAGAGAAAAATATGTATCTCTACAAGTCATCAAGGAGTCTTCAGTGAAATCAAAGATAAATAAAAATGTTTAAAAAAATGATCAAATAATCAATTTATGTGGATATTAGTGCTTGTAAATATCAATTGTATGCAGGATTTTTATTGATACAAGTAGGTAAGTAATGACAATGATGATTGATTTACGCCCCAGAACTCAAAACTGAGTTTTATCCACTATACCTTTTATCTAGAAATTACGGATGTTTAAATATATGCTTCTATTTGTTAGCAAAGGCTGTAGGAAAGTATAGTTACTCTTTATTTAGAAAATATGGATGTTTTGCTCGTTAATTTTCCTGTTGGAACAGTGTAGATTGACCGTGAGATTCTGGGGCCTATCTGCTTTTGGCCACCCCTCAGTGTATATTGGTTATTACCTGGCCACTCTTATTAAAATTTCTGGCTACGCCTCTGACCAGCTCATCCGAGCGGTGGCGGTTAAACATCAAATTTACAAGGGGGCGGGCGGGACCAGCATTTTTTCATAGAAGACAAAGAGCACAAAAACAAACATACAAAAAACAGGTCAAGAGCGCATAGTTTACTGTATTAAGGAAGCCGCAAAGTCATGGCTGCAGACCCCAGATCCAACAGATTAAAAATTGTGATCCTATTTTAATACAACCAAAGCTTAAAGGTGACTTTAATTCCTAGTTATTTGTTCATTTGTTCATGAGAAATTGATTTAGATTGCAAACATTTATCTAACAATTACATGCTCAAATTAAGGAGAAAAAAAGTACTTATTTTAAGATTTTTTATTCCAAGATGTTATACGAAAGGAATGAATATTTGCAGTGTATGTTTTCAGAACAGCGAGTGCTGGCCCCTGCTGGCCCCTGTATAGAACTGCTTATGCCTTAGAGAAGGGATATTCTGGTTAAATTAGCAGTTCTGTTTAGCAGAACAGTCAAACACAAATATAAACACAAAGGGATGAGAAGTTACATGATGTGTGAAGTTTTTAAAAACACAGACATGGTAGAAGACCATCGAAAAGATGCAAACGCATTCACCTAACAGAACACACTGTAAAATTAGACCAAGGACCCCCCTGAAACACTATGTAGGTCTTTTTTAGTCCAGCTGCACATGCACCGGGAAGCACAGTTTCTGCTTGAAAACTGGACCCTAAGATGTAGTTTTCAGTGACTCTGAGAGTTGCTGCAGGGTGTTGAGAAATCACGTCTTTGTTTTCAACCTCTTCATCAACACAAAGCTCACTGTTCACGGCCTCCACCAGGCACCACATACTGTATACCACCACCATCACCCCCCCCCACCCTCACAAACATGTACACCAGTAGCTGTGTCTGTGAAAATCGAAGGAGCTCACGCTTTTTTTATCTCCTCCTACAGAATCCAATACAGGTCATTTAACATAAAGATCAGCTGCTTTAGGGGGTTTACAGAACTTCCCACCAAACTGTACATTTCCAAATAAACTGTTGTTTAGGTAAAGTCTGTTTATATAAAGAGCTTCCTATAAAAATAATAAATAAATATTCCTTTTTGCTCCTCTTCACACACACAACAGTTATGTCCTCAAGCTGAGGGTATGAAGGTGATTCTGAGCCACAGAGATTAATCTCTCTGTGTCATCGGTCTGTCCAAAGGGCTCCTGGTAGCAAATGAAACCATGACCAATTCCTTCTGATGAGGATCAATGTTGGAGTCCTGACTGTGTTCCCTGTGTGAGTACAACTATGAACATGTGAGGGTTGGAGCCGAGTTCTCCTGGTTTTCCTCCAATCAGATCAATACTGTACCAAAAACCAGCCCCTACATTAATCTAATGATTATACCATCGCTCAGGATCAAATAAAAAA
Source organism: Cyprinodon variegatus (assembly GCF_000732505.1). Classification (NCBI taxonomy): domain Eukaryota; kingdom Metazoa; phylum Chordata; class Actinopteri; order Cyprinodontiformes; family Cyprinodontidae; genus Cyprinodon; species Cyprinodon variegatus. Next base: position 1,580,299 of record NW_015150512.1, read on the forward strand.
TGGAGGGAATTACCGTAACTTAAGGCGAACTATAAATTCCATGAACCAACCTTAAACAAACATCTGTCTTAACTAATTTAAAGCAAAGTATAAATTATAATTGAACAGAAATATCCCTGATTTACCGTTTTATAAGGTGAAAAATGTTGCATGTACACTAGAAAAAGCTTGTGAGCATGTTACATTAGCTGGTTGCGCTGCTGTTGAAGTAATATAAGGAATAAAGCGCAGTAGTTATAAAAGAGTAGAAGCAGAGGTTTGTTGTCAACTGATGGGGAGCTGCCCTTAGGTACGGTAAGTGTTACAATCGATTCATTTTATTGGATTGGGCTGGTCCTTGTGATCCATTTCTGGTTTGTGCCCAGGTTAAAAGGAAAAAAAAATATGGTGTGATGTGTTTTTGTTTTTTACTTTAGATGAGGAAATGTAACATAAACCAAGCTAATCAACAAAGAGTAAGACACTGGTTGTACTGACATAAGTATAAGAATCTCTGACAAAATGTAGGCCTAACAAAATGATTGAAAACTCCTGAGGCATTACGGTGGTTCTCCAGGGATTAACAAGGGTTTGTCTAAAGTTGTTTCAGAACTGACTGTTAACCTTTAGTTAATACTTTCAGATGGTTAGTTATAAGCAGAGTTATCATATTTTGTTTTGTTTAAGGTTGTGATTTATGAGTACACATTTCCAGATATAGGCGTGCTTTTCTGCTACCCAGTTTGGCTATATGAAAGTTCCTCATGAGAAAATAGGAGTCAGGAACTGAATGAGACAAGATCTGCATGATTGGAGAATGATTGAGTACGTGATAATGACCTGTTTAATGGTCATTTTTGATGTTCCAAATATTGTGGTGATTTGAAATGTTTTGTTTTTAATAAGGTGAGATAATAATAGTAATACTTAGAAAAGCACTCAGAGAGCACAGACCTCCTTCAAGTAGCTTATTTCCCTCGACATAGGACTATTGTGACTTCCACTTAAATTAATACCAGTAATCACAGAATTTTTCTAAAAATTCCTGGATCCAGATAGTGATGCGGATCATCACCAACATGTAATGGATGGTTCCTTGGAATTAAATGTACCTTTGGTAAAAATGTCATTAAAATCTGCACATGAAATTTCAAGTTATCTTGTACACATATAAGGAGACAAACACACAATCACACACACACACAGACTCTCTAAAAACATAACCTCCTTGGTGGAGGTAATAAAAATATGTATGATAAGATAATTCTGGAATAACCCCAGTATTTCATCTAACTAAATAAACAATTTCCAATAGGTTTGTAAAGCAAAAATCCTTAACTATTAAATTCATTTCATATTGTACATTCTAATGTTTTTAGAAGTGATTGTGATTATTGCTGTTTTAGAATCGTGTAAGATTGATAGAAGAGGAGAGGAAGAAAAATAGGAACATTGATGGAAAGAACAGTTGAAGATTCCCCAGATTTGATTTCAGAAATCTGATATTTAGATCCACTTAATTTAAACTGTGATCTAGGAGTAGAAGGTTAAAATAACATGAAGCAAACTTCAGTAACTAGAGGCTAACAGTAAACTGCATTAACAAAATAAGTATTTGCTGCACTTCTTTAAAGAGGTGGGGAAACTATGTTTCTACAGACAGACACAGGCATAGACTAAATGTTGGATAAATGTTTGCATTTACTTTTCTGGTTTTTGTTTTTCTTATGTCACTCTCCCCTTAGGGGGCAGCAGAGACCTTTAGGCCCCAGAAAACTGGAAAGTCCTAGTAACCACCTTTGACCTCTCACCCCCACCCCTTTCCTTCATCTCAGAGACGCAGTTCTAGTTTTCTTATAATAACACTATTGATTTATTCATTTTATTAATTTTATGAAATACTAACAGAATATAGGTCCATTCCTGGCTTTTACATTAGATTTTTGTTGTTTAAATATTAATAGATTTGCAAAAACATGAAACAATTACTGTCCCAGTTTTTGTGTATGTGTTTTTCCCCCCTATGAACTGGAAATGCCCTCAGATTTGATTTCAGCAATATGGTCATCTTATTTAGAAAATCTGTAAACCTAATTGTTAAAACAACTACAGACTAGCTTTTAATTTGGCTATAATAACTCTGAACTGGAAATAATTTAACTAGGAGTAGCAGGTCAAAATAACATTAAGCTACTTTCGGTTAGTAGAGGCTTTCAGTAAACCAACGTTCAGTTATAAACTAGCTGTATGGCAAATAAAACAAGTTTGAATTTAGTTTGAACTATTTTAGAGTTATATTATATACACTTAAACTGAATGTCAAGAGTAAATCACATAAAAAGCAACTGTAAATCCACCGATCCATCCATTTTCTGCTGCTTATTCTGTCAGGGTACGGTGGGGACGGTGCCAATCACCGGCAGTCTATGGACATAAGATGGTTACAACCTGGACAGGTCAGCGACTGTAAATTAAATTAAAACTAAATTTAACCTTGAACTAACTTTAAACATGCTTAACATAATGGTAAACTGCAGTTAACATAGCCTATAAGTTGTTATTCTCCTATTTATAACATGTATAATTATGTGTTTTATCAGTAAAGTAAAAATGTCATAACGTTGACAGAACAACTGATCTATATCTCCCATTTTGTTTGTTTCTCTGAGTTGACATCTCTTTGCATAGTACAGCTTCTGTGTATCTCCTAAACCTTCAGCCTCCAAACATCACGCAGAAACAGATTCCCTCTATACAACAACAGAACCAAACAGAACTCAGCAGAACCAGTCATCAACAGAGAAGCATAACAACTGTGAGACAGTGATGTTGAATCAAATCCTTCACCTTTGTCCTTAGTCGGACCTGCTGCTGAGAGGATGAAGAGATCCGCTTTGAATCCATACTGGATCCAGGTCCTTCTGGTGCTGATGGTTCTGATGGTTCAAATGAGCTGGCAGAGTCCGGGTGCTGCTGTGAGACTGAGGAAAACAGTGATGTGGGTCTGATCATACAACAGAGCTTTTGTCTTGTTGCTGACTGTTGTACCAGTCTGGACTATGAATGTGTGTGGGTGTGTGTGTGTATGTGTTTCGTGATGTTTCTGTGACCCTGCGGGGACTATTTCCAAGGAATATGCTACATTTTGGGGACTTATAGGTACTCGTGGAGACCAATGACTGGTCTGTATGAGGAAATATTCTCCTCTTTGGGTGGGAGTTTGGTTAAGGAATAATGTGTGAATTGAGCTTAGGGTGTGTGTTGGTGATGGTTAAGCTTATGGTCTGGGTTAGGCCATAGAAATGACTGAAAAAATGAATGAAAGTCAATGGAAACTCTCCATAAAGATAGTGTGAAACAAAGTGTGTGGGTATATCAGGTACTTCTAATTGCAGATGAGTGAGTAGGCACTACATATTTTTGTAAAGTGAGGACTTTGAGGTAAAAGGTAGGCTCTTTTATTGGTCCTCAATTTTGGGACTGTGGTGTCAATAAGATTAGGTTTAGGGTTAGGCTGAGGCCATACATAGGGTTCATCCATCGCTTTGAGTGTAGCGCCCCCTACAGACTGTGGCAAAACACTTATGATTCCTGGGAAAACTGGGGACATCCAGGTATTACCATTAAAGGACCAAGGTGAAGTCTTGTTTTTGTCTCTTTCTCTGTGTCTGTCTGTCTGTCTGTCTGTCTGTCTGTCTGTCTGTCTGTCTGTTTGTCTGTAACCCTAAATTCTCTGAAGCTGTTGGTTCTTATCACAACAAGAAAAGATCAGAATCTAGCTGACACAGAAACCAGCTTAAATCTTGTTGATGGGACCATCTCATCCATCCTGTCTTGCTGGTCCTTTTCCTCGGTTCTCATGCATCCTGCAGTAACAGGTTAAGGATCTGCTCAGTTCATAGTTGTTTTTTACTATTTCATTTTTGATTTGTTACAATCTCTAACCCGTGTAACCAGTCCTTATCCTGGAGGAAAATGTTTGCTGTGTTAATCTGCAGTCTGAGGTCAGGCTCATTTGATCAAATAACTGCCAGGGGAGAAGACATGTTATTGAGCCTCACAGCATCACTCAGAGCATATCAGAGGTTTATTCCTGCAAGGTGGTGTTTTTGTTGCGTGAGTCAGACTGATGACTGATGACAGGAGCAGAAAAATCTTCTGGGTATTGTAGTCTGAGTAAACGGTCGTCAATGAGTAGCAGCTGCATACACACATCCATCTTTTGCTGTTGGTATTTAGAAAACTGGATCCAGGTCCAGATTCAACAATATTCAGCCTTACCATTGTAAACATATTTTTTCATTGCCCTTTTAACTATACAATACTGAAGGGGAAAAAATGATAAAGTATTTTTCTTCTGTTGTAAACACATCATAAAATGTACTATTATATTATATTATACTTTGCTATATTATATATCACTATATATTATATATTTACTTGTATTAGTATTTTTCACTGTATTTCCTACTTTTAGCTGAAACATATTCTTGTTAACTGTCACTTCTCTTACTTGGCTAAAATTCCTGGCAATTTTTTTTTCATTAACTCATTAACTGAATAATCTAAGCTATTGGAAGATCAGATTCAGTAATAAGTAGAAATTATTAAGTAGAAATTATCCATGGAAGTTTTTTTTAATCATGTTTCAACCAAAATACCTTACCTATAATTTAAGGATTGGTTTGAAACTTTATGTTAGAAAAACAATGTATCTTGAAGTTTTTTTCTTCCAGCCAAAATTTGCATTTGTAATATGTATTTATTGTTGTTTTTATCTTTTTTTTTTACTTTTTTGATATTTCCTGAGTAATAGAATTTTTAGATAGCTGTCTGTCTGATTCCAGATTCTTTAAATATTAAATCAGATATGATAAAACTCAGTACAGGAGTAATGTTTTTAACCAAATTTGTACTATTCTTT
>NW_015150512.1:1586289-1629888 GCF_000732505.1 Cyprinodon variegatus
TGTTAGCATCAAGCTGTAGCCATCTCTTCCAAACATCACCAGGGACCCCTCGGGCATGTAAAAAGTCGCCTAATTCCATAATTTTCCACCAGTGTTAATGGCCCTCTCAAACATCTCACATCCTTGTCAGTGAAGCTGAGTGCTCACACATCTCTTCCTTCATAGTGCCCATCTATATTAAAATCCAAAATTCTGTGATTAAAGTCAGAATTCTACGGAAGAGGATTAGGGCCACTGGGGGGAAAAAAAGTTAACTGATGTTAAAATTTTATTTCAGTTTAGTATGGGGAAAAAAATCAGAATTCTGACTTTTTCTCATAATTCTGACTTTTTTTCTCAGAATTCTGACTTTAATCTCAGAATTCTATTTTTTTTCTCAGAATTCTGACTTTATTCTCAGAATTCTGACTTGTTTTTTTTGTCAGAATTCAGTCAGAAGTCTGAGAAAAAAAGTCACAATTTTTTCCTCATATTATACTGAAATAAAATGTAAAATCTGTAAACCTTTTTTGTTTTTTTCGGTAAAAATTGGTTTAAACACCGCAAGTTTTATGAATAACCACAGAACGCACAAAAGACTCGTTTGTGTCTTTTTAAAAGCAACCTATACATTAGGCCCCAATATATATTACATCAAATGTAAATATTTGTATCGAAAGCTAATCAGAGTATTTGTACTGTTTTTCATATAATTGCAACCTGCTCCTAACCTGACAACAGCCAGATGCATGTAAGATGCATGTCTCGCTCCGCCTACATGCATCTGGCTGTTGTCAGGTTAACCTGCTCCACCATAGCGCAACAATGAATGGGAAGAACAGCTGGACAGGAAAAAATAGTAATTGCGCACACCAGGGCAGCGCGGGGACCGACTGGTAGTTTGTCTGGGGAAGATGAACTTTTCTGTAGTCCTGCCGTGTCAATCAATAAAAATAAAATAAAACTGCAAAATGGGAGCACGGCTGATTTCATAGCAGCTGTCATCCTCAGAGTTTGGAGCGCGGTGCGTCTTTGCGGACATGGAACAGAAAGAAATTGATTGATCCAGAATAAAGATAGCGATTATGTTTAAATACTGACTTAGATCAGGGAAAAATGTAAGTTATAGCTATATTATCTATTAACCCAGAATAACGTCAGGTGGAGGTTTGTTTTAATTATCACCGCGGCCATCACGAGGAACAACAGAGAGAAAATAAATCTGAACTTTCTGGTTATGATGAAAAACAGCAGAAAACGTGTCTGGGAGCTTCCAGCATAAAAGTATAAAAAAATATATATTACTATGTTAAGTCGAAATTAAACCAATCATCCCTAAACTAATCACATTAAATGGTGTTTTAGATAATCATGGCTGCAGTCAGGGTGTATCTGCTGGTGCCTTATTTTACTGATTCTCTACATTCAACTCTGGGTTTTTAAGGTGCAGTATTAGAAAAAAAAGAGTAGCCTAATTACAATTAATTAAGTAATCCGTTCTGATTGTTTTTATTGTTTTATATTTCTAAACAATAAGTGTAATAGATCTATGTTTTACTCAAAGTAAAACATAAATACTGTTTTATTCAAATAGTTCTTAATAACTGCAACATTAACAAAGACAAAAAAGTGTCCAAAAAATGTTCAAGATGAAGATATTATATTTAAACTCTACAAATTAAGGCCTTTTTCTCTACAGGAAGCATTTTATAGATGCTACAGATGCTCAGTGCATCAGTTTCAGTTTCAAAGAAGAATCAGAACATATTTATGAAAGAATATTTCATAAACATATTAAATAATGTTAAAAATATTTGAAAATTTCTCACCATGAATAAAATAATCTGTGTTTTTAGGATCTTACCATTTATCAAAGATTCAAGACAATCAACTTTATATCAGTTTAGCTTTTGTTCTTTAGCATGATCCAAGAATTCAGATAAAGGTTTTTCTAAATAACTTATATGCTTGATGATCTTTAGCGAAATGCTTTTTTAATGTTTTGGCTACTTTTCAAATAATCAAATAACATTTTTGAATGTAAAATATATAACCTTCCTTTTTAATTAGCATCAATTTACAGCAAAGTTTTCATTGCTGAAGCAAAAAATGAAATATATTTTTCAATTCAAGTATTGTGTATATTCTCTTTAAATAGAGGTCATATAGGGATATTTAAATCTATATCATCTTCTCCTTGAAGCAGTGAAAAGCCATGCATCCTATACAGGGCAGCAGTGTTTCTGATATGGACACATTATCCATTTCGTATAGAGCATTGGGGTTCGTGCCCATTGTTTGACAGCTTCTTCCAGACCAACATGTGTATTTGTTATTGAGCAAAGAATCGGCACAACTATTCAGCCTTGGATGCAAGGAGAAGGAGTAGGCCCTACTCAACTTAACTTTATTTATAAAGCCTTTTAAAACAACCACAGTTGTCACAAAGTGCTGTACATATCATCCATCTATCCATTATCTTACACGCTTGTCCCAATTGGGGTCGTGAGGGGTGCTGGTGCCTATCTCCAGCTGTCAATGGGCGAGAGGCAGGGTACACCCTGGACAGGACGCCAGGACATACAACCATTCACGCACACACTCACACCTAAGGAGAATCTACAGAAGCCAATTAACCTAAAAGTCATGTTTTTGGACTGTGGGAGGAAGCAGGAGCACCCGGAGAGAACCCACGCATACTCAGGGACAACAAGCAGACTCCATGCAGAAAGACCCTGGGCCGGGAATTGAACCCAGAACCTTCTGTACATATCAAGTAAAGTTAAAATCATTAACAGTCAGGGCCCACTCGGACTGAAAAAAGGGGACTAGGACTAAATAAAGTTTGCCTGGGGCCCCAAAATGACTGGCATAATTATAATGTATTTGAAGATTTTGGTCCTCCTCGTGTAAACTGTCTATTCTACTGCTGTAATCCCCTACAGTTTCTTCTTTTTTCAAAGTACTTACTTTACAGGAAGTCCAATGACTGGTTCCCATCCTGATTATTTATGAACCAGTCTTTTGTCGAGTCTCTCTTATTGTGAAAGTCTTAGGCGAACAGGAACCCACCTGTATCACACATGCATCAAACTCTTTTAATAGACGGATACTGTCCTGGTATAACAGGATCCTGCAACCTTTCATATCCAAAGAGCCACTTAACCCCCAAGTAAAAGTTGTTTAGAACCAAAACATATAATCTGACTTTAAAAAAAAAAAAAACACCTATTTTTATTTTATTTTTTTTTATTTTCTCGTATAGGACATTACTTGCCAATAAATAATGTATTTTTTTAGCTTTTAAAATAATATTATAAAATAAATTCCAAGTTAATGAAAAGAAAAATGGTTCTAAAAACATATTTCTGGTTATTTAATGTCATTCTTTTCTGTCTTATAAAAACCACCAAAGTGTTTAAGACTAGAACATTATTAAGCTCTTTATATACATTTTAGCCACTTTTAAGAGCCGCTGTAGAGGGTCCAAAGAGCCGCAGGTTGCAGACCCCTGCAGTATAACCTTTGAAACTTGTTTTTCTTAACTGATGGACTGGATGGAGAGGAGGTACAACCCAGATTACAGAACTGGAACTTGCAAAGTTTAACAATTAGAACAATAATCCAGAATAGTCCAATGAAAAAAAATTCTATTTCCAATTAAACGAGTTCAGTGTTGGGTTTGTTGGGCTCTTATTGTGACAGTGCAGCCCGGAAGCAGCTTGATTGATTATTTTAATTGACCCGCTCAGGTTCTCTTATAGTCCTGTTGCTGCAGGTTTGATGAGTAGATGCTGGAAGGCTGAGAAGAGGAGGTAGTTCGGGAACAGGACGGGACTGAGGGGTGCCAGGCCGGAACCTGTGAGTGTGCGTGGGTTCCTTCTCTGGAGACACGCAGCGCTGTGGGTTAGAAGAAACCCAACCAGCAGCGTAAACCTGAGAGTTTTTGGCACTACAGAGCTTTATCAGAGTCTGCTCTGCAGAAACGCAGCGAGGTGAGAGTAAACTTTGAGCTTTGCCTCAGATTATTTCGTTGTTATCCATTTATTAAAGTTTTAATCTTGAAAAGAAAAGTTTTAGGAGAAACAAAAACTTAAGACTGGTGCAGTTTGTGGTTGAACCGCTGGGGGCGCTCTCTCACCCTACAGCCAGCATGGTTCAGCCTGAGCTCAGAGTTTAAGCCTGACTTTAGACCTTATATTCTGCGGATTTGAACAGTTTCTTGCCATATTTATCTTTAGCTCCCTCAAATGTTTGGATGTTTGTTCTGTAGTGATCAGAAGAAAATAAGCAGCAGAATTCAGAGATGTTCTTTTCTTCTTCACAGAAAAATAAATATTTTGGTTTAAGATTAATTTTTAAATGAAATAATTCGGAATCATGCATCCAGCACGAGGAAGGTCATGTTTTTTCCTCATTCCTTCCTTTGATCCATACTCTATGTTCTCTGTTAAACTAGTCTGGATCAATGGTTCTGAAGACTCTTTGACAGAAGGCTGCTTTTCGTTTGATTTAAGTCCAATTCCTGACTGTTTTAGTTTGAACTCTGACCTCTTTACCATTCACACAGAAACTCAATGATGACTCAGTGTTGTAATCCCCCAGAATAGAGAACAGTGTAAAAGAGCCTATTCTAAACAGGATTTTAGGCTCTAGCAAGAATCTTTTTGTTAGAAATAGTTCCTGATTGTTTTTTTTAATTGATGTGCAAAAACAAAAAAATGCCAGAACTTGAATCCCAACGGTGGGTGACGCCGATTTAAGAATTCCCTTTTGGACTGTTTTTCCCAATTTTTAAGCATCAGGTAACTCAAAAATCAAAGTCAGCCAGCTGACTGGCAGTGTGCAGGAACAAGTGGGGCAGTGCTGAATTACTCTATGCTTCATAAAGAACACAATTTTTTGTTGGTTCAAAACTTGAATTATCTCTTAAAAAAAAAATCCTTGTCAAAGTAAAATATCCTTTGAATTTTAGAATCTTGATCATTTTAAATCCTCAAAGTAACAGAACACAAGGGAGCCTTATCTGGACTAGAAGTTTGGAATCCAGAGTCTAGACCTGACCCAGATCTGGGTCCTACATCAGAGATCTGGATCAGAACTGTAACTGTCTTTTATCTGATGCAGTTTAATGCATTTGGATCATAGGAATCATGGAAGAGACTGTGTACCACATCAGGGCGTGAACATATGTGAATGACTGAAATTAGTGTAAAGCTCTACATAAGAACAGACCAACATGATTGCTCATTAACTATGAGAAGAACACAACATATCCTCCTTATTATGATGCTTCCAGCATTCGGGGACCCTCTACATGTTAAGCCTGTTCTCTGTATAGTGATGGTCTCTGGCCGTCTTATAGAACTTGAAAACATCCAATACAGACTCCTTTAGTAACTAATAAAGACTACTTTCACAAAAAGCAGTTTCTGCATTCCAAGTTTTCCAATAGTCTTGAGTATTCACAATATTCCCAGCAATCCTCTGGGATCCTTACTTCCTGAGCTCTGATCAGGTGATGTTGATGTATACCAGGTGGACTAGTTTTTGAACCGATTGATGCTAATCAGTTTGATTTCATCATTGATGAATCTCCCCCCTGCTGTGTTTAATCACTGACAGTGGGCCTGAGTGGGGGTGGCTGCCACTTCACACGTGTAGATTACCTCAGCCCCCCAACCTACTCGGCTGTTTACACCTTCCTGTAATCACTAATCTGATCAGACGGTTAGTTTCAGACAGGGAACAGCTCAGTTAATGATAGGGGATTGCTGCTGAATGCACCAATTAATTCAGAGAATGCAGGCATTTAATCACGAACGGCAATCATATAACATAAATGCAAGTATCGGCCAGAAATATCAGCCACACAATTCATTGCAGGGGAGTGGTGGCCTGGTGGGTAGGGCACAGAGCTTGGAATCCTGAGGTTCTCAGTTTGAGCCCCACTCCCACAGACTGCCACTCTGGGTCTCTGAGCAAAGATCCTTAACCCCTGATTGCTCCCCGGGCGCACCACGATGGCAGCCCAATGCTCTCCAAGGGGATGGGTTAAATGCAGAGGTACATTTCTCCAATATGAAATCAATAAACTTCAATTATTATTATCAGTCTCCCTGAACAACACAGCAGATACAATATGTTTCTGTCCCATCAGAACCGGCTCAGAATCCTTTTAGGGATGACCATGCATGTCTGTCAAACTGTTCAGTGAAGGAGACCTGATTCAGATTCAGAGCCAGTAGGTTCAGAGAATTGCTTTAGCAACTCTCTGTGGTTGTTCCAGCACACTGAAGGTAAACGCGCTGACCAGTTTAACCCCATGTCAGCTTATCTTTACTCTCACCAGGTGTGTCGGTATTCTTAATGCTATTTGTCCAATTTCACTAGAAAATATGTAGCCAAGGAGTCAGGCTGACAACCTGACTACTCAGTGGTCTGTGATGATGTTGAAATGGATGCAGGTTTAATAGTTCTAATTACCCATCAGTCTGAGGATGATGGATACTATAATGATTGAAGTTTATAATAATAGAATTTCAATTATCTCACATTGGAGAGATGTACCTCTGCATTTAACCCATCCCCTTTGAGAGCAGTGGGCTGCCATCGTGGGGAGCCCTGGGAGCAATCACTGGTTAAGGGTCATGCTCATAGATCCAGAGTGGCAGGATGTTGGAGTCGGCTTGAACTCAGAACCTCAGGATTCCAAGCTCTATGTCCTAACCACTCGGCTGCCACTCCATCTTCTTCATATTCCTTACATAGACATGGATAATTTTCCAATCTCATCATTAAGATCAATGAAGTATAGCCCATTTTAGCATGGACATGATTTGACTAAGAGTTAAAAGAAGATGGAAACCATTCCTGCTGTTCTTCCTGAAGACGTGAGTAGAACCAGCTTTGAGGGCCCACATTTAGTGCCAGACTCAGGCCTCCTCTTCAGCGCTGACTGCTTCCAGTTTAACCAAGGAGGAAACCTACCAACTCAATGGTTTTTCTCCTCCATCCCCCTTAATGCCAATGCTAGCCATGATGCATAGCATTGCACTGGCTGTCAGAGCCTCTGCGGAGAGCCAGTGCCTCTACCAGCTTGCAGGGATCTAGAGTCTCAAATACGGGGAATCATCCAGCTTCACCCAGAGAGGCTGTCACTAAGGGCTCTTTTCTGTGAAAGCCTTAATTTATACTTTGTTGGTCTTCCAGAAAACATTCATTTAATGTTCGCTACAGTGTTTCCTGTACTACACATATAAGTTGGCTAAACTCAGAACTTATTTGAAAACCGATTCACCTCGAAAAATATGAGTCAACAAATCTACTTCTTATATAAGGATATTTTTGTGAGCTTGTAAGTTTATCATGTTTTTATTTTCAAATATGCCAACTTTACTTAAAGCTTATACATCCCTTTTTTTTTTTTATCTTTTATGTGTTCTTTTTAAATCCAGGTTTCTTTGTAATTATAAATTGACTTAATTTATACTTATCAATCTTTTGAGTTACTTACACCAACAAAATGTGGTTGGTTGACTGATTACAGGGTCAGGTTTTTAGCTCAGCTACTCTAAATGAGCTGCCAATTTCGATCCCAATTGACTCTTTATGCATTATGCGTATAATATGTATTGAAGCTGCTAAAAGCTCCCAAAATCAAAGACACTGGTGTTCCAATATTTTTTTAATATGATGCATAATAAACACATAAGGTTAAGAGGTTTGACAGTATTGATGTCCATAAGTGAACACACATCATTGATTGTAACAGCAACCTTACTTATGGTCAGGGGAGGATCTAGGATTCTAGGAGATCAGGTTCTTAGCACTGAGGGTGAAGATGAGAGAGTAGACTTTCTGGTAAATCCCGTTCTAATGTAAAATATAATATAATATATAATATAATATACTATATTACAATTCCCCCTCCATAACGTGGGATTAAATAAATGTACCTGCAAGTCTTTAACTGTTATTTGTTTCTCTCTTCAGCAACAACAAACTCTTTAAATTTGGTGACATTTGATCATTATTTTCCAGAGTTATGAGAGGGAAATCAAATATTTTAGCCATCTGATATAATCCATCTCCCCCATAACATGGAGAAAAAAATGTAAAAATCCTGTGAATTTTGAAACTGTCATTATTTTTCTATATTATGTTTGAAACATTTATTATTTTACATTTTGAAATCCAAAATAGTTCAAATAAATCTGACTGTTGGTTTGATGATCTTTATGAAATGTATTTTCACTTGTCAATTCCAAATGTCTGGAGTTGCATTGTTCCAGACATTTGGAATTGAGAAAGCTTTCTGGATGGAAAGCGAAAAATCTTCAAACTTGAGAAAACAAAGTCCTGTGGTTTTGGTTTGAACTTTTTTTGGAATATTTATGAATTGTAGATAAAAATGTAAACGGAAAATCCATTTCATGAAGATCATTGAAGGGGGAATGGATTGTATCAGGTGGCTAAAATATATTTATACCGGTATATCTTGCACTGGTCGCATTTAATGCCTCATTGTTATATGGTCTCATTCTCACATTGATCTGAGCAAGGTCCCACCCCTTTCAAATACTAAATATTTTCTGTCCAGTAGTGCACACTGCTTATTTAAGATGAGTATGAACAAGTCGATCAGAGTCGGACTCTGTTCACTTAAAATATTTTAATACACTGAATGTTAGGTTTTACAGTGACATGGCGAAAAAGCCCTCTCCTCCATCAAGGTTTATTTACGTATATACCTTGAGCTGAGCATGCAATGTTGGTTTTAGGGGGAAATGGGGGAGAGCCATCTCTAGGGGGCAGTTCTCAGACCTCCGATTGACTTTAGTGAAGGACAAAGTATGCATGATCTGTATTTGCATTCCTATGATTTTGGTAGCTTTTAGAAGGTGTTGAAGTGAACAGGAACAAGCAGATTCTCTGCAACTGTCTCTGTAGCTCTGATCAGGATAGACCCCTGGTCTGTCTGGGTCAGTACTATGGAGGAAGTTGAGGGGAATATCATGAGCCTGATAGGAAGCGAGACAATGGCAAAGGAGAAAATATCCAGATTAGAGAAGTAACTAACTAAAATCTCTGACTCTCAAAGCAAACTGGACAGATTCATCCAAAAATACACATTTTGGGTGTAAAGGACAACAAATAAAACATGTCAGTAAAAACGGTGTACTTATTCATGGTATTAGATCCAGAGTACATAAGATGGGTAAAGTGATACTGCGATCTGCTTTGAGCTTGTGAAAGCAGCATCTACATTGTTGTGTGTACCGCCCAGCTTGGTTATGTTGGAGAGTACGGGGCACATACACACATTATTTGATCTCATGAGTTGGTGGTCTGTAGAGGGATCCTCTATGCAGCCAGTATGTCAGAAAAAAACAGGTTGAACTGCAAAGGATTCCACTTCTTTTTTTTTTTTTTTAAATAAAGAAAGAGGATTTTTCCCAATCTAAGACCCCAATTAAATACTGTGATAGAGATGTTAAAGGAACCGGTTGATTGTCTCACCAAACCGCCCTTCTTACTCATGAAAAGGGACACGCTTCTTGTTTTCCAGTGCAGCGCCAGGGGGTGGGGCTTGCCTGTTTGCCCCACTTGGCACTAGAAGACTTGTCCTTAGTGTTTTTAGATATAATGTATTTGCTTTTGCTGAAATGTTGCTGTTTGTTGATTCATTACATATTTTTGTGAGTTTTTTGTGCTGTGCTTTATAACCTTGTCAGCAGGTATCCTATTAAAAACAACAGAAAAAGATGAAGGCTATATAGATTTCACTCTGTTCCAGTTGTGGTTTCAGAAAACAGACTGTTGAGGTGCAGGTGAGCCTCAACCTTCTGAGCCTACCTGAGTGGTTGAATGTTAATATGCGTGACCTCAGAGCAGTTTGAGTTGAGTTTCTTCTAACAGTGTGTTTCAAGCTGACGCTTGCTGATCTGATAAGTGTGTGTGTGATCAGCAGCTTCAGTATCAGCTCACCTTTGACCCCGCCCCCTCTGTGTTTGTGTTTAACTCTCAGTGAGCGCGGGCTGGCCATCAGTCCTGCACGGCGGCGGCTGCAGACATGTCTGTGTCCACACAGCTGGGATTGCTGCTGTGGAAGAACTTCACCTACAGACGCCGACAGACGGTCAGTCCTCATTCCTGCTATGATTGATCACTTCCTAGTTGCATTGGTCACTTCCAGTTCCTTCCTGCTCGGTTCAGTCACCTACTGTTCCTTTCTACTTGGATTGGTCCCTTTCTAATTGTTGATTCCTTTTTTTTTTTTTTTTTTTTTTTTTTAACCTGTTTGCTTTGCTGACACACCTGAATTTCCCCACTGTAGAACAATAAATCCCATTGACATAGGTACTGATCAATGTATCGATGCCTTTGTTTTTCCAGCTCCAGCTTCTGGTGGAGATCATCTGGCCACTCTTCATCTTCTTCATCCTCATTGCAGTGCGGCTCAACTACCCACCCTACGAGCAGCATGAGTGTGAGTTTAGAACCAGAATGCACATCTGATGTCCTAATTGAGGACAACAGATTTTCCCTTTGCTCCACATTAGGGCCCATTCTGATCGGCCGCTTAGAATTTAAAACCTAAGAATTTGATAGAAACGAGAGCCTTAATCCATTTTATTCTTTAGCTAACCTCAAATTCAACCTGTAGACCACAGCCCACTATCTTTTTCTTATAATGAAGTTTTATATCCTCATGATTGTTGGTAAAAGGCAGCTGTAGATTCTCCTGGCATGTTTGCTGAATGAAGTGTTCAGGAGGACATGCTGAGGGGTTCAAACTGCTGGAGCTTCTTCTGCTGCAGATGTTCTGTCTCAGCTGGAAGTCTGAGGACACAGATCGACACGGGTTTTCAGCATGAGGCAGACGACTTTGATCTGTTTTCTTTCTAGCATGTAGTGAGGAGCAGATAAGGCTGGGCTTGTATTAACTCCAACCTGAACCTTCAGCTCAGGAAGGCTACACTGCAGGTTTCAGCGCTCTAAATATTCTGCTGGACTGGTGTTGGTTTTCAGCACAGTGAACATCTTAGCTGCTGATTTCTTTGGGGTTTTTGGGAATTTGATGAAAAAATTTCTGTATGCAGAGAGTGTGTTAACATGTGGTTGCTATCACCTGACTGATCCAGGATCGGGTACTGTACACAGTTCAAAGGTCTGTAGATGCTGTGCGCTGTGGGTCTCACAGGGTTGATGTTCTGCTGGTCTCTCACCCAAACTTCTGCAACGAAGACTCCAGAAAAAATAACTACTTTAGAAAAGCAAAAGTTTCCAACCGAAAAACTGAACAGAACCTCGGTTTCCACCCGTCGAGTAACTGGAACATGTCTAATTGGTAGTTGGATGTAAGGACAGAGGAACCGGGGACACCTTCTGAGGATGTCTAGCTTTACAGTTATGTTTTTGGACTCTTTAGGAAGGCTTACAAGCAAGATAAATTGTCATGAGATTTGTTAATTCACAAAAAAACAAAAATGCATTTGCCAGAAGCAAACAGATGTCTTATCCTCAATACAGAAATGTTTGGACCAATGAAATGCAGTGACGTCTGCATGACGTGTGACATAAACAGCCTTCCGCATCAACCAGAAGTGGAAGGCTAATACTGGGTGCTCCGGTTCTAGCTAGAATACCCGCTATCCTTTAAAAAACTAACAAAACCATACAGTTTGGTCCTTTTTGTATGGAAAATATATTTGCACGCTCCATCTGACCATATTTGGTAAGAGTGGGATTTATCAGTTAACTGCGGCAGTCGTAAAACAAATCAAGAATGGGATCCATCGCAGCTTCTACTGCTGCTGGGATTGGCTAAAAGCTTGACTTGGGAGGCAGATACCCAATCAGCTTACAGTTGTATTGCGTGTCCCTCCCTTTTGTGAACAGGTTCTACAGGAGGCTTTCCAGATGGGTACTGTGTAGAATTCAAATTGACATACCCAGATCAATCTGGCTTATGCCATGTTAGGGGACCGCTTGAGAACCCAGAAAGAAGCCGAAATATTAATAAAAATCACATTAAATAGAAAAAAAAAGATGCAAAACATATTTGTATCCTAGTTTTTGTTTACATTTGAGTTTCTTTTCTAAAACAAAACTATCACAAACTACTGTACAGAAAAGCAATAAAACAACTAACTGCCAATAAAAGGAAGATAAAATGACACAATTAAAACAATGACACTGCTTAAACAAGACTAGTTTTTACCTGCATTTTAAAGTAATCCACATTAAACATAGTCATAGAGGTCGACTGGTCCACAGCCTTGGTTCCAAGGATTGAAAAGCTTGGTTCCTGTTTGTCTGGTGTGGAACATCTAGATGTTTCTGTGCCTCTCAGTGAAAACAAGAAGTAGCAGGATGTTCTAGTAGAAGATTAGATCAGTAATCTAGGGCTTTGATATTTAGTGCGCTTTATGTTCTATCAGTAAATCTGTTGGTGGCCAATTTAAGGTATGTGAAACAGGGCTGTTTGCTCCTTGCTGGAGCGTTTTGTATGGCTTTGAGGCATGATGATGATGATTCAAATCTGTTAATGAGGCGTTACAGTAAAACATGATGACACAAATTATGAGATTATTCTTTCAATTTTGGCTGGAGACCACAGTTTAGAAAGGTTCCTTAAATGTGTGAAACAGGAAGGAGACCGATTTTCATGTGATTCATATCCATCAAAGGACTGAATATTACACCAAGATTTAGAAAGCTGCACTTGGAAGCAGTCAGAATTAAACAATAGCCTGACTAGTTTAAGATCTATTCCAGGAGGAACTTGGACCATGGCCTCGGCCTGTTTAAAACAAGGTAACTGCTGGAAAGCTCCTCAGGACTCCTAGATGGGCAGTGAACGAGGTTGGATGGCATACCCAGCTAATGAGGTTTAAAAGACACAAACACTTGGATATCATCTGCATAAAAGCGATAAGAAATGTCATTAAAAGATTCCGTGATAACGGCTAAAGGAAGCATGTTAAAAACAAAAACAAAGTGGAAAAAAATAATAATGGTGGACTAGGAACCAACCCTTTTGGTATCCCACAGATTAGAGATGCCATCTTATTGACTATGACAGAGAAAGCTTTGTCAACTTATTTTCTAGTTGCATTTCTAGTTTAGTTTGAACTTTTTACTATTTTAAAGCTTCTCTGGAATTCTTGCTGGAGATGCTTTGGACCTTAGGAGAACCCCATCTAACAGTGATCTTAGACTAAGGGTCTGTTAGATTGATTCTGTTTCATGAGCCGAATGTGACCAGCTCCAGCGGTTGAACTGTGCAGATGATTCTGATTGTCAGCAGGGACTGACCCATACTCAGAAACGTTATCAGACATTTATGGTTCCTCATCTCTGAGCCCAGTTTTGGCTCCATAAAGCTCTGATAACATAGCGAAACACTGCGTTCATTTTCCAGCTTCTTCTTCTGCTGTTTGCTGGCTGTGGTCCTGAGAAATCTGCAGCAGGAAGTCCATCTTAAGATAAAAGATACACTGATCAGAAAGTTATAGGTCAATCCAGATTATCAGTTTTCCTTCAGGTTAAACCTGGAGATTCTTTTATTTCCAAGAACATTGATCACTCAAGAAAAATTGTTTAGAAAGTTTCCTGTTGGAGGAAGGAGTTCTGAATCCAACAGGAATTGAAGGAATTCCAGGTATCTTCCCCTTTTTTGGACCTGAGCATCTCTTCAGAACAGACATACAATTGTACATGAACTCGGAACCAAGAACTTTCTGCTTAGCTGTTTACAGACTCAAATCAGGACTGATCTTTAGGGAATATTTATATAGGAATAGTCGTGTTGTGTTCAGGTCCCTCTGAGGTTATTACGCCAGAACCTGTAGCGGACAAAGAAATCACAGGATTTCATAAACTTGGAAAGAGTTGAACAGGTCATGTTATATAACAGGACTCGTGCTGAGGTCTGGTGCTGGAGCTGCTCTGCAGGGATGGACCCAATCTGCAGCTGGGACCATCTGGAACATCCCTGAGGTCAAGATTGGAGGTGAACTTGTGCCGGGTCACCCGGATAATGTAGGATGGCCTAGATTGCAGGATTTGGACCCTTATTGCTTGATGGGGTTTCTAAGAATTCAGCTCACATTGTTTAAGAGCTGGCCCAACCAAAAGAAAACCGACCCCAGCTCCTGAGTCAGTGTTGTGGTGATGTCACGTGTTTGAGCCTCCATCACAAAGCTGCTTGTTTTGCTCCAAAAGCAGAAGTTCTGTGCTGTAGTGATTCATTCTGCATGTTGAAACTCGCTCTGAGAAAGTCTGAGCAAAGGATAGCCGGGATGCAGGGTTCCCAACCCTGAAATGATAAGTTCCAACTAGGTGCGGTGAAGACCATCCAGATAAATCGGCTGTCAGATTTTACTGAAGAGCAGAGCTCAGCCATTAATCCAAGCTGAATCCCAATTTTCTTTTCCTGACTCTTCCTGAAAGCACCTGATGTTTAACATTTCTATTTGTTCAGCTTTATGCTAACAAAGGTCAGCTGCCCAAACTCTTTACACTGACTCTAAAACCACAGAAAGGCTGGTCAGAACTAACAGTATAAATCCTCCCACCAGCCGATAGTATCCTGGTCAGCAAAGCTTTGGAGCTGACGGGAAGAATTTAGGAACGTTCAGCTCTGCATTAAAGAACGACTGGTGAAATGAAAGCAAACGACAGCAGATGATGGGGACATATAGTAGCAGGTCTGAAATGTTTAGTTCTGTTGAATTTACTCTCCAGGGATCTTTGTGAAGCGTTCTTTCTCACTTAAGACATTTCAAGTGAAAAGTCTTTAATTCCTAATTGTGATAAGAGAACCCGTTAAATAGTACCAGAGTCTATAGGAACAGCTGGTTTAGAGAAAAGTCAGAACCCAGTGTTTGTTTTTTTTTGTTTTTTAATGATAAAAGTTCCAGCTCTCCCGGCTGCAGCTCAGTTTTCTTTAATGTCCTGCTGATGGAACGGAGTTCGTTGTTCGTTTCTGACTCAAACTGACTTGGATCCGAGTAGTGCTGATCTGCTGCAACAGTTTTTTGACTGAACTTATTATCAAAGGTTTTTAAAATGAGAAGATAAAGCAGCGGTTCATTTAAGGAGTGAACCAGAACCCAGACCTGCAGCAGCGCGGTAAAGCACCTCAATATGTATGAGTGTTTATTGATTATTGAACAGTGGTGCTCGTGGTAAGGTGACCTGTGGACCTCAGAGAAGCTGCAGCCTGCAGCCCTTATCTTATCAGCCGTGATTAGAAAACAGGCCAGTTGGCAGTCTTAAAGGTTCCTGATAGCTGCACCCCAGCCCGGCACGAGGGTCGGAATAAAGGTCGGAGCCGCACTGCCGCAGCTGATGCTCCTCTTCAGGTGATAATTGTTATCTTGTAGATCCCAGTACAGGTGAACACATGGTTCCAACACAGCAGGAAGATAAAGGGGACACGTCCCAAACATCTGGCAGATTATACCTGGCTCACAAATACACATGTGCTGCAACACATAGATGCAGATAAACTGCAGTGACCTGTTGGCCCACATGTAGACAAAGAAAAATGCCGACTTTGGGAGACATGTTCATAAACCCAAAGGAGACAGAAGGCCTGAGAAGGACTCCTGTTCCCCAGCCTGTTTCACAGCTGCTGGTCAGTCAGGAAGCTGGTGATTCACTGACAGGTGGATCCTACATCAAATGGGCAGGAGATGTAGGATTTAATTCAATGATGTCACAATTTCTGCCTGAAACTGAATGTTTTAATAAGTTCTTCAGCACTTGGTTCAGCTACCTTTCATTTGGAGCCAAAAATGGGAATCGATCAGGAGAAAAGCTTGTAGAATAACCTTTGCTTTGTCAGAATTGGTTCCTTTTTCGTTGTTTTGGTGATTTTAAAATGTCCTGTTTTAATAAATTAATGAAGATTTAACCAAACCTTGCAGAAAACATGTAGAACCATCAATAAACAGCTGTAATGTTTCTGTTTTTTATTGTTTTTTATTTTCCTTCAGCTATAACCCTTCATCTCCTTTAATAACACTTTTTTTTTTCACTTCCTGTTTTCACTTCCTGTCTGCAGGCCACTTTCCCAACAAGGCCATGCCTTCAGCCGGAACCCTGCCGTGGATTCAGGGCATCCTCTGCAATGCCAACAACCCATGCTTTAGACACCCAACGCCGGGCGAGTCTCCAGGCATCGTTGGAAACTTCAATGACTCCATGTGAGTCTGTGTGAGCTGAGGGCTTTATCCTGAAAAGCTAGAGAGATTTTATTGCTATTGATAAACCGCTTTATTAGAATTTGATATGGAGATTAATTAAACTTCCATCAGACTGGCAGGTATTCCTTGATCCACAGAGTCCCAACTTAAAGTTCTTTCTAAGCTTCAAGATCATGACTTTTAGTATTTTTAGTGAACATTGCAATAAATGACAGATTCATTAAGTTAATTCTTGTTTCCCTTCTGATAAAGAAGCAGCAGTTCTTCAGTATTGTTGTAGTTGAGTAAACAATAATGATTAAAGTTTGAACTGATCTGTCAGATTTAAGCTGAGCAAAGGTCATCTTAATTAAATTCTAAAATGTTGAAGTTTTTTTACATTAACAAATCCTAATTGAATTAACAAAAATGTATTGGATTTGTAGTTTTGGAAGTTTCTGTGATATTAAGCGTTAAATAAAGCATCTGAATTTTTTGTTTTAGAATTGTTTGGAGTTCTGTCAGTTTCTAAATAAACTCCTTTTGCGAGTCGCTCTGGAAAAGCTTTTTAATCCTACACTTCAGCTCCTCATCAGGGATTGTCTGGAACCTCCTGGAATCTTTTCAGTTCCTCTGCTGTCCAGATTTTCCTTTTCAGCTTGGTACCAGTTCTTTATTTAAAGTAAACACTGCTGTATTTCTGTGTTAAATTTTCAGAATATCTCGCTTGTTTTCGGATGCAAAGAAGATCCTGCTGTACAGCCAGAATGATAAAAACCTGGAGGGATTTAAAGAGCTGGCTCAGGCCCTGGAAGTTCTGCAGAACAGCCGCTCAGGTAGGAACCGCTCCAAGGTCTGGTTTGGGCTCAGCTTGTCAGAGTAAGACCAGAAGGAGGAGCTGGCCTCTGCAGAGGTTTTCAGGCTCACTGAACTAAAAGAATTTGGCTCTTTTGTGTATTAATTTGTGTCTCAGCGTGGGATGTGTTTCTCTTTTCTACCTGCTCCAACCTGCCCCCCCATGACGGAACATCAGAACTTTTGTTCTCTCTGATCTGATGAACTGTGGTGTGCGATTGGTTCAATGTGGCTGGTGTGATGAGGGGGCGGGGAGATGTGCTGCCACAGGCTTACATTCATATTGGGATCAACTCACCTGGTCATACATATAAAACCATTGAGGCCTAGTTGTTCATGATGTTGAAGAATATGTGTATTAGGTGAACTGCACAGTGAGGTTCTAATTTGGACTTCCAGAAGCTTTCCCATGAGCCCTGTTTCTGAGGCAGAAATGTACAACGAAAGTCATTTTGAGAAACTCCACCAAAAAGACCAGTTCATACTCAGAACTCTTCACATTCAAATTTCAGCCTGACTATAACTACAGTGCAAGCACACCAGTTGATGATGACATGCGCCTGGAGGGGGAAAAAATGTATAGAACCTTGCAACCCTGCCTCCTGAGCAAGACTGGGCTCTCTTTTTTTGTAGGATGGAGCCTCTAGTAAAACAAGAACTCAGTGTGAGCAGCCCTCTGCAGCAAAAGTGTGGAAATAAAAAAGAGACGCAGTTCTTTCCATGTTAAAACCTGAAAACATGAGCTAAATGGCACAAACAACTTCAGGTGTTGAATAATTAGAGAACAGGAGGTGAAATTAGCAGAACAGGGAAGAAGTCGTCTCTATGTCCTCCAGCAGCCGAAGCCTATAGCAGCATAACTACAGAAATGGGTCAGGATAACTTGAGTCACTCTAACTATAAACTTAATCAAAAAATAATAATTTTTAAGCCTAGTCTTAAAAACAGAGTGTCCACCTCATAAATTGAAACTGGAAGTTGCTTCCATACGAGAGGAGCCTGAAAACAAAAACTCAACAGGCTTCACATAGGCTTGCTTTGCTCCACCCTGCCCGCATTGTAAGTATTTTCATTACTGCCTTTTTTCTTGCAAGCTCAGGAGGAGGTCCAAATGGACCTGTGTAAGTGCTGACGCCTGACATGAATGAATGAATATTATTTACTGACGGGGATCAGGAAAAATATTGAGGTTTATGCTGGCAAGGTGAAAGGAAAAGTTCAACTGAAGAGCACAATGAACGGAGAGTGTCAAACCCAACATTATTTTACTATGTAAAAACCTTAAACCATGCCTAAGGAATAATAAAAGAAACTTTGGCTTACTAAATTATACACAGGCGGGTGCTCTGTAAATGATAACCTAAATCTGTTCCCTTAAGTCTTTCTAGTATTTAACAGATGCACGCCGTCATTCCAGGGCCAGCTGCTCTCTTCTGTCATGACTCAAAAATCAGATATGACATGTCTCATCTGTGTAATCTGGTACAATGATCTGACATTACTTCTTTTCTGTGGATAACAGACCCTGAAAGTTGTTCATTTTTGTTTTTAAAGAGTGTTTGTTTCGAAACCATGTTCATGGTTAACAGAGCCACTGTATTTGCGAGGAGGGGGTTCCACTGGATCCCCAATGTGTGAATATCCAATACCTACCCTAGAGCTAATTTTAAAGTCCCTACCTTATTTTTTTTTTTTTTTGCCATGGCTCAAGGAAAAGCTGTATTATAAACCCCAAAATTATAACTTTAGGGCAGATCAGATTGTGATATATTTAGATTTTCTGATTCTCTTGCACAAATCATCAAATTAAAACACTGCAGAGCAGCAGTGCCTTTTACTACTTCAGGCTAGTCTGTGATCTGGGTGGCTAAGTCATTTTGTACATAAGGATATTCAGGACCAGCTTGACTTAGACTAAGCAGCCTCTCTTTCAGATGTTTTGGTTCAGACAATAACCATTCTCTTCTCAGAATTTAAAAGCAGAATAATTAAAGTTATCCAGGTTTTCATTTCTTCATACACACTTGTATCACCCTGTGGTAACAGATTTAGCATTAACATGAGCAAGCTGAAATAATTTAGACAAATGAGATTCAGACCGGCCGAGTGCTGCTTCCATAATCCCTATAGCAGGTTCAAACCTTCCTCTAAGAATATTGTGATTTATTGGATCAAAAGCAGCACTGAGATCCAACAGGGCAAGTACAGATGCAAGTCCATTTGCTGAAAGGTCCAGCAGCAGGCAGAACCTGTCTGAGGTGTCGTGCAGTGAGTTTAATGGACTCAGTGAACTGGGGACACTGATTCAAGCTGACTTCTCTCTCTGTAGGAGCTCATTTAACCAATCACATCACTGGAATTTGCTGATGTGACACAACTGGTGTGATCCTCTGACCCGCCAATAACTGTCCTAAAACACAGAACTTTCTGTCCCTCTGTGGCCCCTGTACCTCAGCTTGTGGAGATATGCAGTCACTGCTCATCAGTTTCAGCAAAAATTAAAATAGTGGTGGTCATGCAATGTTCTACATGTTGTCCAGCCTCTGCATAGGGAGTCACCTTGACAAAGGTTCTCTATTTGAGCTTCCGACCCAGAATTCGGGATGAATCTTTTTGGAAATTAATTTGGAGATTGGCAGGTGTCAGAGATGCTCTCTTCTGTGACATAATCTTCCTCTCTGCTGGAAGATGAACCTCAGATGGTTTGAAGATGACCTTTAACTCCTCACTGGTTGAAGAGCAGCATCTGTTCCTGCTCTAAGGTCATTGCTGTTGTATTTCCAGCTTTGCATTGCTAAACACGCACCTGGATTTTGCAGAGGTGCTCACACTACTGATTATCAGTTTATCAATAATTGGCTCCTTCCTTTCTGCTTCTCCAGGACCTAAAATGTTCGGTCAGGTTCTGCTGGCCCAGTTTCTCCCTCCCTGCTTCAGGTGATGTTGACCTGAGAACCAGGTTCTGTTCATCTGATCTTTAATCATCAGAGAAAGATGACTGGGTTCCAGTTCTGGCTGATGTGTTTTATGTATTTTTGGTTTCTTTGTGCATTAACTAATATTCAATTCAATCCATGAATGATGTTCTGACTGGACCCGGGAAGCAAACTATAAAAAGGTCCAGACCTTCAGCTCTAAGCTGGGTGAACCTTCAGCCGCCTGTTGAGACCTGCAGTCGGAAGAGGTGGGCGTGTGCACAGGGGCTTCATTCACACGAAATGATAGAAGTCAGTGGAAATTTTCCAAACATGTGAAGACCTGCTCCTCTGAAGCTGAGCCTAAGTTCTCAGCTATAACTCCAGGTGTTTTTAAATTCCCACAAATAATGTAGACACTTCCTGGTTCAGCTGAATTAAGGATGATGCAGAGTCACCATAGTTTATCATGAAACCATGACAACAGGTTTGGTTTCATCAACTGCACCTCTCGGATGTTTTCTCCCCCTCTGTGGTTTGTGATTGGTTATTGATCCTTGGGAATATCTTATAGGAGCTTTAACTCTGGGTGAGTGCTGTCATACATGAGGTTTAGTGGAACCAGATAATCCTGAAAATTTCGAATTAAAACATCAGATTTAATCATGCAGCCTGCTTTCAGACCAGTAAAACTTCTCCTGCTGTCTGTGGACATTAACATGTCCCTGCGGGGACTGATCCCTGTACAGTTGAAGCACAAAGGCTGACAATTTAGAGGAGGAGGACGACGACGACGTGTCGGGTTTCTCTGAGCTGTTCTGTTTGTCTGTTTTTTCCTCTCACAGGCTTCAAGTTAAAGCATTTCCTGCAAGACAATGAAACTCTGTCAAGCTTTCTGCAGTGGAACGCCTCCTTGTCCCAACACAGCATCCAGGAGATCATAGAGGCAGACGTTAACCTGGAGAGGGTGAGGAAACTCACTGTATAAGCTCAGTGTGGACACAAGTTCACAAGATGATGAGTGAATGAAGCACTATGTCAGATTAAACCTGTGAGATAAGTAGCCTTAGATACTGTCTCAGCTCCTGGTCTCCTCTGGTTTATGTCTCAGGTCCTCCTCAAAGGTTTCGGGGTTCACTTGAAGAACATGTGCCCAAGGAACGGTGGAACAGACGCCTTAGGGGACTTTGTGACGATCTCAGACCAGCAGGTGGCGTTGCAGGTGCAGGAGTTCCTCTGTCGAGCTCCGCCCACCTGGCTGGACATTGCTGAGGAGCACTTTATGAGCAACCTGGACTTCTTCAAACCCATTCAGGTAAGAACAGAACCACTCCTGTAAGTTCAAGGAACCGGATTGGTTGTCCTAAAGGTGAGGTGAAGTGAAGTGACTCCTCCCAGTATCAACTACGAAGATCGCTGCAGGTTTCTTCGGCACGAAGAGGAGTAGATACTGAATCTATAAACCCCTCTGGATCCGCAAATCCTATTCATAAGTAATCCTGCTCAGGATTGAGAACCCAGAGACCTTAAGTCTGCCAGGTTCTACCCTCTGTGCTGCCTTATCCAGTCACCCTGAACCTAGGTCACTAATTTCAGGACGAGAATCTCTTAGATCTGTTTTATTGGAGAAGAGTTTGTTTGAAACTCTGTTTCAGGTACATTTATGTCAGCTTTTAGCTTCCAGAGGGACCAGAGCCTCACCCTGAGATGTTTCTTAAACAGTTCAGTCTAGATCAGGTGTTTCTGGGACAGGTTTTTAGGTGGCATTCCAGGAATAGAAATTGGCCAAAAGCGGAACCAGTTAAGTTCTACTGAAAACAGACCAGTGTTCCCTGAACTAGAAGTTTGTATAGGTATTCTGGGCCCTCAGTATGTCTGTCTGGCAGATCTAATGCAGAGTTCTATTGAGTTCTGTTGTGTAGTGGGTCCTCCCCCTCCTGGTCCCAAGGTCAGGTGACTTAAGCAGGTGAGCTCAGAGTGCTTTGTGTGTGTGGGAGGATACGTGCCACGGCCTGCCTGCTGCGCTGCGCCTTGCCTCTCTGTGGGCCTGGTTTTTGTAGCCTGGAGACCCATTTTAAATGATCTGAAGCCTCTAAAGAAACAGGGTGTCACAGAGGCTTTGGACTCTTTTGTCTACTGAAATATATGAGTGGCACGTCAGCAAGTTTCTATGGAAATGGAGAGATTTCTAAGAGCCTCTGAGGTTAGCTGAGGACCTACTGTACAGCTAAACGTCACCACGTTCCAGGAGGAACAATTCAAGCCGATTCAGTTTATTTATACATTGGATAAAAAGGACTAGAGGGTAAACACAGCTAGTAACGGTAAAATCTGAGCCTGTAGCTGTGTAGGAGAATGGACTAAACTGTGAAAAACAGACCTCTCTATGATCTATAATGGATGATGACAAAACTGATGCCTCCCTGCAGGATGGTGTCTTAGAACACCAGACCAGATGAAGCTACTATACAAGAAAAGGTGGAAAAAATATAAAGTAAAAAGTTGAACAGAAATATGAATGAAGATAAGTAGAACTAAGCAGAGTGAGGGGAAAAAATGTAGTTTGTCCTCCAGCAGCGTAAGCCTGTAGCAGCCTAACTATAGGCTATAAATACTGATACTTATGCTGTGATCAGAGGATAGCTGAATGCATAAACATGTCCCCTTGGTGTTACTAGTCCTTCTCTGTGCTTGGGTAATAAATGGAGATGGGATCCATTTTCACCAAAATTGAAAAGTGGCAAATAAACTATTATTAACAATACAGAACAGAAAAGGTCAAGACTAGACTAGGAGGGAGCTGAGTGAGAAGGATGAAGTGAAATCTTTACAGGATGGTTAAAGGAAAAAAAAAAAAAAAAGTTATATATACAAACATCCCAAGTCTGCCGGAAGTTTCGGCAGTCTCCCTGATATAGATGGTTCTTCACGGATGCCGGCGAGTCGAATAAATTATCCCCGATTTTAGACTATGCAAGGTGTTTTTTTTTTTTTTTTTTCTTTTCTTTATGCAAGTGAGAGTGTGCAGGCAATACAATAATTTGTGCATCATGTGCGGATTAGGACTACTTTGATTGCACAGGCACAACAAGAGACAGCGGGTGTGGGAAGGAGGTTACTTGTGAAACCTGTCTGTATCTGTCTAAAGCGATGCTCTGTTCAACGAGCGTTCCAGGCGACTGGTTGTCAGAGAGTGTGCTGGTTGGATTAGTCAGAGAAATAAGCCAGTAAGTTTCTGTTGACTCTCTAAATAAATTTTTTATATATATATATATATATATATATATATATATATATATATATATATATATATATATATATATATATATATATATATATAAATAATATAAAAACAAACAAAACAAAAAAAAGAAATGCAATCAACTGCTGAGTCATTTTTCATGAGTCATTTCTTGGATAGGTTACTTTTTATTTTCTAGAGAATGAAGAAGGGAAGCCTAAACATTTGTTAAATATGGAATTTAAATGACCAGTCCTGATGAAAGCTAACATCTAGTTTTTTTTTTAAATTGTTATCAGTGACCAAGTTCATGCTGTCTGGAGGAAATGGCTCTGATTCCTAGTTTGGTTCTTAGATGGGTTCTGAACTCCGTTCTAAGCTGAGTTCTGTATTTTTCTGATGCTAAATTAAAGCAGAAACGTCCATCTGGGATCCAGTTTCTCTCAGAAGTTGATGTTGAAAACTGAAGTATCCATTTGTGTTTTTCAGAGGGATGTCCGGTCCGACCCTGAAGCGGTCCAGCGGGTCGCTAAAGCTGCCAACAACCTACTGGAAAGTCTGGGTTTTCTGGCAGTCGAGGTAAGACTCCTGATTGGCTTAGCTGTCATTCAGCGTTCTCTTATCAGCATAGAGGAACCATGTCCTGCAGCTGGAGGTGTCCCCCTGTGGACCATCGGGGCCAGTGGGTTTTCTTGGCGGCTCTCAGAGTCCCTGCCAGTCTTTGTGTCCAGATGAAAGCAGCAGAGATGGACGAGCTCACAGCTGAACAAAGACTGGAATGTCTCAGCAGGTTCCTTGTCCCTTCATGGAACAAAGCAACAAACACTCAGCATCCTGCTGAGACGCTGCAGACTGCAGGGGACACGCATGGGAGAGTCACGGAGTTCATTCAGTCCACCCAGGACTGCTGCTGTCAGAAGCAGTCCTATTAGAACCAGTGTTGGAGATGCATTCAAATGAATAAGCCTGTCTGCTGGGTCCTTGGTCTGCATGAAGCCGAATGTTCTTTAATGTTCTCAAAAGACCCTCTGAGAACCAGATTATCTGGATTCTGCTGACTGATTTGGAGACTTTAGACTGTTTTGGTTTGAATACAGATGGAGCCATGCCAGGTTCAGGGATTTTTTTTTATTATTAACCATATCTTCTTCTTCACATTACGTCCTTCTGTTTGGATGGGGACATAATATCACGTGTGAAGCAAAACATTGGAAAGGTTCTGTAGAAAGAAGATAACCAGTTATCATCCAGTTCCTATGACAGCTGTTTCAGCCTTTGTTAAACCAAATGAACAGATATTGCTTTGTAGGAAAGCAGGGAAGCTGATGTGTACTTTCAGGTTCACAAGCCCTGTTTGAGGCTTAACTCTGCCTTAATGACTTTAGAAAGTTCTGAGTGGTGGGAACAGGTTGGAGGAGGTTTGACAGGGTGAAGTCCAATCCTGATGGCGGTACACCAGACTGATAGACCATTCTGCAGAGGAATCCTATCAGATCTTATTGATTCAGACTTGGAAATGTTTTTGAGGACAAACAGAAATTTCTTTAGAACATTGAGGTCTCATTAACAAAACATGGCTTGGAATCCATACTTAAACTACGGCTGAAAATGGAGTAGGCAAAAAAAATAAAAAAATACCCTGATTTCTAAAAATATGCCCGCACATAAAAACCAAGTAAACACAGCTGTAACTCAGACTTCCTATCCCTTTTCACACCTACATTAAACCATATAAGGTCCATGCAAAGCCCTGCATTAAGATCACTGTGAACCATTAGTGTTGTTTTAATGGTTACTATGCGACCACAGCCAAGAGAACACAGAATTTTTCAAAGGCAGAAATGGACGTTGGTTAGGGAACGTTTACAGGCAATTTTTGCTGGCTGTAAAATTATGAGAATCAATTTCATTGATTAATTTATTTCCTAAAAGTTGCCTCAGCCAGAGAGTAGGTTTATTATTGATTAGATTTGACAATTCCTGGCGAATTCACACTGCTAAGAGGCATTTCTCAGTAAATCCAGAGAGGTTAACGGGTGTAACTAATGAAAAACAGGGAAAAAAGACCAAAAAATAATGGAAAGCACATATAAATAGGATTTAATGAGGGCAAAAATGGGCTTGTTTTGCCTCATTCATCTTAATATATATATATTTCCTAATCTTTTAGGGATTAGTTTAAAACCTTAATAAACAGACTTGAGCAATGGAACCTTGTCCATTTTTTAACAATATCAAACAGGCAAAATATTTATACCTATAATTCATGAATATATTTTAAATTCTATGTTTACGGCTTGTTTTATATTTGTGTTTTTTTGAGAATTGTGCACCCAAGCTTTCCTGTTTGTTGGTTTTGTGCAAAAGCACGCTTTATAAATCAGAGGGTTTTCCCCTCAGGCGTACAGAGGGTACTGTCCAGTTTTTATGCTATCCATGTAGCTATCTGGGTCATGAATGCACCCAGAGTCAAATCTTCATCAACAAGTCTGCAGCTCCAGGACCTACTTGTCCAGTTTTTTGGTTCTTTGGATCCTTATGTCTCCATTGCAGCAGTAGAACAACCTGTGTCTAGATCCAAATAACATCACAGATCCTCTCTGGAAATGTGTTTGGTAAAAGAGGCCTGATTCATATCTAGTTTGGTGCAGAGGGTCCTAAGGAGAAAGAGCTTCTCCGAAGAAGCCCAGCAAATTGCAGATGATCTTTAAGTTGTGAAAGCACTCCTCAGCCATAGTTCCTTCTAAGCAGGTGTTCATTGTTTTAGATTCCTTCAGTAAATGATGGGTCAACACCAACAAAAGGAATCTGATTAGCCTGGAGCGAAATTCTAGATCACTTCATGAAGATGGATCTGTAAAATACTCCAGCTCATGTACTCCGGTCAGCTGCAGATTCCATCTTCTGGGTTCTTTTCCATTTCCTGCAATTCTATCGAGCTGTTTGTCTGTCGTTTTTCTGATGCAGGTTGATGTCTGAGGTTTCCTGCCTGGATCGTATTCTGCCTACATAACAAATGATCTCAAATCAGGTTTCTGTAGAAATAAATTGAACTCCAACTCCATGGACCATTTTGATTTCATCTTTAGCTCCTCCTAAAGGGGAAGGGAAGAGGTGCAAGAGTTCCTGCAGATAAATAAATGAAGCTGATCATGATAAGATCTGGACCCTGTTGGCTGAGAGCTGAACCTCTGATCTGAGTCCAACCACTCATATCCAAAACTAACCTAATGTTATGATGGGAGTGACGTCCTCCTCCTCAAAGATGTGACTCAGAAACAGCCGCCAGGCTGAGATCTCTGAAGTGGTTTCACTTCTGCTTTCTAATGGTCCGACCTGCAGTTACCTTAGACTGCTTTACCTCAGCCCATAGATGACCTGTCTGTTTTCACAGCTGGCTGTTCGTGCAGATGTTCATCTTGTCTTGCAAATGGTTTGTAGGTTTTCTTGATGTGCCTAGGCTGCCTCCAAGGAGCTACTCTGATGCAGATCTATGCTAGATGAATGTGACGGAAAGCTTTTTGTTGTTTTATTTTCCTTTAAGGGTGATCCACAACCCCAACTTTTTTTTATTTATGTATTTACTGTGGTGCCAATGCAGAAAATATCCTAAAAATGGATTTGGGTAAAAAATGTTCCATAGTTCCACTCCCAGAATCCCTGCAGCTGGTTTTGCAAACTTTGGGAGTTTTTTTTATTTCAAACAGTTTTTGTTTAGTTTAGTTTTTCTGAAGATCCAACGTTTACCATCTTGTCTCTCCAGATTTATGCACATGTATGTTTTTACTTTCAATGCTAAATAAAAAAAAACTTGATTTTCTGCCCTGAAACCCAGAACTGAGCTGTACCCCCCCCCCCTCATCCAGTCTCACCGTTCTCCCTGGTTCCTCTGCAGCTGGCCGGAATGAAGAGCTGGGTGGACCTGAGGAATGAGATCATCTTCCTGACGCAGAACGCCACGTCATCCCCCAGCGTCTTGTACAAGGCGGTCTCCAGGATCGCGTGTGGTCACCCCGAGGGTGGCGGACTGCAGATCAAGTCTCTGAACTGGTATGAAGACAGCAACTACAAGGCTCTGTTTGGGAACCACAACAGCAGTGAGGACGACAACTCGGTGTTCTACGACAACACCTCCAGTGAGTCCTTCAGTGGTTTGGCTGCTTTCATTCAGCACTTCTATGACGCATATTTGATCTTCTAGGTCTCATAGATCCATTTCTAATGTGATTTGATCCAACATCACAATGAAAATAGAACCTCAAGTTGCATTTAAAGACTGACTGTAAATTGCAGTTTCAGATTGGGAAGGAAGGAGCTGTGAGTGTGTCTAGTTCTGATCCTCAGACCTGTTTGTGTTTGTAGCTCCATTCTGTAACAGCCTGGTGCAGAAGATGGACTCCAACCCAATGTCCCGGATGATCTGGCAGGCCCTAAAGCCTCTGCTGCTGGGGAAGATCCTGTATACCCCCCACAACCCTGCCACTCAGAGGATCATTCATGAGGTAGGATGTCACCGTTGGTGTCGGCTGCAGAGCTTCTTGTCCTGGTTAAGGCTGAACCCGTTACCAGCATATGGGCAGAAGTCATTTTAACAGTGAATTGGTCAGAACCGGAACAGCTGCATCAATCAGATCAAAAATCTGTTCCCCTACAGGGGTGGGCTAGCTCAGGGTGGAATAAAAGATGGAACTGTAGGCTGGGATAGAAATGTTCTGTGTGCTTCTGTGGTGCCTTCAGGTGAACCGGACCTTCCAGGAGCTAGGTGTGTTCAGGGACCTGGGCAGCATGTGGGAAGAGATGAGACCCAAAGTCTGGGACTTCATGGAAAACAGCCAGCAGATGGATCTGATGAGGGTAAACAGGCTCCATCCACTCCCTCACTTTATCCCTGGTGTTTACAGGTCAAGGTGGGGCCTAAGAGGCTCCACTATGACTATAAATGTCAATATAGACGTCTGAATGTCAGTCAATGACTTAAATCAATTTAAGATTTTTTTTACGATCCAATGTTTCATCTGTGAGAATGAGTTAAGGAGGTACAACTTTCTAAGACCTCCAAGTCACATATTACAAGTACAAATCAACTCCTGATGAAGCTGTTGCACTCCTTACCACTTGGTGGTGGTAAAGCACCTGAAAGTAGTTCACCAACCGCCTTTAAACGAGAAGAAGACCAAAACATAGCCATCAATTGAACAATATTCAAGCCTGCCTTGAAAACATTTCAGCAAAGATATAACGGGTGCATTTGAATTCATGGGCTGTGTCTTCGAAGGGATGCAAATTTAAACACGTCCAGCGTTCCATGGCTTTCACCAACGTATGCTCTGTCGCTTAGCAACCGTGTCAGTTGAAGTTTAGATTCATAAATGATTTATACTTGAATTAATTAATTATTAATTTCATTTCAAACAAACATAAATCGTATACGTACATAAATTGTAATCCATGTATCTCATAAATCAATTAAATGAAATTTCGAAAAGGGGGTGAGAAGACGTTTAGGAATTTTTTTTTTGTTTTTTTACTTCTACCCATTTATACCTTTGTTCAATTTTCTTTTACCACATACGATACATTTGTTACATATGTAAGAACTTTTGATGGCACTTGTAGTTTTTTTAAATTGTATTTTTTGTAACTTGTATTCTCACAGCTTAAACATCTGCCAATTCCATGTATGAACTGATAAGCAACTTATATAGATCTTAAATTTAATTTTGCATACTGACTTATATTTACATTTAGACACCGACACATAATTTTTTTTATTGTCAGTGTGCTCATAATCTAATCCAACCCCTTACTCACCTCTTTCGCTCGTTCCCTTCTATTATCAATAGGCCTCAATCCTCTTGATTGTTGCAAAAACAAAGAAATTGATTTTGTTTTTGGTTGCTCTAATCACATTATACATTTCAACATAAAAATATTTCCTCAATAAAAAATGGCGTAAGGGGATGTGTGTGTTTTTCACAACCTAACCTTTTTTTAATCTATTAAATGCATCACCGTTCAGGATAAATGGATGTCTCCTTATTTCCTCTTTTTCTTCTGGATCCTCTCAGACTTTTCTGAAGAACAACATCACAGCAAGCGTCTTCCACGCTCGGCTTGTTGACACTGATTGGACTGTGGCTGATGTCTCCAACTTCTTGTCCAATGAGCCAGTGGCTCAGCGTGGCGGCGCCCTCACCTGGAGGGAGGTGTTCAATGAGACAGACAAGGCCATCATGAGTATATCGCAATTCATGGAGGTCAGTAATTTCCTGCTGGTTCTGATCCCGCATCACGCCAAACCTGGTGTGTTTTTGTTTTGTTTGTTTTTTTTACATCAGAAACAACTGAGACCTGGTTTGACTCGTTTACTATGGACGGAATTAACACCTGATATGTAGTCTTTGTCTGATGAGCCTAACCCCTCCCACTTGCTTCGTTCTCTTCAGGGCTCCTCCAGCTCTTTTTAACAGCAGCATCTTCTCTTTCTTGCTTTATCTTGTCCATGACACATCAGTTGTTTATTTGAACATGCAAATACTGATGGTGTTGAGCTGTAGTCACAGACTGACAAAAAAAAAAAAAAGAAAGAAATCTGGTACGGAGGCTCTAAATAAGTCCAAAGGATGCTGATACTGAGGGATACTTAATGAAGCCTTTTGAGGGAGGAAGGAGAGGCTCTTTGGCCCAATCAGGATGAAACGTAAAAGATCATCTTAGTGAATTCATGGATGAAGAATGAAAGGCAGACCTGAAGTCCGTCTTCTGATTGGACGCGCTGCAAAGACGGAGCACATCCAGTGAAGGGTTGAGACGGTCGGTAAAATGTTCGGTTTTAGATGGTAACCAAAACTTAGAGTTGATGAGTCACCCAAGCAGCTTATGCTGCTGTAAGCACTTCAGCAAAATACTCTTTCTGGAAGAATCCATCAGTCAGTCCTTCTGCAGAACACAACTTTAACAGTGACAGTATGGATTTTTGCACTAACTTTTTGTTGATAACCAAAGTTAGGTCTGGAGTCAGAAGAACAGAACTGGACCAGCTACTGCTGCTAGGTTCACTGACCACTTTCTCTCAGGTTGGGGTGTAAGAGCAGCTGATGCAGCAGCTTCCGTCCTCCTGTAGAGGTCCTCTACAGGGAACAGTTGGCTGATTTGTTCCTCCAATCTGCTCCCAATAGGTCCTTTTATTCATGTGGTGTTTGTTTATTGGTCACCTGTCATCTCCCACTTACTAACCGTGTTGTTTAGAAGCTGAGTGAGCACAGCACATAGTTTGACTGATGATCTCATCTTTGGTCTCAGTCAAATTTCCAAGAAACTTTCTCAGCATCTTTTCATGTCTAAGCTTTTTTTTCACCCAGGAAGCCTCCTCAGTGGGAAATCCACTTCCTCTTTGTTTCTTTTCTTACCATTGTTGAAACATTACTTCTTCTTTCCACACTTTACATAGGATTATTAACTCTTTACACAGTTTTAGTCCTCTATCATAATCAGGAACACTTTAAACAAACTATTCTTTTCTATAGAATCACATTTTTTTTACACCAGGCAATCAGAGTAATCAATCACCATGGCTCTATTTGACAGATTTTATGATTCATTCCCCTAAAACTATGCAAAGGTCTCAGGTTGTGAATACTTTATATTGTGATTATCAGTTTTTGCAGTGACATATGGGAAGATCTGATCTTATTTACTCACTGCTGATGTCTTTGTCAGTGTGTGAACCTGGACAAGCTAGAGCCCGTCTCTAGCGAGGAGCAACTCATCAACCGCTCCATGCTGCTACTAGAGAACAGGAAGTTCTGGGCTGGGATAGTTTTTCCCGACATCGCTCCAAACGCCACCAAGCTCCCACCTAAAGTGGACTACAAGCTCCGCATGGACATTGACAACGTGGAGCGGACCAACAAGATCAAAGATGCGTAAGTTTATGATGGATTGTTACTATCTGGTTCTAGACAAAGTTTACTTCTGAAACTGGTTGCGGTTCCTTTCCCTGCCTAAACCTGGACCTAACTGCCTGCTCAGCCTTCATGTAGCAGTGGTTCCTTCTTGTTGGAGTTTTTTCTCCCCCCAGACTTCAGTGTTCCGTTTTCTCTGTCCTCTTCCTAATCCTCAGGTACTGGGACCCTGGTCCTCGGGCTGACCCATTTGAGGACATGCGGTACATCTGGGGTGGGTTCTTGTACCTGCAGGACGTCATTGAGCAGGGTATCATCAGAGCAGTGACGGGCACCAAGGAAAAAACCGGAGTATACATCCAGCAGATGCCATATCCATGTTACGTGGATGACATGTAAGCATCGAGTCAGAGTACAGAGTCTCCTCCTCACACTCTCACTGTCTTACATGTCCTCCTTGCTGTCCTTATCTATTGCAGCTTCCTGCGGGTGATGAGCCGCTCCATGCCACTCTTTATGACCCTGGCCTGGATGTACTCTGTGTCCATCATCCTAAAGAGCGTGGTTTATGAAAAGGAGGCCCGGCTGAAGGAGACCATGAGAATTATGGGCCTGAATAATGGCATTCTGTGGTTGAGCTGGTTCATCAGCAGCCTGGTGCCTCTGCTGATCAGTGCTGGACTGCTAGTCCTCGCCCTGAAGGTAACTTGCCTAAAACACCCAGCCATCCTGGAGCTGAAGGTGTTAGGCAGTTTTAAGTGGTTTCCAGACTAAAGGATCAATATAAAGTAAAAAAAAAAAAATCAGGAGCAAAGTTCTGTCACCCATGCTGAACTATTTCCTCGCCATCATTGTTTTTTGCAGAAGGGGAACCTGCTGCCTTACAGCGACCCTGGCATCATATTCCTCTTCCTGGGATCTTACGCCGTTGTCACCATCATGCAGTGTTTCCTCATCAGCACAGCGTTTGCTCGCGCTAACCTGGCCGCTGCCTGCGGAGGGATCATCTACTTCACCCTTTATCTGCCCTACGTCCTCTGTGTCGCCTGGCAGGACTACATCGGATATGGAGTCAAAGTGTTTGCTGTGAGATGCTCCACTTTTCCTTTGATTTGCTGCCGTTACTCCAGGTGTTTGCTGGCCAGTATAGATCACATGTCCTGTCGCCCTTCAGAGCCTGCTGTCCCCAGTGGTGTTTGGGTTTGGCTGCGAGTACTTTGCTCTGTTTGAGGAGCAGGGGGTTGGGATCCAGTGGAAGAACCTGGTATCCAGTCCTCTTCGGGAAGACGAGTTCAGCCTTCGCACCACCATCATTATGATGTACTTTGATTCCTTCCTGTATGGAGTCCTCACCTGGTACATAGAAGCCGTCTTTCCAGGTAACGTTTTTCTCTCTGAAAGGTTCTGGATTCCTGAACCTGGTCCTCTGATGGTTGACCTCTGTGCTGGCTGTCTTCAGGTCAGTATGGGATCCCTCGGCCGTGGTACTTCCCCTTCACCAAGTCCTACTGGTTTGGAGAGAAAGGAAGTTCCGACAAGATTCCCCTGAGTAGAAAAGGAAACGCTGCAGGTTAGAAATTCTTAAAACTTACCTGCAACACATGAGACCATTGTGATAAGACATTTTTAATTAGCAAAAAGGATAATACACTGTTTCAACAGAAAGAAACCATTGATCTTGGCTTTGAGTTTATTCAAAGGCAAAAAGCAGCCCCTGAAGGCACATATTGCAAGGATCAGTGAACATTGTGCCCTGACTTGGGTTTGATCAGGCTTTTTAACATCTGAGGCAAACAAACATTTGGTGAGAAAAACACGTGTAGAAACAAAATGATCAGATGCAAGAAGACACAACAACCTTTAGGAGACATGGGTAATAAAACTCTGGCATCTGAACCCAGGTGATAAATTCCTCTTCAAGGGCAGCCTAGATGCAGGGAGAGTTGGTAGAATAAGTTGGTTTAGAAAATGCAAATACAACAGCATCGCTGATAAATGTACATCAAATGTACTCAAAGAAACTGGCTAAACACCAGGATACGATGTGTATTCCTGTTTACAGCAGTGTGTGTAGAGGAGGAGCCAGCTCACTTGCAGCCCGGTGTCTACATCGAGAACCTGGTGAAGGTTTACCGTCACGGTAAGAAACTAGCAGTGGATGGACTGACTCTGGGATTCTACGAGGGACAGATCACTTCCTTCCTGGGACACAATGGAGCTGGAAAAACGACCACAATGTGAGTCTGGGACCTCCCCTGTTGTAACCTTGTTAAACAGAAAAATGGAAGGTCAGGTTAGGGTTCTGATCCAGACACAGAGTTAAAAGAGACAGGCTGTCTAGAGTATGGATGCCATCTACTGGGTCAGGTAGATGAATGGGTTGCTTTCATGCGACGTCACGCAGCAGTTGGAGGGCAGGGAAGTACAGTTGCCATGGATCTGTCGTGTGAAGAAATGGCCGTTTTGTTCCGTTTATGGCCGCTCTACTTATTCCAAGAGAAAGGGATTACTATCAAGTTTCAAAGGCTTTTGTCTGTTATAGTGAAAAAGGTAAAAACACATAACAAAGCAGACAAAAGTAGGTTTTAAATCTGAATGCGAGGAGAGTCCGTCTGCAGCCGCTGCTTCACCAGCGGTATGGAGCTCTACCAATGGTTAATTGTTGGTTCTGTTTACCAGAGGTGGGTAGAGTACCTAAAGTTTCTACTTTAAAAAATACGAATTAATCATATTTTTACTCAAGTAAAAGTAAAAAGTAGCCCTTTAAGATATGACTTAAGGAAGAGTAAAAAAAGTACATAGAAATGAACATACAACCTACATTATTTACATAATATACGTATAGATCCATCTAGATCTGCATCCATCCCTTAGGTCCATCCTAACTGGCTTATTCCCACCTACTTCTGGAACCGCCTACATCCTGGGTAAAGACATTCGGACACATCTAAGCGCCATCAGACAGAGCCTCGGTGTCTGTCCTCAGCATAACGTCCTATTTAGCATGTAAGTTCCCTTTTTAAGCATCTCGCAGCTTGAACATGCGTCTCCAGTTTTTAGTGCAACCCATTCTGTGCTGCTCCGCCCCCCACAGGCTGACAGTGGAGGAGCACATCTGGTTCTATGCTAGACTCAAAGGCCTGTCAGAGCAGCAGGTGTCAGGTGAGATCGAGCACATCCTGCAGGACACGGGGCTGCCTCAAAAACGAAAGTCCAGGACCAGCACTCTGTCCGGCGGGATGCAGAGGAAACTGTCAGTGGCCTTGGCCTTTGTTGGGGGAGCCAAGGTGGTGATCCTGGATGAGCCCACAGCTGGAGTCGACCCATATGCCCGCAGAGGAATCTGGGACCTACTGCTGAAGTATCGACAGGGTGAGGCTCTCTTATTGGTCTGGTCTCTCCAGCCTTTTTTTTATATATAATGTTAAGGTGGAACAAATGACTTTTTTTGTTGTTGTTTTATAATGTTAAGGCAGAACCAATGTCTCCTCTACCCTCAGGTCGGACCATTATCCTTTCCACCCACCACATGGATGAGGCGGACATTCTGGGAGACCGCATTGCCATCATCTCTCACGGCAAACTGTGTTGTGTGGGCTCATCTCTGTACCTGAAGAACCAGCTTGGGACAGGCTACTATCTGACTCTGGTTAAGAGGGACCCTGAACCCTCCCTGAGCTCCTGCAGGAACTCAGCAAGCACTGTGTCCTTCACCAAGAAGGTTTGGGACCTTTAGCCTGCAGCTGCTGTTTGACTCTACAGACTTCCTCCTCCTCCTGCTGTGTTCTGATCCATCCTGATGTTGTTTCAGGATGAGGAGAGCGCCTCGGTCAGCAGCAGTGACGCCGGACTGGGCAGCGAACATGAAAGTGAGGCAGCCACCATCGGTGAGCTCCCTGTTTCTGCGCACCATTTGATTTGCACATCCTCAGGTAGAGCTGATCCGTTTCCTGTGTCTCCGTCCTCAGAGAATGGCCCCGCTGCCTCCATCTGCACACCCCCTTACGTCCCGCCGGACACATCCTTTGTTTCTAGCCTCATCCTGCGACACGTCCCAGCCGCCCGCCTGGTGGAGGATTTGGGACATGAGCTAACCTATGTGCTGCCGTACAGCGCTGCCAAGGATGGTGCCTTTGTGGAGCTCTTCAAAGATCTGGACCTGAAACTCCATGAACTTGGGATCTCCAGCTATGGAGTGTCTGACACAAGCCTGGAGGAGGTGTGGTTCTGTTCAAACACAACACAATTTTTGTGGTTCAGAAAGGTTTTTCAAGAGTTTTGGGGGTTTTAGAGAAAAAGGAAATGATCATCTCTGTTAATTCGTTGTCCAGCTGCTTACTCATATCTTTTGTGGTTTGGTAGATTTTCCTAAAAGTGGCTGAAGATAATGGAGTGGACACTGAAGTGCCCTCAGGTGAGCAGGAGATATGCTATGAGTACTATTCCCTTCAAAATAAGAGTGTGGAACCTGTTTCAGGCTGTTCTGTGTTCAGATGGGACCCTTCCTGTTTGGAGGCGGAGGAGGACTCACGCATTTGGAGGAGGAGACAATCAGAGCTGCCTGAGGCCAAACGCAGATGACGACGATGACGACTCTGAGGGAGACGCTGGTACCTACCGATACATGGCTGTCACCATCACCTATTTTCTGTGTGATGATGTTCATGTGACGCAAGTTTCCTTTCAGAATGCAGGGAGACGGACTGGCTGAATGGCGTGAATGGTGCAGAGGGGAAGGGCTCATTCCAGGTGAAGGGCTGGAGCCTGAAGAGGCAGCAGTTTGTGGCGCTCATGTGGAAGCGTTTCCTGTATGCGCGGCGCTCCAGAAAGGGCTTCTTCGCCCAGGTACTCACTTGTGAATCTCTATATCCTATAAGTTCTGATTGTCCGCTTAGTGTCTAGCTTGTGCTTGTGTTTCTAGATCGTTCTTCCAGCTGTGTTCGTCTGCATCGCTCTGGTCTTCAGCTTCATTGTGCCTCCATTTGGAAAGTATCCTGATCTGGAGCTGCAGCCTTGGATGTATGAAGACCAGGTCACCTTTATCAGGTAAGCTGCAGTCCCGCCGTTAAGCTGTGGGAAGATCAGGTGTGTGTGCTGGAGTCTAACTATCACTGCCCCAACAGTGAGGATGCTCCAGGTGATGACAACATGCAGAGGTTACTGAACTCACTGCTGGATCCTCCGGGCTTTGGCAGTCGCTGCATGGACAGCCATTCAATCCCGTAAGAACTCAATCAGTCAGCAAACGGTGCTCCGCCTCTGTACAGGGTTACATGTTCACGTTTCTTTGTTTGGCCCAACCCATTAGGGAGGCCCCCTGCACCATGGGGGACGATGACTGGAGCACTCCTGAGGTTCCTGATAGTGTCCAGCAGCTGTTCAGCTCCAGAAACTGGACCATGAAGGATCCATCTCCAGCCTGCTGCTGCACGCATGAAGGCAGGAAGCGGATGCTGCCTGAATGCCCAGCAGGTGCTGGTGGTCTGCCCCCGCCTGAGGTCAGTATGTCATCTAATTACATTATTTTGGGGTGGATTAGAGATGGAGTGATTTCCTGACAATTGCTCTGATCGGATTGGCTGCTGATCGTGAGTCTGAACCTCATGAAGCTTAAACTACAAACATAAACTGTAAAGGCTCCATGAGGAAAGTCAACAGGTCCATCCCTGTAACATTCAGGAAGTGGTCCTGAACCAGAACTGAACTTACCTGTGATTATAAGGAGAAGGATCCTATTTTAGAGCTGCTATTTTCTGACATGTGCTGCCATCTACTGGAGCAACAACTAAACTACCATGATGAAATGCTTCAGTAGAAAAATGCACTAAAATTCTTAGATTCAGCAGAACCAACAGTTCTGTCTGTTTACATGTCGGACTTAATGAAATGAAAGCTGCATCTCTTTGTGTTCAGATGAAACTGAGCGCCTCAGACTCCCTCCAGAACCTGACAGGAAGGAACATCTCCGACTACCTGGTGAAGACATACGCTCAGATCATTGGGAAGAGGTGAGGCCATCAGAATCTAGATGAAAATGCACATCTAAGCCTCTTCAGTGTTCCAGACTAAAGTTTTCCATCTTCTCTCACAGCCTAAAGAACAAAGTCTGGGTGAACGAATTCAGGTCAGTTTCTGTGTCTGCCACTGCTGTTCCAACCTCATGATCCCCCTAACATCACTCAGGTGCTCTGCTGTCTCTGCAGGTATGGAGGTTTCTCCTTGGGGGCCAGGAGTACGCAGGTTCTCCCACCAGCCAATGAGATTGATGATGCCATCAACAGAGTGCGAAAGATCTTTGAATTACAGAAGGTGGGTGAGAGAAAAATTATAAACTGTTTCACTCCCAAAACCAGGGAGATGTTGGACCTCAGAACATCTCCTTCTGATCCTTCAGGGCTTAAATCTGATTTCCTAAAATCATATTTCTCTCTACAGGGATCTGCTGCGGACCGATTCCTCGACAATCTGTCTGGCTTCATCAACGGTCTCGACACAAAGAACAATGTGAAGGTAAGTCTGGGGCAGTTTTTATTCTAGATTTACCTTTAGAGGTTTTTGTTCAACACAAAATAATGAAAAAAAAAACTACTGATAAGTTTAGAAAAATAACTTTGTCAAAAGCACTTCTTTTTAATTTAACATTTTGATCAAGATGCTTTAATCCAGGTGTGTTCAAAGTAATTCCTCTTGGAGAGGTTCCTCTGCTTTCACATACCTGATTCAGATGATCACAGCTCAGTAAAGCTTGTTAATCAGCCATCAGTGGAACCTAATAGCACAGAATCAGGAAAACATCAGGAACATGCAGGTGAGGTGGTGTAATCATTCCTCCCAATCAGGTGTAGAAAAGAACAAAGCTGCTTTTCT
Organism: Cyprinodon variegatus; assembly: GCF_000732505.1. Classification (NCBI taxonomy): domain Eukaryota; kingdom Metazoa; phylum Chordata; class Actinopteri; order Cyprinodontiformes; family Cyprinodontidae; genus Cyprinodon; species Cyprinodon variegatus. Next base: position 1,624,250 of record NW_015150512.1, read on the forward strand.
TTAATGAGACAGAGGGTGGGGTTCATTCCTATCCACAAATAAAATGTTTTAGAGTAACTATAGAGATTGTTCTGGATAACCTGAGCCACTCTAACTATAAGCTTGATCAAAAAGGAAAGTTTTAAGCCTGTCCTTAAAAGTAAACAGGGTGTCTGCCTCACGGACTAAAACTGGCCGTTGGTTCCACAGGAGAGGAGCCTGATCACTAAAAGTTTTGCCTCCCATTCTATTTTTAGAAATTCTAGGAACCACTAGTAAACTAACTGAATAATAATTGAACTTTATTGATCTCACATTGGAGATATTTACCTCTGCATTTGGGAGCAGTGGGCTGGCAGCGTGGTGCACCCAGGGAGCACTGTGGGGTTAAGGGTCTTGCTCAGAGACTCAAAGTGCAGGCTGTGGGGATACAACTTTCTCAGAGCATACAGCTGAGCAGGTCCTCTGACTCTCCTCTAATATTGGACACAATCACAGCAAAGTCAGATTTCTGTGAAGTTCCATACATCCTGCTAATGCTCTGTTCAGGTGGTTTAACCTTAAATTACACAGCTGGCCACCCTGTCTGCAGATAGGAGACATTTAAATACAAATCTTCTGTCTCTGACGGACACCTGAGGGAAATCTGGATTTTACATGTTTATGATTCTTGGTTAGATGTCAGAGACTTTGGAAAAAAAATACCTAAACAAAGAAGACGTCACAAATTTTCACATATATGTTATGAACCCTGCTGGTTATGTGTGTAGCTATATTCAGACGTTCCATGTTTTTTTGTTTGTTTGTTTTTTTCAAACCAGATCTGTTTTTAAAGCCCTTTGGTCAACTTCTGTTTGTTTTGTTTGTTTAAAGTGCACTGATGGCAAAAGCCAATAAGCTTGCACTGATGACAGGCCTCAGTTATTGATGTAAAAAAGTTCCTGTGAGGCTAAAAACTAGCTGGGTTCATCTTCATTGAAATTATGTAACTATAAATTATTAGTGTGACAATCAAAGTTTGAAAATGTATCATTTTGACATGCAGTAAGTCACACCTTAACCACGGGGTGCGTATAGTTTAATGATTAGCTATTAGTGGAAGTTTGCTTTTGGTGAAATCATCCTGATGTTGAAACTTTGGTTGAAGGTCTGTTTTTCTACACTGTGTTAGCAGGGAGGCCTAAACTGTGTGTAGGGGATGGATGGGATCCACCAGGACTTTATTGTCCTTTGACACCACTCAAGACCTGAAAGGCTCTATAATGTCTGATTGTATCCCAATATTTTTTTCTGCGTTCTTTAACAATAATCTACAGGCGTGTATATATAGTTTATAGATTAAGTAAATTGAACCAAAAACACAGGAAAGTGTGAAGAGATTCAATTAAGCAACTGCTAAACAATCAGTGGCTGTGCCCCAACATCATCCCTATATATATATATATATATATATATATATATATATATATATAGATAGATAGATAGATAGATAGATAGATAGATAGATAGATAGATAGATAGATAGCCATTTGTATGAGTGCACCAATGTCTAGTGGTTGCGTAGAGTAGTGGACTTAAAAATTCCCCATAATCCATGGTGAAAAATGGTCCGCATCAACATAGACATTATATATATGTAGACACCTCATTAGGAAGCATCTGCCTATGCTGCGGATGAATCAAAGAGTCCACCATGTTGAATGTGGCAAAATATGTATTACTTGAAAATCTATATATGCACATCTATATCAAAAAACAATAGTCTGTAGTGTATGCAAGCTAAAAACCTTGCTCAGCTTTTTCCTAGTGCTGCCACTCTGCAGCATTAGTGTGTCCAGTTTGGCAACATGATGCAGCTTTTGCTTATAGAAAGCAGACACAACAAGTGTAATCCGCCCCAAATGCTGATTGTCAATCTCATTTATTACTTAGGGCAAACCCAAAAGTATAGCTTTTGAATGTGTATCCTTTAATGAAGTGTGCAGCTTTCCTTCAGTCATGCTTTTGTTTTATTCATATTAACTAATAGGCCTGTGTGTCCTACAGGATTGTCGTTATGAAGCGTGGGAATTACCAGTATTTCTCCCATAGTCGACTAATTCTGTTTTATTAAATGACATCATCATGGGGCAAATAATATCTTATGGATTTGTTTCATTCTTACGTGTGAAAGGAAATGCCAGGAAATTTGGTTTGTTCCGTAAAACAGTTGGTGCATCTTCTCCCATCACCGTTCACTACAACAGACGTCAACTACTTTCTGCCACTTACAATACGGCGGTGACGTCGATGTGCAAACCTGTGCCCAACGAGGCATCTATGTATATACGTTTATGTGCATCAGTGGTCACAAGACCAGTGTATATCTCAGAATGCTTTGCAAGTGCTCTCCTCTCAAAACATCATGGGATTTGTTTTAGGGGTGAGCGAGAACAAAGATGGCACTGGCAGCGTGAGAAGAGCCAGAGTCATTTAAGCAACGGGGAGTGAAAAGTAGTGATCATCTGTCCAAATGGTCAGTTAACTGAGTGCACGTAAAAGTTCACTGTATAATCTCTGCTCTATATAGTGAACGAAGGGGTTGGGATTAGGACGTACACTCCGACACAACCAGTGTTTGCAGAAAGTGCGCTCTCTGTGGATTTTTCTACACTGTGTATCTGCCTTGGACTCAATTGTCAGTTAATTGTCCATCATTGTGCCCTGGAAGAAATATTCCTTCATCTCCTCTGCGTCCTTTCTATTTATTGTTTGTCTATTTGTTTGATCCTTCATCTCAGATCTGGTTCAATAACAAAGGCTGGCATAGTGCTGCGGCCTTCATCAACGTGATGAGTAATGGCATCCTAAGAGCAAACCTACCGCACGGCGCAGAGCCTAGCAGCTATGGCATCATCGCTGTTAATCACCCGCTGAACCTGACGAAGGAGCAGCTGTCCCAGGTGGCCCTGTGAGTGAGCAACTGATGGACTTGAAACTTGGCTAGTTAAAATAAAAAACATGGAATAATGGTTTTAACTGATTGCTTTTATCCCCATTCTTTTCCTCATCTCCAGGGTAACGACCTCCGTGGACGTCCTGGTGTCCATCTGCGTGATCTTCGCTATGTCCTTCGTCCCTGCCAGCTTTGTGGTCTTCCTCATCCAGGAGCGTGTCAGTAAAGCCAAACACATGCAGTTCATCAGCGGCGTTCACCCGCTGCTCTATTGGGTGGCCAACTTCACCTGGGACATGGTGAGACTCTAAGCCCCGCCCCCTCACTGTGAATCGCTTGTGCAGGTCTTACTGATGCTTTGTGTATCTCTGCAGTGTAACTACTTTGTCCCCGCAACACTCGTCATCCTCATCTTCATCTGCTTCCAACAAAAAGCCTACGTCTCCTCCAGCAACCTGCCGGTTCTTGCCCTGCTGCTGCTGCTATACGGGTCAGAACCACTGAGCTATTTGGTCCAATAGTTTTATGTACTTTACTAGGTATAGAAGATTTTATGTCTGAAAGAAAGGATCTAAGTTCTTAAAGCAGCTTTTTGTGTGTCCGTTTCATCTTCAGCTGGTCCATCACCCCGCTCATGTACCCGGCCTCCTTCTTCTTCAAGATCCCCAGCACCGCCTACGTCGTCCTCACCAGCGTCAACATCCTCATCGGCATCAACGGCAGCATCTCCACCTTTGTCATGGAACTCTTTGGTGACCATGTGAGCCCACTTTGAACCTCATCTGATCCAAGGGTTATCCCTGCTGTGGACGGAGCTTTAACTACCTGTTCTCTGCAGGAGATTGGAGGCATCAACGACATCCTAAAGAACGTCCTCCTCATCTTCCCTCACTTCTGTCTCGGGCGAGGACTCATTGATATGGTGAAGAACCAGGCGATGGCCGACGCCCTCGAGAGATTTGGTAACAGACTCAGCATTTCAGTGTGGGAGTTCTTCGCAGGAGCAGGTGGGTTAGCTAAACGGAGACCAATCACTGCTGGTGTTTTCCAGGTGAGAACCGATTCCGATCACCACTGGAGTGGGACATGGTAGGAAAGAATCTGTTTGCTATGGCTGTGGAGGGAGTGGTCTTCTTCATCATCACCATCCTCATCCAGTACAGGTTCTGCATCAAGACCAAGTGAGTACTGGTTCTGATCTCTCCCACGTAAAATCAACCGTAGCTCAGATTCTGCATGTTACCCGTGATGAAGTTCTTCCTATTCAAAGTATCTCTTTCTGAAGGCCCGTCAGTAAGCTCACTAAACTGGGAACACTGGGAGAGGAGGACGAGGACGTGGCGCGGGAGAGACACCGGATCGTACAGGGCCTCGGGCAGGGAGACATTCTGGAGCTCCGGCAGCTCACAAAGGTGGGAAACAGTTCTACACCCGGGCAAACGATGCTTATAATGTGCCTATGCACAGAGATCCCTGCAGCAACATGTTTCCTGGACAACCTGGTATAGAAAGGAACTTGGTGTGAAAATATTCAGCAGTCGTCAACTTTTTCTATATGCAGTAATAAAGAACATAATCCTCACCTTAATACACTGAGTGGATACTGGATATATGGCCCTACCTGTGATCTATTAAATTCATATTTTATGTCATAAATGTGTATGAATTTAAATCCAATATTTATTAAAGTCACGACTAGAAATGTACTTTTTTAGGGGGGGGACTTCCTCTGCCAAAGCACATTAAATCAACTAAAAATTTAAGTAACTGCCCTTTTAAGAATGATTTTGATATGTAAAGCCAGGGAATAAAAAGCCCCAGTGAATTCAGCATACACCATGAGCTACAATAAGTTTGATAATCCCTATTAATTTAAATATTTATTTAGGAAACTAAGATTTTCTGCACCTGAATTTAGATAATTTTTCAATTTAACAAATAGTAATACAGACACTTTGTGACGTATTGAATTTGCTGCACCTTTGGCTTTCCGTACCTGCTGCAGTCACAATTGTTCCTATTTATAGACTTCAGCTTATGTGGCATGTTTAGATCTGTGGTAGAAATGTTTTGGTCAAAACTTTTTTTCTAAACCGTTGAGCTTCTAGAGAAGGATAGTCTATTTTTTCGCTGTTGACACAACAGATCCCTGCCAGAAACTAGTGAGCTGCAGTAAGAACTGCTGACAGATCTTTACTGACAGAGGATCTATCTGCAGTTTGAAAATGTTGACTTACAGATGGTTTGCTTCTGTTCTCTCACTTTTTTTGCATTTGTTTCTGTTTATTTCTGCGACAAAGAAAGTTTGAGTAAAGTATCAAACAAAAGTGAGAATTTTTTTTATGGACAGTTTGTTTTAATGCATGAATTTAAATTGGCAGTTGGTGTTGAATGAATCAGTATTTCTATTTTTTTGTTTGTTTGTTTGTTCATGTAATGAAAAACAAATAAGGATGCTGCCGAGCTGTTGATTTGTTGTATTTGAAGAGAATTATGCATTTCAATAAAAAAAATAATATCAAGGAATAGGGATGGGGATCGAAACCCGGTTCTATCAAGGACCCGGTTCCACTTTTTTCAAAACCCGAAAATCAATAACGTTTGGGCTTATCGATACCACTATCGAGTCTGGTCGTTTTTTTTTTTTCTCCACATTAGCTACGTTTACATGGTCACAACTAATCGGATTGAAGGCCTGATCAGATCAAAAATGTTTCATGTAAAC
>NW_015150512.1:1631484-1641019 GCF_000732505.1 Cyprinodon variegatus
AGTATCGATAAAGGTATCGATATCAATAAATATTAACGATCCCCATCCCTATCAAGGAAGCAGTATGTAAGGGAAACTAATTCTAGAGGAAGCGCTGTATTGATAAATTAAACAGAAAGGGCTACACTTTAAAAATATAGATGTTGGAACAGTTTTCAACTGCAGATAAATACATAAAAGGTGAACTTAATTGTTTTTGGGGGTTTTTGCCATGTATTCCTATTACCGGTACTCTTAGGATAAAATAATGTGTAGAATCTGCAGAATGTGCCAGTTTTATACATCTGATTCTACTTGAGATGATTGATTACTAAAATAAATGTTTGCTCCAGCGCTAGTAGTAATGTATTTCCACAAGTTTATAAATTTATATTCTTTGCACTGTTTGTCTTAAAATGTCTTGCTAGCCCATATTTTAAGCGAAGAGGTTGTACATTCTTATATGCATTAGGCCCCTGAACAGGTTTTAACATCTGGCCTGGTTTGTGTCCTTCAGGTATATAAGAGGAAGCAGAAGCCAGCTGTGGATCGACTGTGTGTCGGGATTCCTCCTGGAGAAGTGAGTCTGACTTCCTGCTGTTTTAACACCTGTGCAGGTGAAATCTCTCTGTGAAGAACATGAAGGTGCTTCAGACTGACATCTCGTATGTTTGGGTTCTTGGTCAGTGTTTTGGGCTGCTCGGTGTGAACGGAGCCGGGAAAACGACAACCTTCAAGATGCTGACAGGAGACACCATGGTGACGAGCGGAGAGGCCTTCCTGGCTGGGAAGAGGTGAGGGATTAGTGTACGACCTCATGGGAGATATCACCTGGTTCTGGTTCTGTTATTTTGGTCCACTTCCTAAAGGTTTACATGAATGTAAGGTGTTTGTAGGAAAAATAAAACCAGAGTCTGAAATCTGATCAGTTTTTAATCCATCTTCTGATCAGGACCAGAATCAAACATGCACATCTACACATGTTCTCTCACTCATCTACTCAGTTTTAAGTGTACTGCAGTTGTTGGAGCCCATCCCTCTGACCTGAGGCCTTTTCTCTGCAGCATCCTCAGGGAGATCGATGAGGTCCATCAGAACATGGGCTACTGTCCTCAGTTCGACGCCATCAATGAGCTGCTGACTGGAAGAGAACATCTGGAGCTGTATGCTGTCCTCAGGGGCGTCCCTGAGAGGGAAGTCTGCAATGTGAGTCTTTATCACACATGCCAACACCGCTGCTGTTGATGCTGGGTTCTGATTGGCTGTGGTTTCATTGACAGGTGGCAGAGTGGGGGATCAGGAAGCTCAGCCTCCTGAAGTATGCAGACAAAAGAGCTGGAAGTTACAGTGGAGGAAACCTGAGGAAGCTGTCCACCGCTATCTCTCTGATTGGAGCACCTCCTGTTGTTTTCCTGGTAATCCGCCCCCCCAAATCCATCAGCAGGGTTTCTTTTGCTTCTATTCAGCTGTACTTTTTTAATTTTGATTTGATGAGAGCGATGGAAATCAAAGTCAGTGTCCTTTTTAATGCACCAAGCTGGGCAAAAAAGGGGATTCTGGTTTAAAAATACAGTTCAGTTTATTTTTCAAATCAGTTAAAAGGTCAAAGGAGGCCCAGCAGATTAAAGGCAGGAGGGGAGAACATCAAAGAAACCCCAACCCAACCACAGAAGCACTGATTCAGGAATACTCTTGAAGTTTAAAAGAAAGTAAAAGGCTAGATGCAGCATTAGCGCTTTATTAGGGCTCATTTAGGAGAGAAGCACAGCAAAGCAGATGAGCTCTAAGAATATTTATGGGAGAGGTCTTCTATATGGAGAACCATGTCTGGTGTCATTAAAAAATAAAGACATGTATGTAGTGATTAAAATATATGGAAAAAAAATCTGCTTAGTTCAACTTCATTTATTTACAATTATATAAATTTTTTCAACATAATTTATTTTTGCTTTTCCTTCATCCTTTTCTGTCTGGATCTCTGTCTTATTATGCAAATGAGGTGGGGTGGTTTTAATGGGGCAGCTTCTCCTTATTGGTCGGTTAGAATATGTAATCTACATTAAACGAGGGCAGCCACAGTCACAAAGATGGCTACCCTACCATCAGGTTATCACTGAACTGATCTGCATGGAGGAGACTCAGCATCTTTATTTGAAAACAGTGCTTTGATTTCCAGCTTTGTGATACAGACTGTTTGGCAGAACATGTGTTTCAGTTAGAAGTGGAAATTACTTCTTAAACCATCTCAGCCTAACATTTTGAATATTATACTCCACCTAAAATCAGGTTGGAAATCAGAGGGAATATTTCCTTGAATAATTTGGTTTATAAGGGTCTAATTTACAAGTTCAAGATTTTAACAACTCAGGAAGCTCAACTTGATCAGAACAGTAAAAGCACAGATCAGGTTCTCCTGGTACCTTCAAATTTTGACTTTTGTTCTAGAAATAAAATTTTGATTTGCTTTGGTTTCCCCCAATTGGTGAAAAACTCAGTTTTAGAAAAGTTTTGTTTGGCAAAAACTATGATCTAATGTCAGTCAGGTTTGAAATGACATCAGCAGTTTGTCACTAGCCACTAGAGGGCATCTGTTCTCTTAAAACTAAATCTGAAAAATTCTCCAGATTCAAACAAAATTCAGATGTGAACTAAGTGAGAAGCGTTCTTGGTCACGTGAACAGAAACGGCAGCTTCTAGACCGCCTGACACCAGGACGGGTCAAAGACACCTGGACAGGTCAAATATACCTGGAATGAGTGTAAACGTGGGGGGATGTTGTCCCTCCTTGTCCATTGTAGACACTGAAGCTATGCACAGTAAATGGGACAGTAAGTTGGATACAGTGCAGTGGTTTGTTACATAAGAGCAGCTGGCTGCTTCCAGCCAATCAGAGAGCAGCTGAGTGGGATTTGGGGGGAGGTTTTGTAACAGAAGGATTTAGGGCAGCTACTGTTGTTTACTGGACTACTGAGGAAGAGAGGCTGTCAGGTGTGAGCAGGATGCCCCTCCTCCCACTCCTCCTCACTTTCACCATCTGCTTCCTGCTTCACCTGTGGGCCAACCTGAACCTGGCTGTGCTCCTCGTTACAGGACGAGCCCACCACTGGAATGGACCCCAAGGCCCGCCGGGCCCTCTGGAACTGCATCCACAGCGTCATCAAGGAGGGACGCTCCGTCGTCCTCACCTCACACAGGTGAGAAGCTCAGCAATCTTTCAAATCAGATGTCCCAAGGCTAAGACACTGCAGATTAGATTACCATGACTCTGTCCCTGAAGAGTGTTTCTCTTTGTGTTGCAGTATGGAGGAGTGTGAGGCTCTTTGCACCAGGATGGCCATCATGGTGAATGGCAGGTTCAGATGTCTTGGCAGCGTCCAACACTTGAAGAACAGGTAAAGCCGTGAAAATTTCAAAAGTGTTTGTTCTGTTTTTAAAAAAATCGATGGTCAATGTTTTGCAATGCAGAGTTTACACCAAACGTGAATTGAACAGCAGAAGCAGCCAGTTTATATTTATATCTATGGTTGACGCTCATTAGGGCACATCAAAAGGTCCTGCAGCACATCTTTGGCAGCATTTTGAAGCAGCTGGAGCAGCATCTTATGAGCATTTAAGCATCTTATGTGCACATCACTGATGATCACTGATCACTCATGGAACATCAGTGAATCAGAGAAGCTGATCTAGGAGCTGGCAGGGAAACAGAAACTGCACTGCTGATGTAAGCATAAAGTTATCAGAACTGAACAAAAAATATGCATCTATATCAACGGGGTACAATTCTTTTAGGTTAACAATAAAAGGCAAGGAGAAGTTTTCTTTCATGTACAAACAAAAATGAGCACTTTGATCACTCCATTGCCTAAATTAACTTAAAATGTGAAAACTTGCTGGTAAAATATGTTCACTATAATTATTCTGGTACTTGCAGTTTGTACCACATACCTGCAAAAAGCTAACATCTACTTCCAGCCACTAAGAACAGTTACAGAAAATCCTCAGGAGGAACCAGACTGAGGGAGCTACTGCTGGGTAACCCTAGTGACTGCTCTTATTATTTTAAGGCAGCATCGTTTTCTTGTTGAACTGACTGCACAGACGGTGTTCTAAGTTGGACTTTCTCGCTTAAAAAAACTACTTTTTACCCACTTTTCACAGCAAATATAGCAAAGCCACTCTGCCATTGAACACGAGCAACACAAGCATCAGATGCATCTGTACATGCCTGACCTTCTTTGGTGCTCAAATCGCTTTTTATGTGAACGTAACATTAGACATCATGAGCTTTTTTTCTCTGACCATTAGGGGGCATCAGTCCGTCAGTAATCCAAGCATCGCTGCTGTGGATTATAAAGTGTGTGGTAGTAACATCAGTTTGTTTGTCAGGTTTGGTGATGGGTACACCATCATCCTGCGGGTGGCAGGGCCCGACCCAGACCTGCTGCCCGTCATGAAGTTCATCGAGAGCGAGCTGAGCGGCAGCACGCTGAAGGAGAAACACCGCAACATGCTGCAGTACCAGCTACCATCTTCGCTCACATCACTAGCCCACGTCTTCTCCATCTTCGCCAAGAACAAAGACATGCTAAAGATCGAGGATTATTCCGTCACCCAAACCACATTAGACCAGGTAAACGGTCCAAAACACACAGAGAGCTAGTTATCAGATTTAACTGGACAAGTACATGGACTAGGCAAGGCAAATTTATTTCTATAGCACAATTCAGTACAAAGACAATGCAAAGTGCTTTACATGATTAAAATACAGAATAAAACAGAATCAAAGCAAGTAGGAAAAAAAAATAAAAATAAAAAAAATAAATAAAATAATAATAATTAAGTGGAAAGTTTGATGGACTAACAACATCTTTAAAGATGGAAAAGGATATTAGAGTGGATTTGGGGTCTTTCTCACAATGGTTGTGGTTTCAGGTGTTTGTGAACTTCGCAAAGGATCAGAGCGACGACTACCTGTCCAAAGATGCGTCAGTGAGGCGGAAAGACGTGGTCATCAATGTTACGACGCTGAGCTCCACCTGCGGCGCTGCTGAGGGAGAGAGCGTCATGTGATCACGTGACCTTAGGAGGCTGCGCCTCAGCTTGGACTTGACCTTCAATACAGGGGACAGCCCCTCCCTTCACCCGCTGTGATGTCGCACTGATTTAATGTGGTGGTAGGCGGAGCTTCCTGCTGCCTGATGCCAGTCAATGCAAATGATTACCTGTGGAAGGGGCGAGCAGCTCGAGCTGAAACACTTGAACAAACTTGAGCGTCCATGATGAAGAATCCTAATCATTTCAAATGGCCGAGGGCTCGACTGCAAAACTTCCTGTTTTTATCTGACTTTGATTCCGTTCTTAGTGTCAGACTTTATTTATATTTTTAGCTGGAACAGAATCATTCAATCTGTTTTATCCTGGCAGGGTCCATGCTGTTTCCTGTATTAGCAACCAATCAGAAGTTTGATTTTTATAGAGTTTTTATAAAACGATGATAGAGAAGCATATCAGACAGTTTTGGGTGTGAAGCAGCAAAATACCTCATCCGTTCTGGAAGCACACTACAGTATTGATCTGTGATCTGATTGGTCATCTGACTGCAGCACTTTGTGTTCTAGACTTCAGTTTGTGTTTGCACTGCTTCTGATCTGTTCATGTTCTGATCAACATGTTGTGCTGCTGATGGAAGAAGAGCTGTTACAGCCCAACGAGCAGAATAAACCATCAAACCTCCTGCCTCCATCTCCTGCTGCTAAAAACACACAGTGAAGCCAAATACTATCAGGACAGGAACCTCTCTGGTTCTAAATAGAGCTTTCATGAATTACCAAGTTGATTTTGGAGTTTTGATATTCCTGACCACTAACCACAAGCATGTAGCTGTTTCATTTCAGAGTTGAGCTGCTTTCATGAGCTTTAAAGAGTCCGTTGTTGTAGGACTTTAACTTTACTATCATGCAAGGGATCTGTGTGCAATCACCACCACCTAAAGGGCGGGAGTGTGAAAGTCAGTCTTACTCCTGTTAGATGTAATTTGATCAAAATCTAATGCCTTTGTGATGGTATTACAGTTGCAGGTAAATGACGAGCACTAGTTCAGATCCATGCTGAGAAATATCAGGATTCCACTGTGGTTGAGAATTTGATAAAATAACTTTTTAAATCCCTGGGTTAGAGCAATCCCCTTTCTGCCAGTTTTTTTTTTTTTTTAATAATGCTCATTTTATTTATTTACTTGTTTTTTAAGCTGACATCAAAACCAGCATCCATAGAACACCACACCGACCATCAATCCACTTATTAACATACATTAAGGTACAGTCAGCCAGTTGGTAAAGGCAGAACATGTGCAGTCATATTGATCGAGAAGACTATAAATGACTTTCTCATAGAATGCTAGTTTGGCGATTGTTGTTAACCATTCCTTATAAGGTGGAGTTGTTTTTTCTCCCCCCAACGTCTTAATATAATTCGTTTCGCTGTTGGGAGAGTGACTATTATCCACCTTCTTGAAAAGGATGAAAAGTGTGTGTCCGGAATGTTATGTGGTTGAATCTAAAATGGACGGATTTGCAGAAAAGATAAATATACTTTTTAATATATCTGTGGACTATTTTAAGCTGAATAAATCTGCTACCAATTTCTTTATAAATAGTAATATTATGCAAACATGATTCCCAGTTGTCCCCCAATGGGTCTCGATGTAGATTTATGGGGAACAGGTCTCAAGCCAACCCCCTTTGTGATGGCTTCCTGGTTTTTAGACCTTAATGATGGTGTTCCTATAAACAGGGAGGCATATTTTTGTCATAGCGGTTTGTTAAACATTAAATTGATGAGCATTGAGCAATAGTTTAGCTTAACACACCTGCAGACAGCACTGTTTCTGATACAGACAGAACAAACTGCCCGTTTCTTAGTAGGTTGCTGTCATTTAACATATATACACTATGAACCTAGTTCAGCAGATTAAAATTTCTTTAGAGTATGTACATGTTTAGTATGGATCTTATGCAAATATTATATCACACTTTCTATGGGGGTCAAATAGTATATAGTAATAGTATATGGGAACATAACAGTAGTGAAAAATGTCAGCCTAACACAGGTCATCTGTGTAATAGTTAAGGAAAGGCTCCATTTAGCACAGTGCGGAATTTTGGCACCTAGTAGTTTGCAATAATAAGTAAAAAATCCAAAATGGGACCCACAATTACAAATGGAGACGTGTTTGATGCTACTTTTATGGCCAAACTTGCCTTACATTCCCTATCAGCCATTTCAGTCCCCTCAACACATGCAGTTGTCTATTGAAAGCCGCTCTGTAGACTTTAAACACACCATAAGACAGAGGTGATAGACTGGGAGTCATCTCCATGCTATGTATGTGTGCTGAACCAGGTGAGTCCAATCTACTAGAAATGACTTGTCGACTCCATATCTACCACCTCTGCCATAAGAGCAGAAAATGAAATTAAACATACAATCATGCACTCCACATATATATCCTTAGATATATATGGTAGATACCATAGAATGGTAAATTCATGATCTCCCGGTCACCTGCAGTTGAGTTAAACTATAGTTCTGTTTCCAGTGGTTGTGTGAAAGATAAAAAGGTGACAAGGTTATGAATCTATGAAAAGAAAATGTCATACGACTGAAAATAAACATTTAACTTTGGCTTTGTACAGTACTTCTGCATAATTACATTATTATTTTTTTTATTATAGTTATAAAGTGATTTCAAAAAGATTAAAAGGGGACATGGACATTCAGTTGCACTTAATATTTAATTGATATAACAGATATAATCATTTAATGTACTTATGGTTATGTTTTGTGGTAAGGGGTGGGTCAAACATATATGATGAAATAAATATCAGCCCATCTTAACACAAAATAAAGCACATTGTGGGACGAAATGGCACAAAATAACAAAAAAGACATTAGATCCCAGGAGTGCTCATTTAAGCTCCTCTGTATTAACTCATAGTAGTTGTTAGCACAGAGGGTTTATTCTTGTTGAATCTAAACAGGCTAGGATGAATGACTACCAGCAGCAATGAAAATTTTAATTCCCAGATAAAAATGGGTGGGAGCAGGTAAGCAAATGCTTTTAGCACATTGGCAGGTACCCCATCTGGACTGGAAGCTTTCTTGGGATTCACTGCCAATAGCATCCTTCTGACATCATGCTCCTGTATAATTAGTGGTGTGGTGGAGAAGCCAGGTGTGGGCGGGGTCAGGACTGATGCAGAAGAGTGCTGTTGATACTGAACAGAACAGTTCACAGTGAGCAAAGAAGCACTTTAGTTCCTCTGCCATTTGTGCATTCAGGACCCCTGGTGATGCATCACGCCGTCTAAAGTTTGTGATATCTTGTATGTCCTGCCAGACCTCCTGTGTGTTGCTCAATAGGTGAGATCTATATGGGGAGTGTTGGCCTAGTGGTCAGAGCAGTGAACTTGTGCTCTGAGAAAGTTGTATCCGGTTTGATACCCACGGCCTGCACTCTGGGTCCCTGAGCAAGACCCTTAACCCCATACTGCTCCCCGGGCAGCACACAAGGGGTTTTTCAAATTCAGAGAGTTAATTTCCCCATTGTGGGACAATAAAGGGATTTATATTTACATTAATATGCACACTGTGGTCCACCTTGGCTCTCTCTATTCCTCTTTTCTGGTCAGCTTGAGCAGCTTTGTACAAAGCTCTGTCACCTGACCTGAGGCAGTATTGGGCCCCTGATGAGTGTGTGAAGCCTGGCTGGTCCTCCAAGATTTATGATTAGGAAAAGTCCAGATGGTTTTTCGTTTTTTCTTTCCACAAACCTACTTGCTTATTGGCCATGGTTGGGTTTGTAGTCTGACTGTTTGCCATACACAGGTGTCTTTTATACAGATAACGAGTTCAAACAGGTAAGATAATACAAATGAATACAGGTAATGAACAGAGGAAAGGTTGGGTTTCTAAAAATGAAGTTAGTGGGCTGTGAGTTCCAGAATTCTTTCTTGTGACCAAATACTTAATTCCCTCTCATCTTTTTTTCAAAATCAGTGGCTGACTAAATACCTTTTTGCCCCACTGTACATGCAAATTATGAGTTTATGTGACAAAGAGGGAGAATAACGCAGCAGATAAACAAGTATACTTTCTAACTTTCAACAATTCCTTGAGCGTTTCCTGAAGGATTATCATGACGTTATCTCCATACCTTATTGGACCTAAACATTTAGATTGGAAATAAAAATTCTATTCAAAAATATTACTGTATAACTACATATTCAGTTTGCTAACAAAATATTTGGCTTTGTTCTAAATATTTAGCTTTCTAAGTGCTTAATTATCCCTTTTTAATATTATTTTGTATTTATTGATTGGTTGATGAGTGCTGTCTAGTGTGTTTTCTTTTAACTGGCCAGGGACTAAAGAGGAAAAGTATCCTTCAGGGTAATTCTAGCATATTTACATATAAATGTTCAACAGAGATGGGAAGTAATGAAGTACAAATACTTCGTTACTGTACTCAAGTAGATTTTTCTGATATTTTTACTTT
>NW_015150512.1:1641039-1645410 GCF_000732505.1 Cyprinodon variegatus
AGCCTGTACTTTGTTACTTTTACTTGAGTAAAGAAGTTTAATCAGTACTTCCACTTTTACCAGAGTATTTTTTAACACATGTACCTGTACTTTTACTCAAGTACGGAAAGTGAGTACTTTTGCCATCTCTGATGTTCAATAATATGCAAAAAAAAAAAACATGAGTTAGTTAAATATTTTGTTCAAATTAAATCTTTAACTTGCTAATTTCATGTTTAGTTTGGAAATGTGTTTATAAATTATATATCATATAATGAAAATATGACTTTAAATTGTATCCCCAATTTGTTAGTCTTATTACAGGCTTAAAAAAAAGGAAAGTAACTTTACAAAAAAATGTATGTAAATAATTATCAATATTTCAAAAAAGATTAGGAAACATCTAAATTTAATAAGCTGATGTGAACATTTTCTGATCATGTTAGACTTACAAACACCACTGAGTGCTTGTTATAGTGTTTGTTGTTTTCTCACATCTACAGTTGTAAACAGCTCCTGAGTTTATGGATGGAAAAACGCTCGTTTGCACACAGATGTGAAGCATGATCAACAGTAGTTAACGGCCTTTTAGAAACAAAGTACATCTATGAAAGTATCCACAGTGTCCCTTACCTCAGAGGTGCAGCGATGGCATTATGGTGAGCATGCAGATGGCTATATAAATCAAGATGTTTATTTTTTTTTCAACATATGTACACTTTTAATATGGATCCTACTTAATGTTTTATAAAAATAACCAGACATCTTCTACAGCTTCAGGGTTTTTGATGTCTCATATGTTTAGAGATGTCTCTCCACAGACATATTGTTGACTTTTATACAGGCTTGGGTATCTGAAACCACAGATCCTGTGTTATAGAAACATCAGACGGTACCAGTAAAGAAAAGTTTTATTAAAGAATACATTTCCAACACTCGTCTTTATTTTTCAGTTCGGGTTTGATCAGAAACTCAGCATATCTTTAAGGTCACAGTAAGGTCAGGTTGTCCATGCAGCAGCTGGAGATCACAGCTCAGTGGTAGAGCTCATGCTGGTGAGCTGTGATTGGCCCGTCTAGGGAAGAAGGCGGAGCTCAGTAACAGGCGCCTCACACTCAAGATGATTGTAGCTGTTGTTTTGGAAACAGCATGAGGTTACTTCATGGGAGAGAAAGAGCATGGAAACATGAGCTGGTTTCTCTGAGAATCCAGATGGACGACGCTGTTCCTGACTGGGAGACACAACGGGAATCGGACAATGGATTAGCTCTGACCAACCACTGAACACGCCCAAAAACGGGTGATGTCACAGAGTGGGCGAGGATTCCTACCTGCTGCAACCACCCTGGCATCAGTGTGAGCTTTGTGACGAATTTCAGCTCGATGATCAGCACTCTCAAACCACCAGAGGGCGTGCACTGAGAAATAAGAACTGGTTAGACACACAGCAGCATTCTGACATTCACAGCTCTACATCCTTACATCTACTTAATCCAGTTTTAGCCCAGTTCAGCCCAGCTGTCCTGAATTCATTAATCTATAGCGCCATCTACAGGACGCTGTACAGCAACAAGTCTGATTCAGTTTGCTAAAAAATAAATGACAGAAAGTAATTAATCTTTTTGAAGCTCCTGAACTATTACAAGATTATTTTATAAATGTTAAACTGCGGCCCCCCTACCTCTATTCAGCAGCCCAAACTCGCTGTGGAATGCTCCCAGCAACGTCCCGTACCCCGGAGCATCATGTGAGGTCATTGAGGCCTGGAAGGCGCTGCCCCAAACTGCAGGACCCCCTGGACGCATCTGGAACGTCACCAACTCATAGACTCCTGAAACATAAGAGCCCTGTTAGAACCACATTAGAGAAATGGGGCTAATTGGAATGACTATGACCTGTTATGCTGGTGAAGATTCTCAGTCATCCAAAAGAACAAAAGAAGCCAAACGACCCCCGTTCCAAAGGGTTGGACCCGTTCGTCCGTGTCAATTTGAATGTTTTCTAAACACCAACAAGGCTCTGATGGGCTACTGTATAAAACCTCAAACTCAACACTATTCCTGACATTTTGAATAGAAAAAGCTTCCTGGATGGGGAGCAAAACGTCTTCAAACATGGACACAAAGTCCGGTGGATTGTTTTTCTTTTACTTTTTTTGAAACCCCATTAGAACTAAAGATTCCTTGCAAGAAAAGCTCTTAGAATCAATAACCTCCCCCCACATCAGGAAGTATTGAGAACATCAACAATGCCCTCTGCAATCATATTTTACAGGCATTAATTTCTCTCCAGATCAGTGGATCGATGTAGAGGAAAAGTATTTAACATATTGAGAAAAGGAAAGGAAAGGATAGAAAACCACAGACAGCAAAAAAAATAAATAAAAAATAGTGAAATCTGTCAGGGATTTAGGGAACATCATGAACCAAGCAGAGTTCGCTGAGCTCCATGAAGACATGGATATAGCATTTGCTGAAGAAAAAGCGAGGATGAAGGTGACGTTTGCAGGTGGGAGCATGGTGGTGGCGGTGTGGGAGGGGGTGTTTGGCAGCATATGGTTCAGGCGACCTATATAAGGAAGAATGCATTAAGAAAAGGAACGGGAAATTCTGGATAAACATTTGAAGATAAAAAGAGTTTGGAACAGTAGTCCCAAATAAACAGCCGAGGAAATAAAGCTGAACTAGAATGACTGGGTCAGTCGGCTGAAATGGATCCAGTTGAAAAAACAAGAACCGGACATTAGCCTCACATTATAATGTTAACCACCCCCCCCTAGTAAGGTGAAGGAGCTTACCACCCTCCTGCGGTGGGTTCTTTAGACGGCTCCATGGTACCATGTATGTCACCTCGTTATCCTGTGATGTTAACATGGGTAAGGCCTTTGAGATGTACTCTGAGATCCAGGAGGGGTCCTGAGCCAGGGCTGCCCGCACACCTGCCCGCTGAGCGTAACTGTCTGCGGGGAGAGAAGGGGAGATACAGTCATACAGACCGCCACCATGAGGAGAAGCTGAGGCTTTTATTTTGTTATTCACCAACAATAAACCCAAACCCTTGGAATGCCACGTTAGACCAAGCCACCCTGTTCTTAATTAGATCCAGGGCTTTGTTCAGAAATGTATTTTAATGTGGAATAAAGAAATGTAGCCAGACATGAACAAAGACAGGAAGGACGCCGCCTCACCATATTTCCATATATGGAAGACTTGGTTGAGGCCGCCGTACTCCACACTCCAGTAGCCAATCAGCTCAGAGTGAGCAGTGCGCAGATGGATCTTCTCATTGGTCAGTTTGTGGAAAGCAGCGTTCTGGTCCGGCCGGATGCTGTAGGTACGAAACTCATAGAAGGTTCTCTGTTCTTGCTGGGGTCCAGTGGAGAGCCTGGCACTAGGCTGAAGAGAGAGAGAGAAAGAGGACAGACGTCTTACTCTGATGGAAGAACAGGAGAGGTGTGGCCTTGTGGTATATCCTGTGATGCACAGCTAGTCTGCGGGCTCCACCCAGTCCACCATTTTTTAACAAAAATGTATAACTCGATTCTGGTGGACTGACCAGCTGTTCAGCTTGTACCCGGTCTACAATGATCACCGCTTACCCTTTAAGTATTAAACAAACCCTATCCCACTCAGCTGGCACAGTCTGGCTCATTGGTCTAGCGGCACCATATTACTCAGCAGCTGTATATAAATTTCAGATAACTTAAATGTAATTCTTTCTAGTACTAATAATATCATGTTTCCCATTGGGCTTTTACTTCTGGATATCTAAAATAACATTCTTCCTATCTAGAAATGAATTCTGACAAGGATGAACCCTAATTTCAGATATCCATAATAGAGTTTTTCTTAGTTAGGAAGAATGCTATTTTAGATATCTGAAATGTTCATTTTGACTAAGAAGAAATGCATTTGAGACATCTGAATTACATATTCAGCTAAGCTAATAAATGTCAAAATGGCCTGCCATACATTTGGTTTCAATCAGCCAGTATGTCTCCAGGTGACTGTACCCATAGGATGAGGACCTCCTCATCATCTGCTCCAGCCGACTCCAGCAAAGGGATGAGAATCAGAAAATAAAAGAATGGTCTCACACTTTAAAGAAAACAATCAACACAGAAATAAAAAACAAATAAAGCAAAAAGATAATGGGTAAAATCCAATTAGTTGGCTTTAGTCTTGTTTTAGGCCCAATCTTTTTTTTTTTGGCTGTCGTGTGTGTGTGTGTGTGTGTGTGTGTGTGTGTGTGTGTGTGTGTGGCACATCTATGCCTAACTGTTTCTCTACTATCTATTGTCCTCATTTATTACACAGTAAATAACCATCATGCCATACATGGGCGTAGGTTTGCATAGGGACCATAGGGACATGTCCCTACCAAAATTTTGAA
>NW_015150512.1:1645424-1664967 GCF_000732505.1 Cyprinodon variegatus
TTCTAGTCCGCGTGTGCTTGGAGCACAACATTGAAAATTTATTCACAATAGAATGCAGCGGTTACTACAATAAATATTAGGCTACAAAACTAGTCCCAATAAAAAAAATGAATATCATGTAGGCCTACACTAAAAAACAAAAACCTTTTTTTTCTTTTATAAAACGAAATATTCTGAGTCAGCCAGGAGTTCTGAAGACTGCTGGAAAAATGGGCAAAAAAAAAATGCATCCGATTCCCAGTTCAGATTGTGAGCTAAACCATCATAACAGAAGAACCTCAGATGAGCTGCTTTTAAGAAGGGATTCAGCTTTGAGTAAAAAAAAACAAAAAAACATCTAATATCCCTGGTTCTTGAGACTTTTATCTATGTGGGTTGCTCTGTGGGGAAAGGCATATTTTACATTTATATTACTGTATGTTTTAAAGTCTCTATACTCCAGTTAATGATGAATCACTTACTAAATTAGTTGACGATTATTGAAATAATCAATTAATATGATTAATTTTTTTCAGCCCTAGATAAAATACATGAAATGGGCGACACAGAGTAACAACAGCCCAGATGTTCAACTTTTATAGTGAAGTTAATATTTTAATGAATGTATTATTTTGCTTGATACAAAGCAAGCATTCTAGGTAAAAATATAAGAGTGGGGTTTAACTCTGCACAATTCTATATCTTCAAAAGAAAAAACTGTATTTACCGTCTCTCTTAATCGTTCAAATGAAACCATTTTCAAAGTGGAAAACAGTCCTAATTCCACATTCATCAGAGCCGGTGATACTTCAAACATTGATAAACAGCATCTAATGAGTGTAGTGCTTATACATTTTTATTAATGTAGCAAAATGTTGCTTTTCTCTTTTAACAATGAATTCCTCTTATCAGTACGGATGCTCACATCGAGCATAAAAAAGAGCATGCATATTGCATAGCACCAATGACACCAGACCAATAGTGTCCCTACCAAAGTTCAAATCAAACCTACGCCCTTGATGCCATATCATCCATCAGGTGGGTCCCAGAACGAGTATTTCTTTCACACCAATACTTAAAATAAAAAAGATTTATTTTGCTATTGAATTTATATCTATTATTCCTTATCGTGGAGAAAATGTTTGTGTTAATTATTTAACATTTCAACAAAATTTTGTTTCTGAAATTCTGACAACGACAAAGGAAACGAAGAGCTCGCGGTCTGGTCCGTTAATCGCACTAATTAGTTTTTGTCATCTGCTGCCCCCTGCTGGCCTAGGAAGGCCACTGCTGCTCTGAGACGTGACACTGCACCATGAGCCAGCCTGCGTGGGGGTGGACAGAAATGCTTTACAACTGCTTGCCCCCCACCCCCGCCCCCAGCACCACCTCCTCTGTTTAAAGAACAGCTGAAGGCCATGAGGCGTTCAGGACCCCCCCTCCCACCTTCCCCCTGCTGCAGGTTAATCATAAACTGTAGTTTCTGACCTTTACCTCCAATCAACTATTACTGACATGAAACAACCGAACCGAACATCCAGAACCATATCTATTAAGACAGAAAGATAATAACGTGTGTAAAAGTGTTCCTGGGTTGCAGAAGAAAACTGGTGATTTTGTCTCGTTTCTTTCAGTTCTGTTCAGTCTGGGCCTGGTCTGAGCTCTGGGTCTGGTGTTCGGTTGCAGGTGGACTCACCTGTGCAGCAGAAGCAGTTCTTAGAAGGGCTGCTGCTGTAGGCCGAAAAGAACCGATCAGCTTCAACATTTTGACGTCCAGAAAGTGGAGATCCTCTGAGGCGCAGGAGGGTTCCCTCTGAGAACACCAGGAAAATCCCGACCTGCAACAAACAGCGCAGATCGTCCTAAAAACAGGAGGTCTCACTCTGTGAGAAACGGTGAACTCTGACCACTGTCCATGATAAGTAAACAAAAAACCCAAACACAGCCTGATATGGCTCCGCTAGACCAATAATCCTCATTAATGTCAGGAAGACATGTGGCAGAAAAGCCCTAATACAATAAAATAAACAGACTCAAAAACTGAGGTAGAACATTAAAGAAGAACAACCGAGCGGGGAAAAGAATCCCGGTTGGGTTTTGGATCTCCGATCTCCTACAGAGTGGGAGGTCTTCCTGCTGCGCTCTCCACCACTCTTTGCTGCTCGATAAAGAAAAATAATTTGCAACTAGAAACAATTTTCAATTACTTAATTTAAGTAAATATTAGGGTATATTCCTTTGTTCTTATTGTATTTTCCTTTTTTTTTGTATAATAGAAAAACTTAAGCGTTTACCGGAATATAAACATTTGTGACGTCACATCCACCAAGGAAGCGAAGCAGGACCACAGAGAGCACAGATATCCTCGTGGGTTCGGACACGGTGGGTCAGGATGCTGAGGACGCTGCAGGTTTGCTTCCGCCGCCAGCTGTGGAGGAACATCAGCTCCACGGCAGCAGGTGAGCGCTCGTCGCGCGGCACCTCGCGACGCACCGACAGGACGTCCGGAGCCCAGAGTTGCACCGTGGACCCGAACCTGGAGGAGCAGTTCGTGTTCTTGGACTGTAACGGTGAGCAGCTACAGAACCTGTTGCTCGGTTTGCCTGAACCTTCTAGGACCGTATTTCACACAACCGAGGATTTGGGTCAGAACCGTATGAGGTATGGCAGGCCGTTATGACATCTAATAGAAGCACTGTCCTCTCTATTGTTCCATTTGTTGATCTTTAAAATAAGATTATTCCTGGTCACAACTACATTCCCACTAGTCTTAACCCTACATATAGATATCCTAAATTATAATTCCAGGATGCCAAAAAATATAATTGTACTAGTAAGAATAAACTTTCAAATACCTAGAAATCTTTACAAATTTTAAGTGGCCATTTTGACATTTATTAACTTGACTTGTAATCCACGCATCAAATATTTCTTCCTAGTCAAAATAAACAGATTCAGATATCTAAAATAAAATTGTTCCTATGTAAAATAAAAATTTTTTAAATGTCTTAAATGTAATTCTTTCTAGTACTAATGAATTTGTGTTTCCCATTCATATGTATTGGGCTTTTACTTCTAGATATCTAAAGTAACATTCGTTCTATCTAGAAATTAATTCTGACAAGGCTGCACTCTAATTTCAGATCTCTATAATAGAGTTAGTTATAGATAGGAATAATGTTATTTATCTGAAATGTTCATTTTGAGTTAAAAGAAATGCATTTAAGACATCTGAATTGCATATTTAGTCAAGCTAATAAATTGTGATTTCAATCAGCCAATATGTTTCCAGGTGAAATGATGTGAGCTGATCATTCTCAGTTCTACATCTAACTGCAGAGCGCGTTGAGTTTGGATCTTCTTTAGAACATCACAGGGCTCATAAACTCTATTTAGAACCGGCTGAGTTGTTGTCAAACAGCTGCTAAAACAGGAAAGGGAAAGTGGCTGCTTTCAAAATAAAAACATGTTTCAAAATAGCAGCATCTTTATTTGACAGAGATGTTATTTTGTTTGGATTTCCCTGCTTCATTTGGACCAACCATCGGTTCCTCTTCACTAAAACAATCTGGACTCACCAAAGGTTGTCATACATCTGAAACGCTCAGAGATCAGTTCTTCAGGGGATTTGAGTCGATACCCAACGTTTGAAGTTCTTCTATTCTGCTTCAAGTCTGAGAAAATCTGTTTTTTTGGTGAATAAAATCCAGTTTCAACGAACTTCATAACTTGTTCACAATCCTCATTTTTTCCCCACATGAATAACTGATAGAATTCAACTTTGTTTTTTCACAATAGAGACAATTTTGTCTGACCTTGGGGGGTTTTGTAGAGAACAACCACCATCACAAAGACCAAGGGATAGAGCAGATGGGTCTGGGAGGACGCTGTGGTTCGGTTTAAAGCTGGGTTTGGTTCTAGAACAATATCCTTTGGACATCTCTGAGTTCTAATCCATTCATTACCAGAACATGGAGAGAATGGGCAACTAGACTGTCAAGGGGAGGAGATGCTTAGAGGACAGCGGTAGCTCTGGAGGATCACTTTGTAATGTTGAAATATTTTGTATCACTCTAAATTTAGATTCCACAGACATTTGTGGCTGGACCAGTATCATATTCGGATCACTACGAAAATGATACTGTAAAAAAACAAAAAAAAATCCTCTTAAAAGCCGGTTGTTGACATTTTTAAAATGTGTCCCATCATAATGTTCTGCTGCTGGGTCTTTGTTGGACCAATGGAGTTGGTTCTATTTCTATTGGATCATCCTGAATGTTTGTCTTCTCATCCAGGTCAGGAGGATGAACCTTATGAGGTGGAGAAGGTCCATCAGCAAGGTCTCTCCTCAGCTTCAGATCCAAAGTCTATTCCTAGAACAGCCTGCAGATCTTCTGCCGGGTCTGCTCCAGGACTGGTTTCTAGCCCTCATATTAGTCTTCAGAAACACTTCCTGAAACAGCAGCTAAGAGGTGAAGCCCTACAGGAGGCGGGGCTGGACTCCTTTATAGAGTTCCAGGATGTGAACTTCCCACTGGATGAGAGCATCATCAAGTCCAAGAAGAAGAAGAGGGCGGGGCCTAAAGGGGAGCACCGAATCTTTGGGACTCCAGATGCAGATGCTGCGGTCAGTGACACCAGCTGCTCGGGATGCGGCGCCTTGCTGCACTGCACCGCTGCAGACGTCCCTGGGTACCTGCCCAGTGAGAAGTTCAAGGTTCTGCTGGAGGAGGGGAAACTGAGCGGAGCCACCTGCCAGCGTTGCCACCTTATCACTCACCACCACAAGGCCCTGAACTTGCAGATGACCCGGGAGCAGTACCGGGACGTGGTGCGACAAATCCGGAACCGTAAGGCCCTGGTGCTGCTCATTGCAGACCTCTTGGACCTGCCGGACTCCATAGTGCCAGACCTGCCTGACCTGGTGGGAACCAACAAACACGTGGTGGTCCTGGGGAACAAGCTGGACTTGCTGCCTGGGGATTCACCCAACTACTTGCAGCGCATCAAGCGGCGTCTGGCCCAGTACTGCCAGGATGCCGGGTTTGGATCGCAGGTCACTGACCTCCACCTAATCAGTGCCAAGACTGGCTATGGGATAGAGCCGCTGATTTCAAGCCTGCAGCGCTCCTGGAAGTACAAAGGAGACGTGTATCTGGTGGGCAGCGCCAACGCAGGGAAATCCACGCTGTTCAACGCACTGCTTGAGTCGGATTATTGCAAGTCCAGAGCTGCTGAAGTCCTGAACAAGGCTACAATCTCTCCGTGGCCCGGTTAGTAACACACAGCCAAAACCAGGATCGGACCCAACTCACAGTATACTAATGTGCAGTTTAGTTTTCCTTGAAATGTCTCTAATTCTTCAACGTTTGTGTTGTGGCTGTGGTGCGTTAAGGCACAACTCTGAACCTGCTAAAGTTCCCCATCATAAACCCGACTCCGTACCGGATGTTCCGGCGTCAGAAGCGCCTGAAGGAGGCGCTGCAGCAGACAGAGGAGGAGCTGCCAGCCGATGAGCTGAGGAGGCTGCAACAGCTCGGCCGGCGAGGATACTTAGTGGGTAAGGTGTAGGGGTGGACCGGGGGGGGCGACGTCAGCTAAGTTCCTAATCACATACTCGCCTGTACAGGTCGGGTCGGGCAAACGTTCCGGTCTGAAAGATCCAGAAGCAATGAGATCCAGTTTGATCCAGACAGTTTGGCGTTTGGAGATAACAATGACGAAGACACAACAAGAGAAGGTGGGATCATTTTAAGGGATCCAGTTTGGACCCGTTAGGTTTGTTTTTGTTTTGTTTTTTTATTAGGTTCTCAGCACAGTCTTCATGTTCTGATTCATCCCCCAGGGGCTGAAAGGTCACATGAGGGGCTGAGCCCCAACGAGCTGAAAGATGCCCACTGGCTGTATGACACCCCTGGAATCATCAAGGAGCGCGACGTAAGATCATCTTTATCAATGTAACCATTATTATCCCACTGATGGCCTTCATCACACTGCTGATCATCATCACTCATCATCATTATTAATAACCCTGTACAGGGTTATTAATATCAGTCGGACCCTGTACAGGTTTTAAATTATGATTTTAATCCCAACTGTTTAAAATCTTAACATATCAAAATATACTTTAAAAAAAGAGTTGGGTACAATTGTGTGAGAAAATTCTTATGTTTTTAAGATTATAACAATTCCTCAGTCAGGATACGTCCTCTGCTTTTAAGCCATCCAGTAGACAGCAATAAGTGTTTTGCGTTTGGGTCCTGCTCAATGAGCCTGACTGATGTCTGAAGTTTGAACCGACAACATTTGCAAGTTCTCCAGGATGCACATGTTCTGCTCTCTCACCGTTATGCCATAGCTACCACACCAATTGTCAAAACATCTTTTAAATACCCAAATCTCTTTTAAAGTGTAAACTTATGTTAATCTTAAAGATGTCTTAATTTTAACTTTTCTAAAAGAATGACTTTTTTGTTAAGTATGTAAAATGTTCTAATTACTTAATTATAATGTTCCTTAATTGGCTTTGAGACTTTTGATAATCATCTAGTTCTCTAACCTTCTAATTGACTCATTCTCCGTTATTGGAAAAGCTGGAGTCCCTCAGTGGGAAACCCGCAGACACCAGCTGAGGTGTCAGGTTTATAGGACACTAGAATCCTATAAACCTGGTTCGACACTTTTCCTCTCTTCAACCCAACCCTGGACTTTTTGCAGATCCTCCACCTGCTGCACGAGCAGGAGGTCCGGTTGGTGGTTCCGACCCAGGCCATTGTCCCTCGGACATTTGTGCTGAAGCCTGGAATGAGTCTGTTTGTTGGAGCTCTGGCACGGGTTGACTTCCTGCAGGTGAGATGGATGGAGGGATAGATGATCAGAATGAATGGAGGGATGGATTGATTGATTGATGGACGAACTGACAGAAGGTTTTGTCTGCAGGGGGGCAAGTCCTGCTGGTTTACAGTCTTGGCCTCCAGTCGTGTCCCAGTTCACGTCACCGGTTTGGAAAAAGCTGACAGCATCTATGAGCGACATGCAGGCCATGCTCTGCTAGGGGTAAGTAATATTACTGCAGTCTGACTCTTCGCCCCATCAGTCGGACCGCTGCGTACAGGCTCTGGAATTGCTCTTTGTGCTGTGTTCAGGTGCCTGTAGGAGGGTCGGAGAGGATGAAGCAGTTTCCCACTTTGGTTCCTCAGGACTTCAGTTTGGAGGGTCTTGGTTACCTGGAGGCTGCTGCTGACATCACTCTGTCATCAGCAGGTAGGCCTGCTGCCCCTGCGACCCCAAGGGTTAATGAATTTCCCTGACTGAATCCACCTTTCTGTGCACAGGGTGGGTTGCTGTGACGGCAGTAGCAGGTGAACAGGTTCAGCTGAGAATTCACGGACCAGCGGCTGCAGGTTTTGGGCTGAGGACGCCTCCACTGCTTCCACACGTTGTGACTCTGAAAGGAGAGCGACTCCATAAATCTGCTGCTTACAAGCCGTTGAAAGTCTCAGGACTGATAGATGGACTATCGGCTGCTCGGAGATTGCAGGTTATGAAGAAGAAGTAGCTAGCCAAGCAATACCTGTCCAGGTTACTAAAGCTTTGACCTCTGGGATGGGCTCAATGCTTCACCTTTCTCGGTTACCATGGTAATGGATGCTAACCCCTCTAACTGGTCCTGTATCCCATCGCCTGTTTGTAACGATGGTAACCAATGCTGATGGAGCCTCACCAATGATCTCCAAAGTTTGTTTCTGAATATTTTATTCTTGGTTACCATGGTAACAGATGCAGACGCTTTCTTTGATTATTCATGTCATGGACCAGGAGCTCCATGTGACTGAAAGCTGAAAGGGTGTTTAATAAAAATGAGACGGAACCAGTCAAGACGAGATCTTTATTGTTCACAGCTTCATTCATGCTCGGTTCTGCACAATTTTCTTCTTCTTCTCCCCCCTCCCCCATCAGGGCATGTTTCTCCTGTCAATCTGGTCCTCTGATAAACCGATCAGACCCTTTCAGCTCTAGACTCGGACTGCAAAGTTCTCAGGATGTTTTATTGAAGATTTTAATTTTGGTCCAGAGAAGCAACCTCACTGCACTCATCAGTTCTATCAGAACCCATCCAGTCCACAAAATCTAAACAGAACCTGTAAATAAACAAAAACAAATCCATGTGTGTCCCAAACGTTCCCATCTGAGCTGACCTTCCTGTCACCTGATGGTTATGACGTCATTACCCCTGCAGCTACAGTATCACTTGTCCACAGTTCTGAAGGAACCTGCCTGGTTCTGATTGGTCCACCTGAGCTGAACCCTCATCAGGCTTACTGGCTTCGTCCTCTGATAAGAACTTGTAGCTGAGCTTCCTAAAGGTTCTGATCTTCCCGTTTAAAAGTTCTCCCACCTGCTGGTGCTGCTCCCTCAGACATCATACAGCTTCTCCTCCTTCTGCTCCTCTTCCTCCCGCTCCTCCTCATCAGTGTTCTTGTTGAAGGCTGAGGACAGCTCCTGCAGGAGTAGCTCCTGTGAAGGTGTGCAGCCTCCTGGCAGTGGCTGCATTCTTCCTCCTGCTGGCTGATTAGTAGTACTGCAGTTTGTTCCTCCTCCATTGCTGCTCTGCTCCAGCGTTTCATTAGAACCCGGTGCTGTTTGGACCTCCTCTGGGATGATAATGTGGTCCAGATGGCCGCTCTCTGATAGGACCAGTCTGAGTGGAGGCTGGTCCGGGACCTCCTGGGTCTCTGCGATGCTGCTGGACCTGAAGCTGGTCTCCAGGGATTTCAGAACCTGCAGTCCAAAGTCCCCCACCTCCTCATAGAGTGGCTCAGGAAGGTCTGGAGACTCGGAACGCTCCTCAAACGAGTCTTGCTGGACCTTCATTGGCTGGAGACAGACAGAGAACCCAGGTTTACAGTACTGAAGTAGCAGCTGGTTTTGGAAGATCCACAGATTTTAAATAAAGTTTCAGAAATCCTAACCATTAACACATTTGGTATTTTCTTTTATTTCTGATCTGTTTTTCATAAACACACAGTTGTCAAACTAATTGTTTTTATTCATCTGTTATCATTTAAAATATTGTTTTTCAACAGAAAAACAGAATTTTAGGAATTAATAATAAAAAAAGGAATATCTGTAAAATAAAAAATTCAAACAAAATATGTATTGATTTTTCATTTTGGTTTTATTTTTCAACTTTAAGGACTCCAAAGTTTTTATTTCCTTACCTTTGTCAGACCTCACAAAGTTTTATTTAGTTGAAATAAAAACATTTCCACAGAGTAAAACATAGGGACATGGATGTGATGTCGCAAACTAATGGATCAGTCTGAACCAGTTCCTCTTATTTTTTCTGAGCTGTTCTTTTGAACGAATAGATTCCTCATGATTTCCATAACCCATCACCCTGCAGCGCCGGTGAGCATCCTGGGATTAGGGTCTGGCTCAGGGACCCAGTGGGAGAGTCCGGGTTTGGAATCGGGCCTCTCCAGTACTCCCAATCCCTGCTGTCTAACCACTGAACCACCAGGAAGAAGCAGTTTAAATCAGTAAAGGGACCAACTACTCACAAAGTACATGGACAGCGTCCTCCTATCATGTAATTTTCTCTGCAGGAAAAGAAGAAGAAACTCAGTAAAACATCTAAAACCCAGAGGAAGATTTCAAGACAACAAGCAATCCGATGTTCTGGTGTCTGACCCACTACTAGAGTTTCTTACCAGGGTCTGATTGGCTGACAGCATGCTGCTGTTTCTCTCATTTCCTCTGATGGGAACCAGTGGCATGGTACCAAACTTCTGCTTGGAGATGTCGGAGGAGGAATGGCGCCGCAGCACGGGAGGACCTGGATCATCATTCTGAAAACAGTACAGAACTCTTGAGTGAGCTGCCCTGATCCAGGATCAGTTTGCAGACGGTGGACTCACCTGAGCTCTGAGGAAGCTGGTGACCCAGTCCCACAGCTCGGCCTCACTGCTGCAGCACAGGAACCTGAGGGGAGGAGCAGGCTGCCGATTGGTCAAAATGATCACTAACTGTAATGACCCAGTTTGATCATAAAAATCGGTCCTTAGGTAATACTCACAGCTGGTGTTTATCTGATATCACAGTGAAGCCCCACCTGCAGAGACACATATCATAGAGGAGCTGCAGACCTTTTGATCCATTTACAGATGCCTGTTACTAGGTCAGAACCAGGTATAAAGGCAGAATTTATCCAATCCTAGATCAGAACTCTGGTCTCAGATTAGTGTCTGCATCTAAAAAACTTCTTAGTTTCTGATCCGATAGAATAACGTTTTATATTCTGCAGAACCTAGAAATGTAAGCAGATCTGGTTCTAGTGGACTCAGACCTCCTACTTAACGTCCCAAGAAGGTCTAAAGTGAAAAGAACTAAAACCTTTGAATTGGATCTTAAAAAAGCGGGATTAAAGGTCCAGCTGAAATAGAACTCTGACC
This sequence comes from Cyprinodon variegatus, assembly GCF_000732505.1. Lineage (NCBI taxonomy): Eukaryota > Metazoa > Chordata > Actinopteri > Cyprinodontiformes > Cyprinodontidae > Cyprinodon > Cyprinodon variegatus. The sequence goes on from NW_015150512.1 coordinate 1,655,858, forward strand.
AAAGCCCAGCTGCTTTGTGTCTCCATCAGAAACGTTGGTGCTTCACCTGCTTGGAGCTTTCAGCTTCCTGCGGATCCCGATGTAGATCTTCATGGTCTTCAGGGCCCACTCCTTCTCAGGTTTGATGCTCTGAACAGAAACACAGGCGGTCCAGTCACACCGGATCACACACGGCTTTACTGATTCTTGGTTGAGTTCTGCTCACCCTTTTGTCTTTGAGCAGCAGCAGTTTATGGTCTCGGATCTGGAACGTTCTCTCCTGGAACCGGTTTCCCTGAAGGAGCTTGGGAGGTTCTTCCCGGCACCGCAGCAGCCCAACCTTCATGATCTCACTCTTATAAGCTGAGGAACAAATGGACATAGATGGGGACAGATGCAGGGCAGCAGTCAATCGAGATGAGTTTCTTCTCCTTCCACCCCCAGAAGAACCAGTCTGGGACCCATCAAACACTTCCACTTTACTGAAGCTAAGCCTCTGATAGTGGCTCTACTGTGGCCTGGACTTAGCCATTCGTCATGCAACTTTTTAACATTTTATCCTAGAAGGAGAACAAATTTCTACTTAGATGGATCAGAAAACAGGCCTGCCTCTTTTACAACAAAGGTTGATGGTTTAAAACAGAAGAAATGTTCTCCAGATGTTCTGCACAGAACATAAACTTAAACTTGTTGATGTACCCATCTCTAGGTTCTGTCCTCAGAGGTTCCAGGACCGCAACATGTCCCTGCTAAATGGATCAGAACCCTTCATGTGTGTGTGTGGATCCAGGTGTGGTACCTACAGGTGAGGATATTGATGCCCTCTCCTTTAGGAACCTTCTTTACCACCAGGAAGGCAGAGCTGGGATCAGCCATCTTGCACCACTGCAGCGCCTGCTCCAGAACCTTCTCTTTGGGATGTAACGGACGTTCTGAGAGGACCAAAACACAGATCAGAAGCAAGAACCCCAGGGTTCACCCAGCACAACGGACAGAACCAGGAAAACTGGTTCAACCCGGAAAACTGGGATAGAACCAGGAGAACAGGTGCTCGCTCTCACCCAGCTGGCCGTCCTCGATGGCCTCGAACGTCATCCAGACGTCCTTCTCTCCAGCCGGGACATTCCTCATGTACAGAACCTGGTTGGTCAACTCCTCGGCACACATAGTGGGGGACACCTGGGGGGTCAGAGGTCACAATATAAAACCTCAGAGCTCAGCAGATGTTGGATAGATGAAAACTGACCTACTTTCAGAGTGATACAGCAGTCTGGGATCTTCATTTCCAGGTAGACTTCAATGATGAGGTCACCGGCCTGAGAGAGCTGCACACACAAACTGATCCCTGGTCAGTTCTTCAATAACCAGGAGGCTGACGTCTACAGTTATTTTCAGTTGGACTTTCCAAATGTTTAATATATCAAGAACAAATAAGGTGAGATTTGCTGTGAAGTTTAAATTTTTTTGGGGGGGGCAGAGACCTGAGTATCCTTCCAGCTGGTGATGAGGCTGATTTCCAGCTCAATCTGAGTCTGATGATCCTCGTCAATCTGAAACGGTGCAACAGGTGAGCAAAGTCCACAGGTTCCTCCAGCAGAACCTCCAGATGATCTTGAGAGTCCACCCACCTCAAAGACGTACAGGTAGTTATCGATCAGATCCTCAACGATCTTCACCTCGTGCTCACCCTTCCCATCGGTCTGAAACAAGCTTGGAGCAAACAGCAGGGAGAGGTTCTTGGTGCACATCTGGTTCAGGTCAGCACACTTCTGGACCCTGACAGAGAGGAGACAGGTCAGAACCGGCAACTGCTTCCTGGCGCTGCAGCTGATGAGAACACACACCTATAAAGATGACTGATGAGGGCAGCCAGAGTGGTCCGGTTTACCCGAGGAAGACTCCGGATGATCTCTTTGTAACGGTCCAACCTGGAACGCTTCTGAGGGATTTCTGAAATGAGAACAAGAGCATTGAACATGATCTCCAGGAACACTTTAAAAACAAGAACGTGGAAAAATTAACATCTCTTGTATCCCGATCATTACCCCAATTTCCCACTTTAGCTGGTTCTGCTCAAATTCAACGTCCACAATTACCAGTTATAAGCAATGAGAGCATTTGGATCCCTTGGTATGGCAGTGGAACATGGCGGCAGTGAGCAGACGGCACAGTGGCAAAATTTTATTCAGTCAATTAGCAGAAACCGCATCCATACTTTTAAGTCGAATCACCAAAGACACAAAGCTATGTTTCCTCAAGGGTGAAACAGGTAAAAAAACATCTAGCGTTTCAAATCGGAACCATACAGAAAACAGATGACATACCCTTTGGGGGGGTCATGCAGGATCATGCAGGCTGCTAAATTACAAGAGATGAGGATGTAGCAGCACAGCTAAATATAAGATGACGAATAAAGACTATCCAGCCAAAGTAAGAATTTGTATGAATGCTTTTGAAGGTATTGTTGAGGCTGTTTCTGGTCTGCTTCTGTATTTTACAGGCTGCTGCTCTTTTGCCAGAACAAGATACCAAATATAGGGCTCGGTTTATGCAACCTCGGGAACTATGACTGGCTCAGGAACCAGGATGTGAACACTAGCTACACATTGCACTAAAGTCGTTCCAGACCATACCATGAGGTTAGATAGGAAATAAACTTAACTTGAGCAAGGTTGTTACCAATAGCACACAATAGATATAACTACTGAAATATCTGGAAGCCAAAAAATGAAAAGTGAAGCAGTTTCAACAGTTTTCAAATCAGCTTCAGTTATTTTGTTTTGAATTGGGTGTTTAACACTGGCTCTATATATGTTTCCTGGAGCTCCTCTGGGCTTTGTACTGCAGAGGAGCAGAGAAGAACTGGACACAGTGAAAAGGAGAAGTTTGCAGCACAGTGTAGACAGATGCTGTGCACATTCAGGGTTAATGTCATTCATTTCTGATTGACAAGAATTGTCCATTCAGCCCAGAGCAGAGAAACAGTTGGAAAGAGCTGGGAAATCTTAAGATCTGCTGGTCCAATACAGAACATTATGCAGCTCAGGTATGGTCCTGCTATGTACCATAATCTTGAGCAAAGTTCTTCAAAACAGAACCAGAATCTACAAAACTAAATTCTGCAGAAATTCTAAAAACAAAGCTCTAGTTAGAGCAGAAACCGAATGGCAGAGCTGTTTTCAGAACTGGACTCACTTGCAGCCTCTTGCCACAGTGGGTGTAGCTCAGCCATGAAAATCGGGTCATCGATTTCTCTGAAGAACCTCTTCAGCACGTCAGTAACATCCTCAATGAAATGGTCACCGATCCGCAGTTTAACATTCCTAGCGTCTTTCCGGAACTCGTCCATCAGCAGCCGGATCCTGGACTTGGCTCCATTCTTCCTGTAGATCCCCTCATGGCCCAGACCTGCAGTGGACCAGAACTATGGGCTCAAAGGTCCTTTGGTCTCTGACTCTGAGCTGTTTAGATGGAGCATAATTCTCTGGGAGTTCCTCACCATACTGCGTGATGAAGGCGATGCAGCTGTCCACAATGATGGGAATGTCGCTCCGGCTCATCTGCTGCTCCCGCAGAGCATTCCCTTTTCCGCCGGCTGCTCGCTGGATGTCCGCGTACCACAAAGGAAAGTCTGTGCGCCCCACACCCTGCAGGTGGAGAGTCCTGAACACGAGGAAAGCCCAATCATAAAGTTAAAGGCAACCAGAACCAAAACCAAACAAACACTACGGTAGAGCTGGGACTCATCATGCCTCACCTTCCCTTTTCCACCAGAACCAGAATCTCTTTCTTCTCGTGATTCTCATTCTCTGAAGTGATACCTGCAGCACAAAAAATACACAGCCTCACAGAAACCACTCAGAACCTCAGCATGACGGATCAGAACCAGGCCCCTGACTAGTAGACTGACTGAGTTCCTGCAGCCGGTTTAGGTTGATGATGTCCTCAGCCGCTCCGTCGTTCCGGGGGCAGATGAAAAGGTTAGACTTCTGCAGGACGAAGTAGGCTTCTTTCCACTGTTGAGGGTCCAACATGGCTCGGTACCGCAGGAGCCCGACCCGCTCAAACTCCCGGGTCAGCAGGCAATGACAGCTGAGCGGCGTGGCAGCCTGCCAGACCACAACAGAACAGCAGGTTTAGAAAAGTCAATTCTGTCATCTGTTCAGAGCAGATACGATCATTTTTTTAAATATGACCAATTGTTCTTATTAAATCCTTCTTATAATATAATTCATATTTAACATATAAAAAGCTAATTATGAAATACTACAATATGAATCCATTAAAAAAAGATCTGAAGATTAACATCAGAAAAATAAGCTCAGTGTTTGTCCTGGTACAGAACCAGAACCTAGAGATTAAGACCTGTCCAATGGCTTTAGTCCAGCTGTGCAGCGCATCGGCTGTCTCCAACCCAAACAGGAACAGCTTCTCTGATGCCACATATACCTCAAAGGTGTAGCGGAACCTGCAGAACATACAGAGCAGAACCTTTAGATTCAGACGGACACCTGAAGGTGGCGCCATGTAGCTAAACACCAACCTGTCAATGAATCCGTTGTTGTTGCTTGCTGCGTCAGGTCGACTGACCCCCAGGCACACAATGTCCTTGACATTGATCTGCAGGCAGGGGTCCGCCGAGTGTTCTGACTCATACAGAACCAGAGACTGATCCACGGAGCACCAGAACTTCTGGAAGTCTGAAGGAACAATAGGATTGATTCGGGTTCAGACTAAGCTTCCTTTATTAGACAAACTTGCTTCCCTCATGTCATGTCAGACATGATCCAGACTGGCCCAGTAGTTTAATTCAATTTGTTCTGAAGAACCTATCCCACCTTCCCGGGTTTTCCTGGACAGTGTTCCTTTGCTGAGTGAAGAGGCCTTGTAGAGGAAACCAGAGTGAAGGATGGGCTGCATGATCTCATCATAAACGCTGGGGTCTGCAAGACGACCAGAACCAGAATTAAACTAAACACAGAACTGAGACAAAACATCAGGAGATTTTCCTTCATTAGCTGTCAATCACAATTAGTGATTACTAAAACTTCCTGCTACTAACTGCTGACCTGGAGTCCGCCTAGAGTTTCCCAGGAGAACCTTATGAGGAGTCAGGGTCAGCAGTGTCTCCATATGCAAGTTTTTCATGACCTTGAATGCCAATTGTGGACAATAGTGGTTTCTAAACTTTCTGCTATATGAAACAAATCCCCCTAGTTCAAAGTATTGAGATGCCACATACATTTATAAGCAATGTTTGTTCCTTACTTTTGCATCAAAAGCTTTGGTCTAGAAAATGGGTTTTATTCCAATCCAAGAACCAAGACTTTTCCTCAATAACCCTGGCTGTTTTATGAATAAACACAAGACTGTTTTGGAGTAGAAAGTTGCTGGGTTTGTAGGCTGTTGTACAGAGGTGTATTACACCACTAACAAAATTTAACTACGGCTCCCTGCATGCATTGTCACAGTCCCCAGCGTGCCTTGCAGCTCTGACATCACAGCACAGGTGATAAAAGCAAGTAGAAGCTCTGGCTTCTTTTGCAGCCTGTGGAGCTTGGAAGACTGAGGATAAAAAGATTAGGTCAGAATTTGTAATTGATTTTGGAATAATTTGAGAATCCTCAGAAATCTGCTGGTGCTTTATTTTACAGTGAAAGTCCAGAACACAGCTTCTGATTCTGTCTGAGATCAAATCAGACGACCTGCAAAACCATGAGCTGGTTTTCCTCTGCAGCTTCAGAGACCAGACTGAACTCACGGCACCAGGAGGGACCTCACCTGATAAGCTCAGGTGCTCCAGGCAATGCTGCTGCTGACGATGGTCCGAGCCGGCGGCGAGCCGAGCGGCTTCTGAGAAAATCTGAGTGACAGTTTTCAGGAGAGTCTGTTCAGAGACGGAGGAGCAAAGGACCTGTGGGACACATGGAGGACCAATGGTTTGATTCTGCTCCCAGAGGTTGTGTGAGGTGTTTACTGAGGTTGGACAAACGGCAGTTGTGGTCAGAAGACCATTCAGTTTTTAAAGGTTAAACAGTACAATTCTTGTGAGGTTAAGTAAAGGAAACCGGTGTCATATCATAATCCCATAGATCGGACCTTGAGGAGCTCCTCCTGACTGTTGAATGCTGGGTGGGCCAGACGGAACCGACCCTCTCTGTACTTCTGGCTGATGAACTCCCTTCTCTGCTCCGGCGTAGCGTCACAGTCTAACTCCTCAGACACAGAGAGGCGGGCTGCCCAGAAGTCGTTGGCCCGGTCGTTACCCAGCATGATGAACAGCTGACAAATGAATAAACACAAAGTTAGACTTTATTCTGAGTCAGAAATGCTCAGAACCGTCAGAGCAACCTGATAATCTGGTTTCAGCTGTACACTGTAATAATGGATCATAGACAGATTTAAAACTACCAGATGTTAGAACTCAGTTGGGATGGATGGAGTGAGGGATGGATTCATTCTTACCTGAACAATCTCATTGCTCCAAACACTGGTGTCAAGTTTAAGACTTTGGACTTTAGAGACCATTGTCCCCAAACCTCTGTGCTGCCCTGCACATACAGAGACACAAAGCGTTGTTTGAAATGAAAATCTGTCAGAGTTCAATACCTACAGCAGGTACTAGGTGTAAAACACACAAAGATCACACTGGGTTTAAAGGATGTTCTCCTGACTGAGGCTTCATGAACTTTACTTCCTGTGTCTGAGAGCAGCTAAACCTACATTCAGAGCGACAGTTACACCTGCAGGGGTTCATGCCTGCACATGTCTGTCAAGGTTCACCTTTGCAGTTGAGGACAAACCAATCTTAAGAGTAAAAACATGTCATGTTGTAACACCATTGTTTTGGGTCAGAGCCCAGCTGTGGTTGCTATCCCCTCGCCAGTCGTTATCCAGCATGTTTCAATAATTAATTTGAACCCATGCTGCTGATTTCAGAGCAGTTTCATGTGGTAATGGCTGTTTGGACGGCCAAGTCCGTTGGAGTCGAATCAGAAACTCCGGTAATAAAGCCCTGATGTAATCAGGGATTTGATTCTCTGCAGCATCTAACAGCAGGAACCTTTAAATATTCAAAATCCTGTAAACTCAGCAGCTCCATCAGATGTTCTACAGGTTCCCCAGTCGCTCTTTGATATTGCTAAGATTTGATCTCACCCATTAGGCCTTTAGAGTAGTATAAAGACAGACACAGACATTTATTCTGTTTGACTGCACAACCAAGATGATCTGAAAAACGTTCTGCTGCGGGCCATAAACTGACCCTTACTGGTCCTACCTGCACAGTTCTTACAGATGACCACGCAGAGATTGATGGAGGCCCAGTCCGGGTTCAGGGCCTTACAGTCAGCACACATCCTGTTTGATCGATTTGACCAGATCTTCTCAGCTACCTCATAATCGGACAGAGTCTCTGCAATCGCCTCCTGCAAAGCCTCCATCCAGTCCCGCTTCTCCCGGTCTGACTCCGCTGTGAAGCTGAGGAGAAAAAGACAGAGATTCTGTTGTGACCATCAGAATTTCTCCATAATCTCTGCAGAGCTGAGGGGAGATCACCAACCTAAAGGTTTTGTAGGGAGTGATGAGGTCAAAGCTCCTGTGCTTTCCGTCTCGGATCGTTGCACCGCGGGCTTCGATCACAGTGATACCGATTCCGTTTCGGAAGCACTGCAGCCAGAGAGACAGGATCAGAACCGACTTCCTCTGGTACTGCTGTTTGGTACTGACAGGCCCACAGAGCCACACTAAACTGAATCTCATGACCTGAACCTCCTGATTACAGATGAATTATTGGTCCTGATTTAAAACATCAATAGCAGCTGCACAGCCACATAAACCTCTTCAACCGTTTCCGTCTCAAATTATTAGATTATTAATGAACATGAATTTTATCTGCAGAACTCTTATAACACTTCCCTCCTGTTTGCTTTAATTTCCCCTTCCTGTCAGAGCGCTCACCTGCTCGCTCTTGTAGAGCCAGATTTGGTCCGTGTTGATGGCAGCATAAACTTTGGATTTGGTTCCTTTGAGCTCTAGGACACCATGTTTCTGGCAGTGAGATCCAGGTCCAAAACGGCGCCGACCAAACACCTGATGATCTCTGACGTGTTCCTGTAGAGTGGCAACCCAGCGCCGCCTCAGCACTGCCACACAGCAAAGAAGCAGTCATCACAGCGGAAACGGCAGCATCAGAAACACATGGCTAATCCAATTCTCCTGAATAAAACTGGTCAGTAAACATGAAAAGCTTTCCCTCATATTTCCAAGCTCTGCTCTAAATGGTCAAAAAAGTTTTGGGCTAAAAGCATTTGTCAGAAATCTTCCTCCACCATGCCAGAGAGGAAGTTCAGGTTTCCTATTATTATTTTGATCAGGATGTTCTTTCAGATCCAGCAAAGTGATGTCATACCTGAGTAAGTTTGTCTAACTGTTTGGACCTATGAGATCGGTGTCTTTTCTACTTTTTTCCGAAATCTAAAATTCTCCTTAAACTTCATTATTTACTACAACAGAGATAGATAAACATGCCTCAGCTTTGTGAAGCAAAAGGACGTTTGAGCATCACATTTATTCAGCCACGACTGGCCATTATAGAACTGGGAGATCTCTGATTCTAGATTGTATTAGACCAATGGTTCTGTTCAGGTGGCTTGTTTTATTTTTAAAACAGTCAATAACATTTTGGAATTTCACTTGGGTCTCTGAGGCTATCACATACAACAGTAAACACATCCCATCGCCCCCTCCTTTCTGTCTCTGACAACAGACTGAGGCCCTGCGTACCCTAAATAGCTTGTAAAAAGGAGTGAGGGAGACGATCAAGAGGAAAGCAGGTCTAGATAGGAAAAAGGTAAAAATAATAGAGAAAATAGACGCAAGGTGCGGTAAATTAATGTTGTAGAGAAGAGGATAAGAAATAAACACTAGTGGTAATGAGTGAAAATTCTAGTATAGCACTGTTCAGCACAACTAGCTTAACAAAGAAGTTAAAAAATAAGGAGAGCAAAACTGACTTTCCGGTAATAAATCCAATTCCATCATCCCTAACATTATCCTTTGTATAAAGGATCATACACATTTTAGAATGTGATTAAAGAAAAGTCTGAAAAGAAAATCACTTTAATGCTACA
>NW_015150512.1:1665173-1679724 GCF_000732505.1 Cyprinodon variegatus
AGAAAATCAGTTTAATAATACAAAGGCTAAGAATTCAGACTATGTATATTTTAAAAACCTCAATACATAAACATAAATGGAATCCTTAAGCATCTTTTGTGACATTCTACTTCAGATCAAATGGTGTTGCAATAATTTTATAGTCTTTGCTTTTAGCAAAATTTTTGCAAAATTTGTAAATTTGGTGTGTGCTAATTGGGTTGTGGTGGCCTGAGTATTTTTTTAAAAAAAAGTTCCTGACCTAAATATGATTTATCTTAGGTAAACCGGGGGGAGAACATCCTGAAAGAAGAATTTTTGCTTATGTTCACCTTCATTATCGGTCCGAAACACAAATATCCTGTGACTCGTCACTATCTCAAACTTGTTGTCTTTGGCTGGGCGGGCCATCTGGATGGCAGCCAATGGGATTACTCCTTTAGGGTAGACATCCTGAGGGAACACATAGATGGCAGGTCAAGTGTTTAACACCTAAAAGAAAATCTGAAGCTGGTGGCCTGAAGCTGAAGAACAGAAACATAGAGGTCTTCCAACCTTTTCACTGCCGAAGTACATTAGGTTCTTCCCATCAAACTTCACAAAACGCTTCTGAAAAACGTAATTCCTAAAACACAAAAACACAGATTAAAGACATGATCCAAACCTGACGTTCCAGTGCCTGCTCTCATCCATTCCAACATGTCTTCCTTCAAAGCCTGAAGTTAGGAAAAGAGCGTGAAGAGGAAAGGACAAACACACCGAGTGGAGGAGGAAGAAGAGGAGGAAGAAAGGATGAAGCAGAGCCAGCTCCATAGGCAGGAGGAGACACAGGGAGGAGCAAAGAGGAGGAGACGCAGCACAACAGCCACCGCTGGCCTGCGGGCCCTGAAGACAGAGAAAAAGCTGTAAAGCCAGGTGAGGAAATCAAACGCACTGCCAGTTTAAACTGATCAAACAAAGCCCAGTTCACTCTGCAGTGCAGATCAAACACACCTTTTCAGTAAAACAAGCTCCCCCTTGTTTAACCTGCTATAAATTAATCACTCCATCAGGTTTAGACATAGTTCCTCCAATGTTTGATATACTGTAGGTGTTAAATCAGTGTAAAAAGTACCAATATTGGACACATCTCTAATTTAACCTGCTTTATGAATCAAACTGACAATCGAACACCCCTGCTGCTTCATCCAGATACGTAAATAAAAGGCCTTCTGCTGTATGCAGTAACTCCCAGACCCTTATTTGGCAGAAAAACAGAATCCAACATGCCCTTAAAAAAAAAAATCAAACGCACCCTTGTGGTGACAACTTGTCCAGCCAGCCGCTAATAATGGGCGGGGCTCTTTCAGTTAACGATGTGTAGCTGGCGTAGGGGGAGATGGTCAGGTCATCGTCAGCCTCAGGAGGAAAAGTGTGGGGGGGCAGAGAAGACCAGCGAAGAGAGGGCGGAGCTTCGCCGACAGTGCTGTAACCCTGAGAATCTCCTGAGTGAAACGCCTGCGACAGACGCTTTGTCCAGGAAAACTTATGACACCTGGAGAAAAAAAGAAAAGTCTTTATAAAGGCAGAGAGATTCTGGATGTCCATCCATCCATATGCAGTTTCATATTTTAAATTTAGAAGGTTACATTTAGGAAGAACCCAAGTAAACTGGAATATTAGAACTGCATGAAGTATATTTGAGTAAAAATCTAAATCTTCTGAGTGGAGAACCTCAGGGCTCTATGCTCAGCCCATTTGAATGTTTATGGTTCTCAGAGTTTCCTGGTAATCTAGACTAGAAATCCAAGCCGATGATTTAGAAGTTTTTTTAAATCTGCAGAATTTATATCTGATTGACTTTAATTGGCTGATATTAAATCCCAAACATCAGCGTTCTGGTAAACCACAAAAAGTAGTCTAACAGAAGCTGCTTCTGTTAACACAATCTACTTTATGTTCAGTTCATCCTCCTGAAAGTTGTGCTATTTACCCATGATCCTCGGTTGGTCTCCCTTCCTCTATTCTGGTTTCTCTGCCATCTGATCGGCTGTGATCGCTCTGCAGAGCAAATGGGTCAGTCAGACCATTTCTGTCCACTATGATGCAAAAAGGTCAGTGTTTGTTGGGTCTCACCTCAGAGGCAGATGGGGATCTTCTGGTCTGGAAGACAGCCTCACAATATGGACTAATCTCCTCTTCTGGGTCATCTGTGGAGGCTGGATACCACAAAGAAAGGATTTAATTAACATTCTGATGGATCAGTCAGAACCATAGCAGGCTAGATTTATTAGTAAAGGAAATCACTTTAAAATCTGACCTTTACTGTTTAGTTTCAATCTTCTCAGAGTGATTTTATAATCAGAAAGAACCAACCAAAGAACGAAATGTTCCATATTAAAATCAAGTCTGGACTCACCTCTGGCTGATCCTGAAGAGTTGTTACTCAAAGTGCTGCCGCTGAAAACCCAGACATCAACAGTCAACAAGACCCACTTCAGAGGTTGGAAACAGACCAATAAATAATTAATAATACTATTATTAGTATTACTACAATCCCTACAGTATTTGCCTTGTTGTACTCATTTAATGCTTTTGTAATTTGACTTTATGTTGCAAAACATGGATTTTAAAATATAAAACCAGCAATGAATACAGAAATTTAGTTAAAGATTCCAGATAACTATAATATTTGTGACAGGTCAAAAGTATGTACAAGTCTATCAGGGGTTATTTTAAGTTATTTATAGTAGGGCTGCAACTAAATAATTATTTTGCAAATCGATTAATCTGTCAATGATTTTTTCGATTTATCAATTAATAATCAAATGGCCAAAGGTTCCTTAAAGAAGATTTTTTACAAAATCAAACCAGGTGAAACCGAACCTTTTCCACTTGAAGAGTTCTGGATAGAGCATACTGACAGACGAAAACAATTTTTCACCTTAAATGTAAAATATTTATATATACTTTTTTTTTACAATTTTTAAATAATTACTGCTCTAAGTGGGTTGCTCTGTCAGCTAAAGGCATATTTTACAGTATCTGTACGGCAGTTAACGATTAATCGATTACTAAATAATTTCAATAATTGATTAATCACGATTAATCCAATTAATTGTTTCAGCCCTAACTTACAGATCCTTCAAGAGTGTCTAAGGTTTCCACACTTGTTGAAATTAAAAAAAGATTTGAATAAGATAATTATTCTCCACATTACTGCAAGGAGAAAACAGCCATCCAACTTTCCTTAGGCTACATCCACACAAAGTCAAACATGGTAACCAATAAACACCCGAAGCTGTTAAAGCTGTAATAGGCCTTGCAATACTTGCCATGCCAATGGACTGCTGCTAGCGCTGCCATACAGGCAAAGAGGGTAGAATAAAAAGGTAGGATGTAACTAATGAAATAAGAAAAGGCTATAGTGTAGACTGAAGACCGAACAGCAACAAGTGGTAAGTGAAAAAGATAGGGCCTTAAACTCACCCTGAAAGCCAGCTAGGTGGTAACAAGAGCTGTTAATTGTAGTAAATTTGTATAGCATGCTGCCACACCTTCCCCAACAATGTTTCCCAACGGCATGCACATCATACTCACACCACTGCTTTTATAAGTAAAAGACAATTTGAACCATTGTATTACAATGATTATCAGAGGGCTTTTTATAAAATTTGCCAAAGTCATTTATTTAATCGAGGGGGGTGGAAAGTAAAACAATAATTGTGCGTGTTTTTGCATCATTCCTCATAACAATCCTTGATGTTACACATTTGTTAATTTGCCACACCAGGGGCACAGTTTAGTAATCCATCCGCAAAGATTCCAAAACAAAGCACAGTTTAGTAACTACAAAAGCTTTTCATATCTTGTTTACAACCAGCAAGTTAATGGTAAGAACATCTCGATTAAAGGAACTTTTCTTACCTGTGGATTGGTTTCTACCAACATCCTGCAATCTCCAATATATGTCATCCACACTTTATCCTCTAAAGGCAGACTTTTTACTTCTGTTTTTTTTATTATTATTAAAGGGGCAGTACTATGAGTTTCCCAGACATATATTTCAATTCTATGCCAAAATCAAGTAACTATGTACTATTCAGTTGTTTAAAAAACACTATTTATAATTTAAAAAATTGGACTTTGCATCATAAGGTGATGCGAGTGAAATGGCCAATTTGAGAGTTTGCACCATATTACTTACAGAACAAGCCTATAACTTTCCTGTATGTTAAACTCAGTACTTTATAATGCCACCTTCAGTAGCAGTTTCAGCTGCAGGTCTCTCTGGATCAGTCTCTTTGTGTTCACTTCATCCTGTTACAGGGATCTCTGTCAATTCCTGCAAGGCAATTGTTTAGGTCTAGACTAGGCCATTCCAAGGGGGATAAAGGGTTCACCAGAAACCACTGGACTGTTTCTCTAGCGGTCTACTTAGTCTTTGTCAAAGTGAAAAAAAACCTGTCTCAGTTTTAAATCGCACATAGACATTCTCGCACCTAGGGGTGAGTAATGGCATGAGTGTGGCGATATGATACGTGTCACAATATTGGGTCACAATACCATATCACAATATTGCAGCATCATTATATATTGTGATATTTTCCCCAGCTATCAAAATTAAATGTATAAAAAAGCAAGTGATGTATATGTTCATCAGAAGATGTTGATAATTTAGTTATTATGGTATCCAATGTTGTTTGGGGTTCTAGTCCTCGTCTTCCACTGTGACTGCCTCACCTACAGATATGTTGTTAAAATTGCTCTACAGTGCTATCTGCCAGAGTGGCAGTGCAGAGGACCCCTGTTTCCTCTTTGTTTTAGGTAAAATGGTTTGCTTTAAAAAAAAAATCAATACTAGGAATTGAAAGATCGATATTATATCAGTCAGATGAAAATCATGATATATCCCCAAAGTAATTTTTTCCTACACCCCTACTTTATAGCATGATGTTACCACCACCATGGAGGTGATGGGATGTGTTGAATTTGCAGCAAACATAGCTTCTTCCTTGATTCTGTTCAGAGCATTTTCCCCGATATATTTGGGGAATTTAAAAATGTGTTTTTTTTCCATGTACCAAGTAAAGTTTTTTATTTTGCCACGCTTGAGGCTTTTGCGTATGGCTTATTGTGGTTGTATCAGCAAATCCTACAGTCTCTGTAGCTTGTTTAGGGTTACCTTTAGTCTCTGTGCTAACTGTTGTGAATTTACATACTGTTGTGTTCTAAATTAAGAGTAATTTCATTTCAATGTGCTTTACCAGAGACATCCATGTTTGCCAAAGAACACTACTGCCACCTACTGGTTTGTGACGTCACGGTGCGGTATTGGCTGTTGATCAAGTCCCAAAGCTGTATCTGTTGTTTGTCAGAACGCCCTATTATGCTATCTTCAAAACATTGTTCTTTGAAATGTTGGCTACATATTACGTCTTTTTTCTCATACCCTCCCTCTTCAAGTTGGCAATCCAACAACGAACCCATCCTTGGAGGATCATGAATTGGAAAGGTGAAAAATCACGTTTTTTTTTCACTTTTACCGGCAAAAATGGCCAGTCCCAGACGCAATGATCGAAACGAAAATTATTATTTTTTAACAAATTAACGCTAAATTCATTAAATTACTAAAAACAAATAAATTTTAGGTTTAGATAATGATCCATTGATTATTCCTTAATGACCAGACTTGTCTTTTTATGCCTTTCATGCCCAATCTGTAAATTTTACAGGGTGCCCCTCTCTTACCATGTGCATTCCATCTAAAAATGACGGGTTAGACGGAGAACATCATAGAGTTGTTTTATGACCCCAATTTTGTCCCTGACTTGTATGGCGAGCTCCTTGATCTTTATCAATTGATTCCCCTTGCTTTGAAAAAAAGGTGTGTCAATACTAACAGATCATGTTAGTTAACACAGTCCCATTTATCTTTGTGTTTTGTTCTCCATCACAAAAAAAGCCAGTTTAGTCAGTGCAGTGCAGCTACGCAGCGCTTCAGCATGACAGAGAACACTCGTCATTGTCTGCCAGAGATATAGATCAAGTCTATTTTGTAAGGATAAAGGAAAAGAAATACATACATTTTTAAAGATGAGAACCAGACAGAAAATCAGATACAAAAGTAAAGCAGATCCTCCAGATTACAAGGAATTTAGTCAATGTGAACCTGGGGTCACGTTTTCTTTTCATTATTTATGGGAGTCTTGAGGGTTGGATGTACATCAAATCTTTTGGTGGTTTCATAGCAAGGGATGCATTAGCAAAATGCTATTTTTTTTTTTTTCTTTCCTAGACTTTTTTTTTTTGACTCCACCTAATAAAAATCTAAATTTAGACAAGATGGTACCAAAATATGTAAAAAAAAAAAAAAAGAATAATAAATAAAAAATGGGAGTGAATTCCTTTGAAAAACTCATTAGATACTACATGTTATGACAAAATACTGAAAATATTTCTAATGTTATTCATTCATAATTTCAATTAGACAATGATCAGGGGATATTTTAAAAATATTTAGACCAAGCCAGAGTTTTCCTGTACTTCAAATATTTAGTAGGTCAATGGACACAGAATGAAAGATCACGAATTACTTTATTTTTACCTACTTCAAGGTTCTGCAGAAGGTTGTAGCCAATTGATTACTAAGCTACCCTGGATTAAACCAATTTACAATTTATAGTTTAATTTCATCCACTGTAGTCTAGAGATATCAATGATTCCTTCTTTTTCACCTTATCAGGGTAAACTGGATTAGATTTATCGTAAGCGATGAAAGATAATTATTTTTGAATATTGAAACCGGTGTACCCCAAGGCTCAGCACTTGGCCCATTTCTGTTTAATTTAACTACATAAATAATTTTCTGTATGTGTGTTCTAGTTTTTAGATATAAGATATATATCTAGATTTAGATTTAAGATTTAGATCTATGATTAAAGACGTATTTAGATTAAAGATTTACATTTAAATATATGATGTAGATATATATTTAACATATAAATATTAATATAATTTAGTCATGGATTTAATACCAATATGTAGCATATTTATGACAGTGAATGAATGTGAGGACAGTATGCTTGGTAACAGAAATGTTGCTATTTTTACAGTCAGTACCCTATATTTTAAACCCAGATTCCTGCAGACCTACCTGTTCCGGTCCAGGTTCCCCTCAACGTTCTTGTTCTGGTTCCGATCCAGGTTTCTGGGTGGTGTCGGGGGACCTGCCTGTTGACAACTGTAACTCCTTCCTCCACTGATGGCAGCAGAGCTCGGAGAGGTGCCCCAGTAAATCTCGTTAGAGACCATCTCCATGCTACCTCCTCTGGGAGAACCTGAGGATCCAGAGAGTCTGATTCCTTCCAGACTTCCAGGGCGACCTGGAATAGAGGATAACAGTCTCCTCTCTGTAGAGGAGGAGGAGGGCGATGTCACAGAGGCACCAGTGCTGCGGTTCAGCCTTGGGGGAACAGGAGGTACTGACCCAACAGAATCGGAAAGAGAAAGACTGCGACTGGGCCTAGTTCTGCCAACTTGGCTGGGTCTCCTGCTTTCTGAAGATGTGGGAGCTGCTTCTGAAGTGGGACTGCTAGCAGGTTTGGATGTGGCCTCAATGATCTGACCCTTACCAGGCAAGACCTCTGTAGTCAGATCCTCCAGCACAGTGAAGCATATGGACTCCTGTGACATCCTCCTAGGTGATGATCCTGCAGAGTCTGGTGGAGGACTGAATTGAACAGGCGCCGTCCTGCGGCGGTTGAACACAGTCCTGGGTTTAGGAACTGGTTTCATAGCTGCTCTGTCTGGGTTCATCAACCTACAGTCAGTGTTGGGGCTGTTTCCAGGTCCACCTGACTGCTGAAGTGATGCAGTGTTGTTTCCTCCCTCTGAGAAGTCAGATGGAAGATCTGCCATCTGACTGGCTCGTTGACCTTGTCTCCTCTGGATGTGGTTGACCAATCGCAGGATTCTCTTCCTGTGTCCTGTGGCTGTTACGCCCAAACTGACCAAGGCGTCATGGTCCAGGTGGGAGAAGTCTCTGGCCAATAGGAGGCCGGCTTGGCGGAAGGTGTGTAGGTACCTGCAGAGAGTTCATACCAAAGCATAAGGTTACATGACTAATTACATGATGCTGTAGATGTTGACCTCACCTCTCCAGATGAATGGCTGCCAGAAACGTCTCAACCGCTGTACTTCCATCCAGGGAGGCCATGACGACCAACGTGGCGTCTGAATCGGGCTTCATCTCCTCCACCTGAAGGAAGCTCTGCGGCCATCACGGACCTACAGCAGGGCCAAATGGCAGAGAGTCATCTGCAGGAGACAGATATGGAAAGGAGAACGTGATCTGAGGAATCTCAATCCCTAACATCAGGCTCTGTGTCAACAAATGGAACTAATAGTTCTGTTTTCTATGGAAGATCTACTGCCCATAGCTGATTTCGAACTAACGTGAAGTAACAACAGTGATTAATCGTGTAACATCAGTATTAACAATGGTAAAGATATGAGAACATAGAAGCACCCTATCGACATTTAAAGCTAGGCCTACAACTTTGCTTTTTTAAAAAAATAAATCTTATAGTTACAATGGTTAAATGACACTGAACTATCTCTGAAGTTATACTGTTATAGGCCTGGGGT
Organism: Cyprinodon variegatus; assembly: GCF_000732505.1. Taxonomy (NCBI): domain Eukaryota; kingdom Metazoa; phylum Chordata; class Actinopteri; order Cyprinodontiformes; family Cyprinodontidae; genus Cyprinodon; species Cyprinodon variegatus. The sequence goes on from NW_015150512.1 coordinate 1,673,781, forward strand.
GCTGGAAGACATAAACACTGTGTTTCTTTCTACATTCTACTTCTGTCCTCCAATATTGCATAATTTGTTGCTTCAACCTTTGATTTTATGTTCTCTCTGCTGTTACATTTTTGTAGCTCCATATGGGCTGAATCTTTTAAACTGTGAGACTGTCCTGGAAAACATCAGCTCGGTTTACTTTACTTACTTCATGTAATAGATCCTACCGTTGATCATGTTCTTCAGAGTTTAGTCCTGTCTCTCTCTTGTACATAGTTATTAACTCATCTTTTACTGTGACTAACTGTATGCACTCTCTTTCAACCTCCTGACATAAAAACTTCCTCAGAGATCATCTGCTTAACTCTACATGTATGCTGAGTAGGTGGGATTGCTGCAACCTGAACAATACAAGGCTAGCTACTGTACATGCACATACTGAGTGAGTGAATTATGCAAGTCAATGACTTGATGCAATTTGCTGGGTTTCCTTGGATATACAACTTTTTAATCAATCTATATGTACAATTTTATTAATCCACTGTGTGCACTTTGATGACATTTGGTGTAAACTGGTGCAACAAATAAACTACAGTGGCATTTGGGAAGCTTGTTCCCTGAGTACGGTCTGCAGGTTTGAACGGTTTGAGGTACCTGGAGTTTCCAAACACCAGTAACCTTAATGAGGTAAGACACGTCCCACCCAAAAGGAAGTCAGAGGACCTTCAGCAGAACATTCCATGTCCGTTCATCCAGGAGTGGCTGAGTTGAAATGCCCCCCCCACCCCCCGCCCAAACACACAGATACAGCTTTTCCTTTGTAAGCTCCCCACCCTTCAGCTCAAAGCAACATCCTCAGCTGTGGCACTCCCTGCATCCTGTAGGCCTGTGTGTATATGTGTGTATTTGAAGCCGAGGGAGAAAACATTTTCCATATTTTACCAGTTAGGAGAGGATTATTGTAAAATGAGGAAAGTTTTCTGGTCCTCAACATTTTTTTTGCACTATAGGTTAGAAAAAGTTCCTTAGCAACTATTAAAAACACAAATTTGGCTAAGTGTGTGTGTGTGTGTGTGTGTGTATGGGTGCTCCAGGCTCATTTTCCCATAATGTAGTAGATTTAAATTGTGAACAATGTAGAATAATTCCCAACATAGCTGAGGCGTCTTACAACATAATTGAAAGCTGACATGAGGACATTAGTCACAATAAATCCTGGTTTATCCTGGTCCATCATTGTTGGCTGTGTGCCGTTACTTTATAAATATTTGTGAGAGCCAAATTGGTGAAGCCCTTCTCCCTAGAATATGAAAGACCTTCACAGAGTCATGCAGAACTATGAAATGGATTTAAAATTATCCATCACATTTTAAAATCTCTATTAGCCAGAAGTTGTAAAGGATTATTCAACACAAAGTCAGAACTCTGGAGAACCAGCTTTGGCTGCAGATCCATCTGAGAGACTTATTGGAATAAGGAATGATATGCTGAACCAGTTAATTCTATAGTCTTTCAAATAATTATCAGTCTTTTGTTCTACGCCACTAGCAGATGTTCCCTGTTAGCAGACCTGACATCTCACATCATTGTTCTTCCTTCATAAAAATCATCCTCTCGTATGAGTCTGACCTGCAGATGATGCCTTCTCCATGCCTCAAAAAAAGCCCTCGATCCTAAGGCTGACGGTCTTTCTCCATCAGAACCTCCTGTTCTTCCTGCGTCTCATTCCAGCTGAACCATGGAAGCTTCTCAGTAGCAAAGAGAAGAACTCTGAAGTTCTAGAACAGCGGGAGAGGAGTTACAGAACGAAAGTGAACAGACGTCAGAACAATGAGAACCAAAATATCCACCACAGAGGTCGGCAGTGTCCAGCGGGAAGAATAAAGGCCAAGGAGGAAGTGAGTCACAGCAGCTTCCTCCCCTCAACCTTTTTCCTCCTCCAGACTGCAGCTGCTGCACACAAAAAAAGACTCCTGCTCTTATCCCGGATCAGCCAGAACCTTGGCAGAGCTGCAGTGTTTTATGTAGGTTCTACACCTGCAGGTTCTGCATGAACTCACCTACACAAGTGCACACAAGAAGCACAAAGAACATTAAAGAGATGGGATTTATCGCCGAAGGGACAACAAGATTTATTGTAAGGAATTTGTTTAGAACCTGACTGCTTCCTCTGAATCTCACTGGGCCACAACATCTGACCTGTCTGGGCCTGCAGAACCAAACAAGAACCCCTGAGATCCATGGAGGACAGGAAGTCTGGTCTAAAAGAGGAGCAGAGGAAGTCTGCTGCAGCTTCATTCTCTGTTAGTCAGAGATGCTCACCGGACAAGCTGAGTCAACCCCTTCCTCAGTCCAAGCAGGAAAACAGAACCTCTACGCTGAGTGTCTGGCCGAGTCCGTTCTGAGGGTTTAATGCAGGAGGAGAGAAAGTGACCGGTCAGCAGGAACGTTCAAGAACCACGGCAGGAAGTCGGTGAGAGCCGCAGATAAAGAGTGAGGCGAGGAAACACAGCAGGAGGATACGGCACTCCCATCCGACTTCCAGTTTACACACGCAGCTTGGAGAGGGACTACTGGGAGGGATCGGATCAGGAATGAGGGCCTGACATACACACCAAGAGTCCAAAATACAGTCTAAGGGCCCAAAATACAGAGTAACGGCCAAACTTAGCCTCAAATACAGACCAGGGGCCTGAACAACAAACTGAGGGACTAACAGATGGCTGAAACTCAGAGCTGATGGCAACAAAATACTGGCTAAGGTCAAAGTTAGCATCAAGGACCGAAAATAAAGGCCTAAATTACAGACTTAAAGGCTTAGGGTCCAACATTCATATTGAGAGCCAGAGACAGAATTTAGAGAAAATGCCTGAAATACAGACTAAGGGCCTTAAATACAAACCAATATATCCAAGATGGCAGGACAAGTCACTTTAACTTTGCCTCTTGTGTTCAATGTTGTCTGCGTTTTACATGTACATTTTTGGCCACTGCCTTTAGCAAAATGTAATTACAGTTACATGAAGCAAAAATGATTCTTCATTATAGGGTACAAAATAAAGGCATTTCCTTAGCCTCCCTAATGTCAATCTTAGCAGTTTCTAGAACATGTTCAGAGATCCTGAAGAAAGGCGAAGCTGACACTCATTAGCCTCATTGGATAATTTTTTTGAGCAGCTTATCTAGGTCCCGACAGTCCTGCTCAGATTCCAGGGAGGAAGCTGGTCCTACTGGTTAAATTATGATGCAACAGGACTCTTTCTAGAACATTTATCTCACCTCCTTAATAGCTATTGATAAACCATCAGGATAAGGCTTTAACTCTCAGTCAGGTCAGTTTCTACACATATTGTTCTTTTCTGGTACCATTACTGTCGACTTAGAAGCTGTTCACAGAGGAGAGAGTTCCTGAAACTGACCTTCGCCGACCTTCTCTTTCATCCAATCTCTCCACCTTTCATTTGGAGCAGCTCCTAGATAGAAAATCAAATATGCAATGAAGGAAAGCTGCAGCTTTTCTGTCTCGATGTTTCCCAAATTCCACATAACCAAGCTTTGTTTGTTCCACCTGGGTTGTGGCTATCTGAACCCAGACATCCTTATCTATCGGGGTTTGGATATTACTGTTGATGATGCCGTCCGGAGCCAGATGTTTGAACGACTTCTAGGACTTTCAAGTCCTGAATTCTATCACCAACCAGAAACTGCCTATTAACCACCATAACCCCTTCTGATGCATCTGTAGTATTATACTCTGCAATGTTGTAAGTTGCTATGTGGTTCAGGTGATCAGGTGATCCTAAATGTTACGATTCAACAAACTAATTCTTCACATCAGAAAAAATCAGATAAATAACCACTCCAAACTGGGCTGCCCCAAGTAGAACAGCATCTGGGAGCCATTATCCTCAGAACAGCTGTTTCCCTAAGGTCAGAGGTCATTACTGTTATTATTACAAAGCTTTATTTAAAAAGGGAGGATGTACAGCCGAAACATGTCGTCATGAAGGCGAATTTCTACCTTTAGAGCGTTAAGCAAATACCAAACGATGATCCCTAATATTTTGAGGAAAATATTCTGCCTGACAAGATGACATTGAGTCAAACACAGTGGTGAAGGAGTGACGGTCTCTATATCACCTCGCTACGCCTCGTTTTGTGGTGGCCTAGTCAAAGTCTGGACGTAAACATGCTTTAGATGTAGCAGCGGTGAATAAATCAATCAAAGTTCCTCCACAGCGTTAAATACTTTATACCAGTTATCACTTTCTACTGCAGAGAAAGGAACAATCCATTTATTGTGTTTTTAGAGGGTAATGCTTTTTCAAACAGAACCATGTGGATTTCAATTCTGGTTATTTATTCATATTTGTGTTGATACATTTCATAGCTGTTTTTATCTAAAGTGACTTACAGACGTGGATATAAAAATTTTCTTAGTCGGGTTATCTTTGTTTTCACATGTAATTAAAAACAGGAACAGCTCTGCAGTCCAAAACCAGAGGAATGAGGACAGAATGAGGGACAGAACATCCAGGATGAAACCTTCCAGCCCATGTTCCCTGCTCCAGGAGATGAAGATGGCTCCAGAGCTTCATCATGTTGTCTCTCAGTGACAGGAACCGCAGCGTGTTTCCAGGTCTCAGAATAAAGGAGAGGCATTCCGTTCATTCCTTCTGTTCTCTCCAACTCCTCCCTTATCTGGGAGCCGTTGTTAAGATCAGCGCTGTAAATCAGCAGCAGAACAAAACACAGGATACAGCTGCCGCAGAGGAAACGGAGCCCATCAGGACGTCCTCCACACTGTCACCACGGAGACGTCTTCATCCACCCTCACACTGAAACCTGCAGAGTCCCTGATCTGATCTGACTGATTTAATCAGGATCAGAACTACCGCTTTATCAGCGTGGAGATTCACAGAGATTCCTCAACAAGTCCTGACTGTTGTCTGACCCAAAATATGATGTCTGGTTTCAGAAAGGTTGTTACTTTGACTCCATCTTTGGGGGATGTTTAGGTGTTCTTATGACCCCGCCCACTTAGATGTTACTCTGACTGGGATGGCATCACAAACAAAAAATGCAATCAGTGATGAAATGTTACCACTGCAACATTTCTATACAAGAATGATCAAATCATTGAGACAATAAACGATTGAGAGTTTGTCTGTTTTTTTCTGTTCACCTCAGGTTTATGTTTGCATCAGATCAAACCCTATTTGAAAGTCTTAAAAACCAGACAACTGGTGGTAAAGCAGCTTTCCTTAAAATTGAGGTTCTAGGTCTTCAGCTAGTTGAATGCAAACAAACAAATTCCAGTTCCTGGATGCTTTAGTTGTAGTCAAGACAACAAAAACCGAGACCTGATAAGGTCTTGGTCTTGTCTTGGTTTCTACCTCTTCTTGGTACCGCTTGGTCCCGGTTGCTGTGGTCTTGACTACAACAATACTGGATGTACACTTGGAGTTCTGGAGCCCTGAACTGGTCTGAAGAGTGATCTAGAAATTCATCGTGGAGGAAAGGACAGAGAGGGAAGCAGAGCACAACAACCAGATTGTTCCACAGGGAACAGAGAGGTGATTGTTCCTGACTGCGACTGGAGCCACACGCTGATGCTCACTGGGAGGGCTGGGACAGAGCAGGCTGCCTGTCTGTCAGAATCATGGGCTGCAGCTTTAAGAACCATCAACTGCTGCGTTCAAAACCATCAACTAATGCGTTCAGGACCATCAACTGCTGCTTTCAAAATTATCAACTGCAGCTTTCAAAACCATCAACTGTTTTCAAAATCATCAACTGCAGCTTTCAAAACCATCAAGTGCTGCATTCAAAATCATCAACTGCTGTGTTCAAAACCATCAAGTGCTGAGTTCAAAATCATAGGGATGCACGATATTGGGATTTTGGCCGATATCCGATATGCCGATATTTTAAAACTCATGTAGCCGATAACCGATATCGATAC
>NW_015150512.1:1682372-1745280 GCF_000732505.1 Cyprinodon variegatus
GCTGTGTTCAAAACCATCAACTGCTACGTTCAAAACCATCATCTGCTGCGTTCAGGACCATTGACTGTTGCGTTCTAAGCCATCATCTGCTGCGTTCAGGACCATCATCTGCCGCATTCAGGACCATCATCTGCTGCGTTCAAAACCATCATCTGCTGTGTTCAAAATTATCAATTACTGCTTTCAGAATCGTCAAATGCAGCATTCAAAAAGTATTCATCTTGAGTCACTCAGAGGGCTGAATCCTTCCTGCAGTTTTTGGACCTCTTTCAGGAAGCTTCTGCTGGTTCCCTGACCTAACAAACAAAAGCCTGGATCCAATGACCCACAGACCAGCAGCACCCCCTTTAATCTAAAAGCAGCATTTAAAGCTTATGCTCAGATTGTGAAGAGGTGAGTCTTGGTTTGTTCAGACCTGAATCCTTTTCAGAACCTTATCAGAAACTGTAATAAACAAGTGGAAGCAAGAAATCCAGACAGTACCTGAACCACCAGATCACCGGTTTAATCTTCTTCAAACATACACTTCATCATCATCATCATCATCATCATCATCATCATCATCATCATCATCATCATCATCATCATCATCCCTCTTCCACCACCAGAGGCGATGTACTGACAACACCCACAGGCTAATCCAAATAAAATGTAATTCTTTGAAAACTGCTCTGCAGTGGGTTCTCTGTCCTCCTGCTCCATCTCTCCCTTAGAGCAGCTGAAGGTGTTCACTTGTCCTGGTTCTCCAGTTGCCGGGTCATTACAGGTCATTCCAAGTTTGTGACAGGTCTATCAGAACTAGTCTACCTTTTTCAGACTGCGTTTAATATATTTACTCTGTTCTTAGTTTCTCTGTTCCTTCACCCAGTAAGGAGCAACAGACACTGGATGATATTGTTTTCCTCAATGTGTCCATCAGGCCCAAACAGGACCATGGGCTGCAGGACAGAAACCGGTTTAATCTGCAGCCTCCTGCCGCTGCAGGTCTCCAGACCTCTCCCAGTATCACTAAACTGGTTCAGAACTTTCTCACCTTTGATCCGGTCTGTTCTGGGATCCGGTTCAATCCGGCTCCTCGTCTTGTTCTGGTTCCGCTTTAATGTTGGAAGTTGTTGTCCCGGTAAATCCGCCAGTTAAACCCTGAGTCTCGCTATTTCAAACTGGAAACTCTGGGAGGAGAATCTCCGCTGTGACTGGAGAGAACAGTCTCCGTGAATTAGGCCAGGTGTAGCTTCCGGTTGCTTTCAAAATAAAAAGCTACCTGGAGCGAAACTGTGTCCTACTTCCGGTTGAGACAACAGAAAATAAAAGACCTAAAATCATAATTTTTCAAAATGCATCAAGACTGGCTAGAATAACTGCAAAGAACCTCACTGAACAGCAGAAAAAAAACAAAATTATTAATTAATACAAAAAAATCATAAAGATAATTATATACATTTTTAAGGTTTAGATCCCTTTATGACATTTTTTTGTGTGACCAATCATAACATACACAGTAAAACAGGAGCATAAAACATCATTTTTAAATACTATGTAACCATTTATAGATATAATTTAGGTTTTAGCTATAGCTGCAGCTTTTGTGTCTGATGTTCCAAGGAGTAGGTAAAAAATTATATTTCATTATTCCATTTATGGTTGTTATAGTTTGGAGACAAACAGTTCTGGCTGCAGACAGGTTTCTTCATCTTTTGACCCACCATCTAATGCAACACATTAAGAAGATCTATGTCTCGCAGGTTATTTTCTACTTTCATCAGTTTGTTAAAAAGAAACAAGAGCTTTAAAGAACATCCCAATGATTTATATTTCTAGAATCAGAAATCTAAATCTGATTGCTCTATGTTTGCGGATTAAACAAACACAATCCTGGAAGAATTATAAAGGCAGCATCCATGGTCTCCCTGCAGGACAGCTTCTTGTTTTAAACTTGGTTTAGATGAGTAATTAACTGACTTGAGTCATTTCTCATGGTCTTTATCAAAGTGTCTTCATATCTTAACCTGGGTCTAAACTGGTTTGGACTTGGTTTAATCTGTTAACCAGAGCTGGTGTTGATAGATTTTGACGACCATCAGAACCGCCCTTAAACTTCATTAGCAGCAAATGAATGTTTCTTCCAGCCATCCCTGAGCTGATTGGTCCAGAGGAAGTCCTACTGGACGCTGCGTCCTGTCCTCTGTGTTGAGGAGCTGGATGGTGGTGGAGTTTCCTCCTGGCTGAGCAGAGAGGAAATAGGAAGCGACTGAGACAATAAGCTGCATTCCTCAGCGGCTGACGGAGGAAACACTTGCATCAAGTGTTCCTCATCAGGGCAGAGAGAGCTCCTCCTCATCATCACTTACACTGAACCTCACATTCCAGGAGGTTGAACAGGTGTCCAACAACACCACCCTGTGGTTTATCTTCAGCTCCAATAGCTAAATTTAATGTTGGTTCTTATAATCTCAATAAAATACAGGCATAGAACAGAACCAATCAAACTTGAACCTATTCTTAAATATCATTTGTTGTATTCCTAAATTTTCACTTTATTTTCTTAACTATCTTTGTCTTAACTTTTTTTAACCTCATAACTTTTTCTTTCTTATGAATTAGTAAAATGTGCAGAAAAAAAGGAATATTCCATCCAGATGGGACGAAGAGTACGTCACCCTTAATACTTAATCTTAAGTGCTGTTTTTTAATACCTCACCAATCGTTGGGTAAAAGATGGGCGGGGTCCTATAGAAGATCACCATCAGAGCTAATCTTCCAAATAGATTGTAGAAGTTGTAGCTCATAGCTCGGCATGTGTCACACAGAACCTTACTGATATTCCGTTTTCAGATGGACCTTAAGCTGTCCAGTTTCAGCATAAATGTTTATTTTCCAATATGTTGTTCTTTACCGATGACCAAGCCAGGAGCTACAATTAGCCCAATCAGGAATCAGTTAGAGACACAGAGGACAAACCTCCATTTACACATCTAATCTGAGGTCAATTTAAAGAGACCAGTGGACTTAACAGTTTATGGACTGATGGAGGATAAAGTACCTAGAAATAACCCCTGCACAAAGAGAACATTTAAGCTCCAGACAGGAAAATCCTAAGCTCTGTTTTAAATGGGCTCAATCCAAAATACTCCAATTGTAAGGAGTCTTAAGCCAAAGCAAAACAGTGTCAGCTTCTGCCATTATAATTTCTGTTCTAAGTCCTGGCAGTAAGGAAGCAGGTAGGAAGAGGAAGCAGGATGCCTGCTTTATATTTCTGTTGGCATAGGGACCTCGTAATGTTTTTATCCGGTGCATGTAGAAGCTTTATGTGTGACAGCACTTACCCTCTCAAATATTCCATAATTTGTTGGTCATCCATGTGTATAATAGGCCTGTGACATCTCACGTAACCTATATTTGTGCAACTTGTGCCTTTTTGAAGTTCTTTTATGGAAGTTTCATCTACACCTTATCAACAAAGGACATTCTTTTGAGGACCAGAATATTCATATTTTGGACAAAGAAGACGGGTGGTTTGAAAGGGGTGTAAAAGGACTCACCTTTCAGCTCTCAAAAACCTACAACGCAGCGATAGAGTTGATTCCTTCCCGCTATCATCTCAATCCTCATCACCATGCAGGTGACAAGGACGTCCCACCTGGTCAGCCAGGCCAACAATGACCCTAAATGACTGCCCTTTTCAGAGGCATAGAACATTATCAGGTATTGCACACAAACAAACACCTCAACGACTCCCCATTACTAAGGGGTGGATCTGTTTCTCCGGTTCAATTTGCATGTTTTCTAAGCCGAAACAAGGCTTTGTTGGGCAACTCTATGAAGTTTGGAACTTAACGTTAATTTGGACATTTTGAATGAAAAAAGCTTCCTGGATGGGAAGCGAAATGTCTTCAAACTTGGTAAACAAAGTCCAGTGGATTGTTTTCTAACTTTTATGGAATGACTATGACTTGATGACTAAGAATCTTCACGAGCCTTCTGGAAGTTTGTACTCTCAGATTTGAATCTCATCATCCATGTGTGTTTCAGTCATGCATAGACATATGGAATAAAGGCTTTCTGGACTCGGCAGTGGGTGAAGGTAGCTGCTAAAAAGATTAATAAGAAAAAAATTGTCTCATGTTATATTTTGGTTTTCTGTATGGATTTTAAAAGAATAGACTTAGATTTAAAACACAAAAACCAATATATAACAGTTGAATAACAAATTTGAATGTAGATTTGGAGCCAGCTCCACATTAATTATTTTTATAAGATTAAGATATATAAGAAATAACTTGTGATTAATTCAAAATGAAAATCTACACACACTTTTTACTTTAAAGAAAATTTCTTATAATTCTATCAATTACCCCTTTCCTATACATTTTTTGCATGCAATATGCATGGATAAAAGTCATAATTTATTTACACAATATATAATGTGGCAATTATATTTGTCAGGCATTGTGCTGTTTTGGTGAAGCTATATCTTAGGCTGTGGAAGTCTGTATTGAAAGAAAGATAGAGGATAGAAACAAACTTATTTTAACTTAGAGAAAAATTCAACTTTGATCTTGTTGATGGTCTACAAGTGCAGAATGGTTCTGGGCCCGAGTACATTTAATGGTTGCTGGTCAGAACTTATCTCCCTGGAACAACCTATCTGATAACTAACTGTTCTGCCGTATTGCAGGAAAGGAAATCTTTGTATAGGTTTATTAGTTCTTATGTATTCATTCAGCTTTCTTTCCTTCATCTTACTTTTCTTTCTAAATATGCTGCAGAAAGTCTCCTTCTCTAACATGTGTCCACCAGAGGGCGCTGTAGCCGCACAATCATTAGAGACGATTTCTTAAAGCTCTGCAGAAACATGGGGCTGCTTTTATGACTTCATTCAATCTTTATTTGAACATGTGTGTCAGCTTTTGCACTTGACTGTTGAACAAGGTCATAGCTTTTCTCTTATGGCAGATTTCTCACGTATCTGCAGGGCATCAGAAGAAAAACAGAACACCCTGAATGCTGAGGTTCATCTGATATGACCCCAGCCACATGCCAGGACAAGTCAATTGGTAGAAGGTAGGTGGCTTTAGATTTATTAGTGGCTTCATATTTAAAGTTATCTCAAAATCCAACCATTGCTTTATTTTGTCATAAAACCACAATCAAGTAACATTTCATGGCTCTTTGGATTAAACCCTTTAGCCTATAAACAGGTTGCATGAGGGTCCTTTACATGTGCTGTATTGTGAGACATCAGCATTTTGGGTGTTTTACCTGCTGAGATTTCGGAAATGATGGAGGGATGGAATGATCTGATTAAACCCACCAAGTTATGCATAAATAAATCACATCGAAGAGGTTATAATAAGCTTTATTGATCACACGTATTGACCTTTTCATCTCGAAATTAGCCATAGTTGGATTTGATCTAAGGTAAAAAGGTTTCTAAATGTTTCATTATATTAATTAATGAGGAATTGATTTCAGTTTAGTGTGACATATGAAACATTGACATTCCTACTGAGATTCAGAAAAAAATCGAAACAAAAAAACTATATGTTATCTAATCAGGATTTAATTTGAAAAAGATAATCAAAACATAAAATCCTGATGTTTTTATCTGGCTGTAATGAAACTACAGTTTCAGAAAATGATAAAATCTTAACAAAGCTTAATGAAAACAGATGGAAGAAGCACCTGAAAAGTTTTTTTGTTTGTTTTTTTGGGGGGGGGATTATTGTATAAATTAAAAGATCAGAAACAGACCCATGAAGAGGAAAGGAATGGGAAAGTAAGTCTGTAATCAATCTGAAAACAACCTTAAAGGCCCCATGTCACGCGAAGTCAAGTTTTTGAGGTTTTAATTTTATAAAGCTATTCCCTCATCATAAAATATTCAATGTGGTACTTTGCTTGATTTATCCACAGTGACAGTTCTAAACCAAATTTTAATGGGGGGCTAGGATGAGGCCAGTGTTTTTAACAAGACTGCAAAAAGCAAAAAATAAATCAAAAATCCAGGGAAATTGTCTATATATTAAGAGAGTGAGAGCCAAAAGGAGGCCCTGACCTTTTCTCAGTACGGCTAAAGCTAATGGTGCTAATGGTAATTCTCAAATAATAAAACTTAAAATAATACAATTTGTGCAAGAGACCAATCAGATAGCTGCTGTGCCAGCACATATCATAATAACACATTGATTTGGTCATCAGTACAGGGGCCAGGGGCCCAGTTTTGCAGGGGTTCTGACCTCCGTTGGCCCGTTTAGACCGGCCAATGGTTATACAAAGCAGCAGCACTAATATTTTATGCCAAATGAATACGGCCAAATGGAACATTTAATGGTTTATTTGCCTATAGGTCCCTATAGAGGGCTTAAAAAAGCATTATACTGAACCTTTAAGACCATATAGGAAAATCTGTAAACAATCTTTATATACGGTAAGCTGTGGACGCCGTTAGTCAGTCTGTGTATGGTGAACAGACAGTGTGAGAACAGTGTGAAGAGCATTTGGGCAGTCAGAGGTCCTTGATTTGACAATTTCAAGAACGCCATTTGTGAACAATATAAGGAAAGTCTCTGAAAAGTGTTGGGACAATGTTAGAACGGCCTGCACAGCCTTTGGTTAGGCTGAGAACAGGTTTTAGACAGTCAGAGGTCATTGTGTGGACACAGGATCTCAGGGTCAATATGAAGTCCAGGAGAATTACAGTGACAGAAATTAAAGGATTGTGAACCATTCACTGTCGGTGGGAAACTTTTCCAGCAGGTAAGAGGTCAGTCCTGGTGAGAGTCTTAGGAAAGTCTAGGTCTCCTCGTCCTCGCTGTTCTGAGCCTTTTCTTCGCTTACGCCACTCTCATCTATGTTCTCCAAAGAGTCGGCTCGTTGCAGCGTTAGATCAGCCGGGCTGATGGAGGGCAGCGTGTTTTGCTCTGGATACATCCACGGCTTCAGGGTAGGGTTGTGTTTCCGCTTCCAGTCCGGGTACTTCAGGGACGCCTTGTAGATTTTCCTCATGGCCTAGAAGGACAGAGATAGCCAGACAGTGTTTGACAGGGAACAGATAAAGACACTGTGGGAGGAACTCAGATTTTTACCTTCGGCGCCACGAACTGAGAAACTCTGTTAACGACCCATTTTGGTAAAGAGCCTGCAGAGGACCAGGGGGCAGGGTTAACTCTCAGAGGACAGAGCTCTGAAACTAAACTTCAATAGAATAAAGATCTGCTGTCTCACCTCGAGGGTCCACCTGAGTGAGATAGTAGAGGGTGGAGCTGGTGGCACTATTGGATTGGATCAGGTAGCCCGTCAGCAGAGACACAGCTCGGACGTAGTCTTTCTTAGGAGGATGTTGCTATGCAGATGAACAGACAGGGAGTTTTACCTTTAAAAGGTGACTTTCTGTCTTTATTTCTACTACAACAGCAGCAGCTGTCAGACTTAAAAAAACATCAAAAAAATGAAATCTATCTGCAGTATTAAAAGGGTTTTAAAGATGTTTCCGAATTCTACAGAGAAAAGGAAGTGGGCCGAAAGAACTGATCTCTCTGTAAGTGGACCCATCATCAATAGCAGCAGCAGAAGACACTGACCGGATGTTTGACGGAGTAGTTGATGATCATGTAGTCGCTGCCAAGAGGAAGCCAAGACCTCATCGTCACAAAATCTCTGTTCTTCAAAGGAGTCGGGCATTTCCCTTCAGAGAGATGCCAGGGGGGGAAATAAATAAAAGGAAATAATTCATTCAGCTCAGATTGATGTTTTCAACATTCAGTCATCTTCTGCCCACACCCTCCAAAATCCAAAGGACTCGCTCATAGGCTCTCAATGACTTAAAAAGGACAAACCAACAATCTACCTCATCAGAAGCTCCAAGAGGGAAAAAACCTAAAAAATTCTCCTGTTCATCTTGAACAGAACTCATTCAGCCCTGGCAGCAAGGAGCTGCTAAATGTTTATCAACTTCTACCAAGGTGGTGGCCCCACCATCTAACAGGAGCTCAGACTCCCTCATGGCAGACATAGCAACTAGACTAAGGAGATCCTTATGATGCTCCCTCCAACACTTGGGAATATCCTCACTTCAAGTGAGATGCTCCTCTCCAACACTACACACAGGCAGGGAGGGATGTTTTTTCCTCTGTTAATCCTTAAGATCCTCCTTTACTTTCTTGAGGTATTCTTTGTAGCCCTCACTCAACATCAGCTCAGGTTGCCTGTCACACTCAAGGGAGACCCAGATTGTGGGAACTCCAGGATGAGTTGATGGCCACATTGTTCCCAAATGTGTTGTTGACCTGAAACCAGTTTACTGACTCACAGCTTTGAAAATAAAACGTCTTCATCATGCAAAAATAAATCAAGACAGAATCTGTTTTTCTTCATTTTCTTTTCAAGTTTGAGCATCATCTCTACAAAAATCAGGTGCTTTTATGTCACAAATCAAATACTAGATTGATAAACAGACATCTTGAAGCTGAATAAAGTAATCTACAGATTTCTTGTCCAGCAGAGAGCAGCAGCATAGCAGTTATTTAAAAGAAGCCTGAATGGCTGCTTTCAAATATCTAATTGTATTTCCTAGCTCCTGTTCCTAGCTACTATCCATTCACCCTTCAGGATATTAACAGTAAGAATACTATGCAGGTAGGAAGGGAATGCTGTGCTGAATACAGACAACCTACAACTTTACAGACATTGTTACATGACAGTAAAGCACACAGATGATGCTACTCCCAGTGGTGGAAAGTAAGAAAGTATATTTGCTTGATTACTGTACTTAAGTACTTTTTTGAGTATCATGACTTTACTTGGTAATTGTTTTGGGGGTGGCACTTTTAACTTTCACTCCACTACATTTCAAAGTCAAATATTGTACATTCTACTCCACTCCATTTCGAGGAAGCTGCTAGTTACTTAGCTTTGTAATCCACTGTTGCAGTTTCAACAAAGAAGATAGCAGCCTTTGGGACTGAATTATGACACCACTGTTTTAGAGATTTGCATAACATTCCACAAATGTGAGAATCTCAGGGCAGATATTATTTGTAGTTTATACATTTTATTAAGGATTTAGTTTTTTCCATGTGGCCAAGTTGTGCAGTAGGATGAGTTCTTAAATCAGAGAAGTGGTTTCTTTGTGGTCATAGATTCAACCTTGAACTTCTATTTCACAGGGAATGTATTTGGGAGGATTAAGACACTCCTGTTTTCCTTTTGGTTTGTTTTTAAATAAGAAATAATAATCAGAATATTTTTCCTTATTTTTTAAGCCATTTCTATGCTTGATCAATACATCATGTAGTTTCTGAAAGTTACAAGGTTTTTTTTTTAATTTCTTTGAAAATTAGACAGAAATGTACTGATATTAGAAAAAATTATTTCTGTTCTTGAGTACTTAAGTACTTTTAAATGTATGTAATTTTAAAGACTCAAGTATTTTCAAAAGTGATACTTCAATACTTTAACTTGAGTAGATGTTTGACCAAGTAACTTTTACTTGTAGTTAAGTAAGATTATCAATGCTTTTACTAAAGTACTACTGTTGGGTACTTTTTCTGCCGCTGGCTACTATAGCTTTTAGAAAAAGAAAAAACAACAAAGTTATACAAATGTAGTGACCAGCAGTAGGTCTCCATTATACAGCTTAAAATGTCAAGCTGTGTATATAAGGACGTATCACACAGAGTACACGTAGAGACATAATGGCTCAGTCCAAGTACCTCACAAAGTTGCTGCCCTCTCCTGTTCCTTTTTCACCTTAACATTTGACAGCTTCAACAGTGAGAACTCTATTCAGGGTAGAATAGGAGCTACTGCTTTTATGAATCTAGACAAGCTCAGGTTCACAAACATCATTATGCAATGAGCATTCACATTAATAATGCTGATCAAGTTGGGACTACAGCCTTCAGGAAAAGAACTACAAAAACAGAAAGTTCCCCAGCGCTGCGTGTTCTGAGCCTGTAATATCATCAATGACCCCTCACACCCCCACCATGGGCTGTTTTCCCTGCTGCCCTCGGGAAAGAGGCTTCACAGCATTCGATGCAGGACCAGCAGGTTATGTAACAGCTTTTTCCCTACTGCCATCAGTCTGCTGAAGTGTTATAAAAAAACTCTAAATCAGGTCACAGACTGCATCACACTAATAACACCAAACCAAAATATTTGTCTTGAAATGCTCTGAACTTTACAGGAACTCCACACTGTTTAAATTTGATCATCGCTGCACTTTATGAAAAGGAAATGTTCATTTCACTGCTAAGTTGCTGCTCATTTACTGTCTGAAAGCTGTACAAAACTAAAATTCTTATACACTGTGTATAAAAAATTACAATAAATGTTGTCTAAGTCTAAATACAGAGAACTACAGTAGCTCCCCGTTATAAACCCCAATCCATACAAAAGTGAGTTCATTAGCAAGTTTCATAAAGAGTAATGTGAAGAAATAATATGTTTTTGCTAAACTCTGTGAGGTGAGCTGTGCCTTTTGGTCATAATGCAAACAATTGTGGGCCCCATGTTACAGCTTACGGTGGCTGAGAACGTCAGAAGGTCCCTATTGTCACTACCCAATCCATCCCAGAAGCATAATCAGTACCATCAGCTAATTTCCGCATACATCACAGTTCCCAAATTCATGTAATTATGGTACTAAAATTATTTATTTCTGCCCTTGACTCATTAAATAATGCTAATACACATCTTTAAATAATGTTTTATAATTTTGCTGATTTTACATATCTGTTAAACTGCTTTTGTAACGTCATCATCGGACATGCTCAGAATGGTCCGTCAAATATGATTAGACCCGGATGTATATCTGTTGCGAATGCGCAAATGAGCTGATGCTACAGATCGTGCTTTCAGGACGGATCGGGTAGTGAGTTATGCTAACTGAATTGGCGTTAGAAACCAACTGGCTTTTTCTTCCTAGCTAATTTCTTACTGCCACCACTATTTAGATAACATTTATTAAGAAGAACACTGACATACTTCCACTTTGGCTCAATTTGAAAGGCATCTTAACTTAAGTCAATTGTTCCGTTTTTTAAGTTAATTAAACAAACAACCAGGATGAGACTTTCCTCTAATTGCATTATTTGAATGTCAGGGCTGCCCTCGGTTTCAAGTCACACTGTAATTATGTCTGACTGTCTCTAATAAGAGTTGGTCTATGACTGAACCCCCTATTGCTTTAAATCAAAGCTCTACTGGATCTGAAGGAAGGATGAACAGATTCCTACAGGCTGCTGAGGCCTCTCGGATGAGCATAGAGTGGGTGCATTGGTACTGACAGGAGTAATATCCCACATCTGTGTTGACCGTGAGTCTTCCAATGTCGTATGTGTCGATCATGTTGGTGTCCCACTTTTTACGGTAGCTTGTGTCATGGAGGACGTCATACAGCGTCTCTGCCGTCACGTCTTTGCACACAATCCTCATCTGGAACACAGAGAAAAGAATGACTTTTAATGAAGATCCGGAAATCTACAATCCCAAACCTTCTGTTGGGCAATAACACCAGCTCCAGTTCTTCAGAGTGATCCAGAAGTAGAACCATCATCAGTTAGATGGAAAACAAACTTCTTGTAGACTACTCCTCCCATCCACCAGGTGGCTCCTCCACCCCTTTCCAGTTATGTGACCTGCAGCTGGGTCATCTGAAACATTGTGATGTGGTTCGGTTCTGCAGGAAAGTGAAGGCTAAAGATCAACTTTCCCATAGAGACACAGAAACGCTGCCTTGCTAAGAGGCAGGCCAGCAGATCAGATGGTGTCAGGTGATCTGGCTCAGATGGAAGTCCAGAGATGGAATCACTCAGCATTAATAAGGTCAGGGAGAGAAGAAACAAGACATCAACAAAAAATAAAGGAATCTACAGAAACACCCAAAACTAGATAGTGAGTCCCTGTAACTCCAGATAAAAAACATTATTAGGAACCAACCACAGGTTCTCAGTCGGATTCAGATAAGGTTTCCTGAACATGGATCAAAAATCTTAATGTTTTAAACTTTCAGTTTGTTCTAACTTCAGCCCTGTGAGCCAGTGTTCAGTAAAGCTAGGAACCCACAGATAATCTCCAAACTGCCCCTGAATGACTGGAAAGAGTCGTTCAATATTGGAAATATTGATCCAAGTCTTTATTTCTGTTAGAGAGCAGAATGGAAGGAAGCCCACCCCCTTGGAGAGGACATAACCAGAGGTAATCATTGAATCATGATGCTTCACTTTCAGCACCAGAATAAAAATAAAATAAAGATCATAGTAGCTCTCAGGTTTTTTTTCATCCATATGTTTCAATCGGAAGGTGAATCAATTTGTCTGATATGAAAGCCATTTCATTTACAAAGCTCAGATGCACTCACAGAAACCTGTTGTCAATGTTGATCAAGCTCTGCACTGGTGGCAGCATGTGGCTCCCTCCTATAGAAACATATTAGATGTCCTGAAGCTCCTTCTCTGAATCTCTCACTGTGATGTTCTTTATGATCCAGAAATCTGTTCCTGCCCTATTCTCACTTTGTAAAGTTTTGATGCATCTCATTGGAGGACAGCAAACAGACGACAAGCAGGATTTCAGATGGAATAATGGAGTTCTATCCATGGATGAATCCTCAAGGAAGTTCTCTGACAGCAGAACTAACCTGAGCTCCACTTTTTAACATTTCTTCCAGAGGAAGATCAGAAAAAAACAAATTGGAGGCTGAAAGCATTCCAATGCAGAGCTTTGGGGTGAAATGGAAAAAAATAGAAGAATAATTATAGTAAGAGCGCCCCCTGTTGGAGATCATTGACTGCAACACTGGTCCTTATCCAGAGGAGGGAGGAAAAGACATAATGCAGGTGATGTCGTCAAATGAAGATAAAACTAAACTCAAGGTCCATCTAAAAACTGAAACATCTCAGAGGGCATACTGATAACCTAAATACCCCTATGGTGATGAAGATGGGATTGATAACTGGGCCTTTAAAAGCATCATGGTCTCCTCCATGCCTTCAGCCTCCTCATCTTCACATGCTACCGGACACCATGGGCGGCGGCTGATATCTGCAGGACGTCAACTTTTCCAGCCTGTAATCTTCCAGGAACGTCAGGCTCGGCTGAGCGGCGGTCATCAGATCTGTGTAACTCAATCAGCAGAGCTCAGCGGCGGCATCAATCATTCAGGATGTCCCGAGCTTCGGATCTTTGTTCGTTCATCAGTCAGCTGCTGCAGATTACTCAGGTGTTTACAACACCAGGTTCAGCAGGTCTCAGGTAATTTCTAACTATACAATACAGAGAGTTAGGAGGAATTCTTGTGTTAAGAATTGTGGTATTATCTGTTAGGATGTGGTTTATAATCACTATTAAACATAAAAATTAAAAATTTATCATAAAATTATAAATTAAGGTAGAACTAAAAAAGAACACAAAATATCTTAAATGCTTTATCCTCCCTTAGCATGAACTTCGGAAACCAGTTTCTCCATCAGGAAATCTAACAGCTTGAGCTCTGTAGCAAGACCTCTATAATCAAACATCTTCTCAGTCAGGAAAAACAGATTAAAGGAAGTCCTGACCTCTCCACATAGAGCTGCACTACATAGATGCTCAAGGAGAAGCAGACGGATCTGCAGGTCCAGTAGAGCTGTGACTTAGATCCGTGAAGATGATGAACTTTCCGAGAACCAGCAGTAAGACAGGAAGCTCTTAGGCTTCCTGAACGAGCCCCTAGATGTAGACAGTGATTACACTATCTACAGTGTATTGACAGCAGGGATACCTGCATATATACCAAATATGTCCTGTTACCATGGAGACAGCACTGCTTTAATGTTTGAGTTCAAACACAGCAGATCCTCATAACTGGGGTACTGGAAGATCAGCTGAAAATAGAAACAACAGTCTGCTTGACTGAAACTGGCAAAAAAAAAAGTCAAACTGCTTCAGAAAAAAAAACAACCAACTGGAAACTGGACTGGGTTTTCCCTGGTACCAGAAGCTCCAGATCAGGTTTCAGGTCCGGTTCCAGGTGTTTCCATCTGTCACTCAGTTACTGATGATGTCATTCCTCTCATTTTATCCCCAGCTTAATTTTCAATTTTAGCTCCAATATTGATGATTCCTGGTAAGCAGATGGTCTTGAAAAAAAGGAAACCCAGTAGAACCCAGCTCTATAGGAACATATGCAGAAAGTTAGATCAAATCATCTGATCCAGAGATGGATTCAAGTTCAAGAAGAACCAACTGATTTTGTCCAGTTCTGCTGCACCTAACCCACACAGACAGACACAACAGAACCAGCAGGAAAGTTCTTTCCAGCAAATTTTCTTCTGGATACATTTGTAGATAAGAGTGAAATGTTTTCTGAAGATTTTATTGTGAAGATCTTCAGGTGACTCTCACCTTGATCTTCTGGACCGAGCTGCGGTCCTCCTCCCGACACCAAACTGTCACTCCTCCCTTGTTGTACCGGCTGTTCCATCCATCTGGACTCAGACACTGGTCCTTAAAAGAGGAGAAGTCTGAGTCGTCCGGGATCCGCACCGGCATCTCAGATCATTCAAACCGCCTGGTTCTGGAGCTCCAAGCAGAACCAGAGCGGAGGAGGAGATCTGAGGAGCTTGCTGAGGTGGTCCTAGCAGGGATCTGAGGAGAACTGGACTTTGGAACTACTTATAGAACAACCTAAGCAGTGGGTCCAGGTTTGGATCTGGGATGCAGCAGGTAATGCTGCAGCTTTTATCCACCTGCTTCTGCACAGATAGGTCTGACAAGCTAGAGCTCTCACTCTGCTATAGAACAGATCTCTTCCTAAAGCGCCGGGTACCAAAGAATCCTAAACCACGTCTCTCAACCATCAGACCCTCAATAACCACTTTGGTCTCAGAAGCAGATCCTGATAGAGAGAGGAAAATCTGCTATTTTAGAGATTAATTAAATGGAAAATGTAGTCTAATCCACCTGCATCAGTCCTGATTTAAACCTGGTTCTAACTGAGCTGTAGCTCTTGGAACAAGATAATACAGAACTGTCATTACTGATTTCATGTGTTTTCAGCGACAACCAATCAATTAATTGGTCAATCAAAGTCACTGATATTGGTCCCAAGTAACTCATCTTGCATGAGAAGGATCTATGAGGTGCTTTCAGGTGCTGTTTGTAAATTAGACCACCTGAGCTGCAGCCAAGAGAGCTCCGCCTCCCTCTGTCTCATATCTCAACCTCAGAGGAGGGAAGATTCTGGATGACATCATCAGAGTCACAGATGGTCACCTGCTGTCAAGTTAGCCTCCTAGCAGCTCCATCTGTTTTCTGATAGATCCATCAGAAAAGCTTGTTCTTTAATTAAAAATGCAATTCAGGTAGACTTCTTTTGTAGAGCTGCAATATTTAAAATAATGCCCTGAAGTCAGTATTAAATTAACAGTTGAGGTGTGGGGTT
Organism: Cyprinodon variegatus; assembly: GCF_000732505.1. Taxonomy (NCBI): domain Eukaryota; kingdom Metazoa; phylum Chordata; class Actinopteri; order Cyprinodontiformes; family Cyprinodontidae; genus Cyprinodon; species Cyprinodon variegatus. The sequence goes on from NW_015150512.1 coordinate 1,697,797, forward strand.
TAATAATACTGGGGAAGATTTATTGTTATTTACATGTTTTCCAGTCAGTAATATCTCACTGACCCTCAGTTAACTGAATCTAAACAGAACCCAAAACAGTCAGAGAATTAAATTGTGGATCCTCCTCAGATCCAACAGAACTCTCTCCAAGTGCCAAAAACACACAGCCCATTAGCCATAATCTTCAAATTCCAATTTCACCTGAAAGCCTCAGTAACTTACACCTGTTGTCTAATTGGCACCATGGATGGTGTCATATAGATCAGAGGTCTGTACCACGAAGCCGAGGCCTGTACCACGAAGCAAGATCACCGGGTTAGTGAGACGACTTTTGGTTTAACCCTAGACCTTCTGGTACCATGAAGCTGGATTAGTTCTTAGTGAGGTTAGTCACCATAGCAACATACTATGAACCGCAAGCCTGCTCTGAGGCAGGCTAGCTTTCAGGATTGATCTGAATCCTAGAAAACACTCAACCCAGCAGCCAATCAGCTGTTAGGTAAACAATGACATTCCCTTGTATTGAAGACCCAGTTTAATTCGGAGTGCAAAAAGAATGTAAACAAAACAACATTGCAATAAAGGTGCTTGAAAACCAAAAAGCAGTTAAAACCAAATATATTGTTGAGCTATTTAAAAGTTTTTAATGTATTCAGTTGTTTTTGTTTTTCCTCCTTTTTTAAACACAACCCTTTTGCAATGATGTATTTGAGTTCTCCTGTGTAATGTCCTCATATACCGCTGGCATTCACTTGTTTCTTGTATAATTGTTATGTAAAGCTAAATGAATAAAAATATAAATAGGAAAATAAAAATGAATGCAAAAATGTATTACTATGAAAATGTGAGCAATACTTTCATAATTTTGGCACTGATTACTAGCTTGATCACTCATTTCATTCAAATGCCTACTTCCGCCCAGTTTCACATTACTGCTCATCTGTTTCTCCTGCTCCAACCTCTATTTAACCTGCCTTCTTCCAGTCATCGGTACCTGATTATTTAAGCCCTTGGTGAGAGTCTTCTAGCGAGTATTAATGTTTTCTGATTGCCTGATCCTGACCCTTTCTGCCTTTGGACCTCTAAGCCTGCCTGTTCCCATTCTGATCTGTTTGCCTGACCTGTCTTCAGACTACTGCTGAATTCTGCCTGTTTACCGAACCTGGAACTGTTTCTCAACACCATCATCCTTACTGTCATTGACAGGTTTTCTAAAATGGTCCATTTGTTTCCGCTGCCCTAACTCCCATGCGCTAAAGAAATGGAGGAAATCCTCGCTCGTGAGGTGTTCTGTACCCATGTTTTCCCGGCGGACATAGTCTCCGACAGAGGTGCCCAGTTTGTGTCCAAGTCCTGAAAAGAATTCTGCGCTTTGTTTGGGATCTCTGTCAGCTTGTTGTGGGGTTTCCACCCCCAGATGGACGGTCAGACAGAATGGGCCAATCAGGAGATTGAAACCAGGTTACACATTTTGTGTGAATCTGATCCCACTAGGAGAGCCAGCCCAATTTCCAGGATTGAACATGCCATTAACTCTGGTCCTTCTAGCACCACTGGGCTCTCTCCTTTCTATGTTGTTTTTTTGTTTTCGCCACCATCCAGGGAAAGGATTCTAAAGTTCTGTCGGCCGGTTATCTGCTCTTAGGTGCAGGCGAGCCGGGAGAAGGGCAAGGAGTGCTATCAGCAGTGCTTCAGTTTGCCAAGCCAAGGCTGCTAACCACCGGAGAGTTCTGGCACCTGAGTACAGACAGAAGGTTTGGCTCTCCACCAAAGACCCGCCCGTGAGGGTGGAGAGCAGGAAGCTGGCACCCCCGGTTCATCTCTATTGCTAAAGTGGAGATTGCGGTGGACGTCTGCCTCCAGCTCCCTCGCTCTAAGAGAATCTACCCTACTTTTGATGTGGTTAAACCTGTTCTTACGTCTATGTTTAAATACTGGGTTCACTGTTCTGAGCCTTGACAGATACAGGTTTTCATCCATATATACAGGTTTTCACTCATATATGCCGGATCTTAGAACAGTGTGTTGTGCTGTGCTACCAACATTTCTGTACATTTAGGGCTGCTTTTCAGGACTTTAACCATTTTAGTAGCAGAGCAGATTTTTACCATTTGTCCCGCTGAGTTCTGACACAGCTCAGAAATCAGGATGATTTCCCTCAGAATGATATCTTCTTGTATTAATATGATGCAACTGCAGCAGAGGGCAGTTCATCCTGAGCCTGGTTCTGGTTCAGCTTCTGCTACAAGTTTCTTCCTGTTAAAAGGGAGTTTTTCTCCCAACTATACCAACATAGATGCTCAGTATGAGGGAGTGCTGCAATATCAGAGACACAATTCAAGCGACTGTCCACTGATGCTCATCCAAGACGAACAGGTTTTTTCAGCTAGGTTTCCTAATAAAAAGCTTTTAACCACTGTCTGATTTGTTTGAATCGATGCTTAAAAAACGATTTGAGATGACATTATAAAGTAGTGCTATATAAATAAACTGAATTTAGTATGATTTATCTAACAGTGGAAGGAAATGTCTCAACCTAGAAATGAAAAGCACAGCATATTTCACTGTTTCTGCTAAATCATCAAGATTTAAAATGAAGAACTTAATCTGTCAGGATTTTCAGAATTTATGCTCTATGTTTGTTTGGTATTATAAGTTTTTTTATCAGGATTGAACATGTTTGAGTTTTTTTTTTCCTGTTTTTGTTTTTTGGGGGTTTTTTTTTTTTGGACCTTCAGCAGATTTATTTATTTTTTCCTGGTCCTCTGGTGCCTTCTGGATTGGAGCTTGGGTTAGATGAAATAGTGAATGGTTGAGCACATTTTCTCATCTTTTTAAACACCCAACCAGTCCTACATTTCTTCCTGTTATATACTTCTAACTATCCAAGTTATGTCTCTGAGGGATCAGCTGCATGCATGTGTTCCCTCCCTCTCCTGATCCTTGACCTCTGAGAACATCTGGAAGTCTGATCACGAACACAAAGCAGCTCTGTGTCCAACACATATGCACAAGAAGCAGCATATCTAGTTCAGTCTGATGCTGCTGCAGCTCCTCATTCTGCTGCAGAGGAAGCTGTAACTGGAAACCAATTCATAGTGATTTTAACCAGAACATACTGTATGAGCAACTGTGTGGGTGATGGATGTAATTTCCTGTCAGCAGCTGTTTTTCATGCAGTTTCTTTCAGGTATCTGCTCTAAGCTTTATCTCTTTTCAGCCTAATCTTGCTGCAGGTGTTCCAACTGTCAGCTGGACATTTTTATTCTTGATCTGTATTGACCCAACAGACTCATATTTCAATTCAGGACAACTTTTAGATGAGTAGTCCTTTCTTCAGAAATCAGAATCTGATGAGAATCTACCAATCGTAGTCCAGTCTAATCTGCAATGAAATAATTCTGATCTGGTTTTGTTCCTGGAATTAATCCAGCAGCATCCACAGCCTGCTCAAGTGACCAGCTTCTCAGGCTGTAAGTCCTTCCATGTGGTGCCCTTGCAGAGTCCATTCCTTATATTAGAAAAACTCTTTCCTGTCTTCTTCAAATCTGGACCAGAATCTCCAGGTTCTATGTTCTGAATCAGCAGAAACAAGACAAACACAAGATCATTCCATGTTAAACAGAAACAACCATGAACCAGACAAAGAGAAGACATGTTAAGTTCTTCCAATCTCTGACCAGTTTTTATTATTATTATAATATTTTTTTTAACTTTATTCTTTTGTGATCTTTCTAAATTGATAGGTTTGTTTCTGAATAAATTGTTTGGTTTCTTGTGTGTCTCTATGCATGAGCAGTTCTAGACGAGGGCCAAACTGGGCCAGTGTTCCTGTAAAAAAAGGCCCTGGTCCCTGTAATGAAGACATAATACTAAATCAAGTTCCCATGGTAATAAAGACACTGGATTGATTGGTCCCTTGCACCAATTTAACTGCTTTAAGAGGATATCTTACATTACCGATGTATGACACGTTGAAATTGGCATAAAACAAGTACAAGCTCTTCTTTTCTCTGGTACAACCTCTAAAACACGGTTAGAAAAGTGGAAGTATGGCAGAAAGTTAGAGAAGATTAAAATCACTAGTTACTGGCACAAATATGTTTTGCTGTTATGTTTGTAGCATAGCAACAAAAGCAGTTTGGGTAACAGCAGAAAGTGGAATGTAAACAGTTGCCAAAACTGTTTAATATAGACAAAAACTAACTGCCAACAGTTTGATGTTTGGCTGCAGAAACAAAACCTAACAGTAACATGTCCTGGATGAGACAATTTGTTGTTCTCAAGCTTGTATGTCTGCTTGGATGGACAGAAAACCATCAAAGCGACCTTGGAGTCATGAAGGAGTGATCCTTAAGCCACGTCTTATTATAGTCGTAGGGAAGCGGCTGATCCAACGGTTGCAGTTCCGACTTTAAACGAGTGAATAAAGTGAATGTGATTGGTCGATTATCAAGCAGGCGGGATTGTTGTGGTAGAACCCATAGTATTGTAATTCCAGTATTCTGGCTGGATCCTGAGAAGGACTTGGAGTTCTTCTAACTTGTTTACTAAAGATCGCACAGTCTATAATGATGGATGAAATAGATTACTTACACTTCCTCCTCTCTCTTCTTATTGCTCCTGCTCTTTGCCCTCAATGCCTTCTTTTCAACTCAGCCGATACTTGTGGAATCAGTTGAATTACTCTTTTCTTTTTTGGGATGTTAAAAAGTTGTTCCCGGGTGTAAAAACCCAATATCCTGTGCTTGCTATGGTTGCTCATTTTAGCAGCTCAATATCGAATCCGCGAATAAAGGAAATAAAGTTATTTTAAAAAACAAAATCAGAATTAAGCTAGCAGAGCTACTCCAATGTGTAGTCAGCTTGAGCATTGCAATACTAGAGATGTAGGAACCATTCCAAATATAAAGTTTGTCAGCTACCCTTTTCATCAAACTAACAGGTTTAGTTAAAATCTGACATAAAGTTAGTTACAGTCACAACAGTCATGATTCTGTCCAAAAACAATTGTTAGAGTTTGTGGTCTGAGCTTATTAGGAACCAGTTCGTCCTTCCAGCCCCTTCAGGGGTTAGGTCATGCTGCGATGGTAGGTATGGTTACAGATCCCATCTGGAAATTTGTGGTGAAAATAGCAAACAGCAGAATGAAATAGGATTATTTCTTTTACTACAATGAATCGACCTCAATTTCTTTAAAACAACCCTTTAATGCAGAGTTCCCCAATTCTGGTCCCCAAGATTCAGTGTCCGGCATGTTTTAGGTGCGTCTTTGCTCCCACAACTGAATCAAATGGCTGATTCACCTCTTCAACATGCAGTTAAGTTTTCCAGAGTTCTGCTTATCCCCTTACCATTTGACTCAGGTGAGTTGAAACAGAGACATTGAATATAAATTGAGGAAGCCTGCTTTAACGTGACTAACACTTTCATTCTTTTGGCTTGAGAACTGGCTCAGAGCTCATTTGCCTAAATGTTTCTTTCCTAGACAGAGCCACCAATGAAGCAACTTTTCCAATACGTTCTCTATCAGAGAACATTTATGGATCAACACTTCTATGTTTATTTTGTGTGTTTCCCTCAGTCTTCTAAACCCCCGCATGACCGCAGCAGAAGGCTGTTGAGTCTGGCTCTGCTGCAGGCTTCTTCCTGATAGATTGGAGATTTTCCTCTTAATATTGCTACATACATGCTTGGTGTGAGGGATTGTTGCAGCGTCTCTCACAAAATGCAAGTGGCTTTGCACATGGCTACATTTTCATCAAGAAGAAAAGAATTCTACAAATTCAATGACTGGACACATGATGTGGATTTCCTTAGATAGAAAACTTTTGACCAATCTGTCTGCATAATGCATCTAAAGAACTGATTTTATAAGGTGCCTTGAGATTACACGTGTTGTGAATTGGTGCTATATAAATACCACCATCATACCCAGTCTGGCAATAGTTGGCAATGGACCCCAATCACATGACTTTTCCAACCTTCCTCTAGTGTACTTTCTGGTGCTGTAGATTCCACATATGGACAGTGTTCTGATTTCAGTGGAACCCTCCGTTAGCATGTAGGAACTATAACTGGCTCTGGGGTGAATGTTCCATAAGCGGTCAATAATAACATGAAACTCCATAGAGAACACCCCCTTCCTTAAAGTGGAAACAGACTGCCAGCCAGGCTTCAGCCACAGCCGAGCTGGCATTTGCCATGATCATGGGTGGCTCTGTTTACCAGCTGCTTCTCATTTGCTTTACCTTACCTCAGATCCTCTCAGCCACTGATGAAAGCAATTGGAAGTGCTCTAATCAGCCTCTTTAATCAGTGCTGAAGTACTTTAGGGTAAGAAAATATCTGAGATCCAAGTTTCCAGAGTTTCAGGAAGTAATCAGAGCAGCTCTTGGAACAACGGTTTCAAGACCTCAGAACATCTTCAGAGTTTCCAGGGTAATGGACTACTGTCTGGACTTATTCTGTTAGACATCAGTGTTGAATTTGATCCAGTCAATCTTAATATTCTCTTTAAAAAGTTTAAATGGGCTGTATGGATTAAGGGAGCAGTGCTAGACTGGTTTATGTATTCAACTGATGCTAATTTATCAGTGTTAATGCTATATCTTCTAGGTAATACAGTGTTACTTATGGAGTACCACAGGGTTCAGTACTTGAGCAAATACCATTTGCAATAGATGTCTGCTTCTAATAGGTAAATTTATCACACTGCATGGGATTAAGTTCAACTGTTAAATTGATGATGCTCAGCTATATTTATCTATGAATATATGAATCTAACCCATTAGCTAGATCAGCAGTTCGTCTTGAAGACAGACTACAGTATGGGTTTTTTTGGTGTGGGAGGAGTTTGTGTAAAACATGACAGGTTAAATGAACACTTTTGAATGGGGTTTGAAGAATTAATTGTAAGAATCCACTTCTTGCATTAATATTTAGACTAATGTTAGTCTTGTAATGGTTCGTACTTGATTTTGAACTTATATTAGAAATGCACAGGTCAGTCTGTGTACCACTTTCCAGGTACTATGGTATTTCATCTAACTTATCTTCATATTCACACAGTTTAGTTTTAGCTGAAAAACAAAGCACTCGAGATCTTCTCTTTGGTCTGTAGGTCTGTTTCAAAAGCTCATGTCTAAATCAACAAAAACACATACACACTTTCCCTGACACTTCTGTAGTAGCTACATTCCAGTCTTTACAGAGAGTTTGTGTAAGGCTTGCCTGCTCACAGTATTTGCAGGTGAGCAACTAGGTTTTAATTCTTTTTCTACGTTTCTTAGTCCAGGCTACTTACTATATGGGGCACTATAGCCAGGAAGATCATTTCATTCAAACTATGGAGCTGTTTCTGCAGAAAGGGTCCAGAGCTATTCAACCTTATACAGTATGTGGACATTATAAATCATGCTTTTGCTTCTGACATTTTAGGATTTACTCCAGTGTTTTTTACTTTCTTCACTATCCCGTAAGAGACTGTAGCACAGCGTTTTCTAAAAGACTACATAGAGCTATGATGTACCCTTTTTTTTTTTTTATATAAGAGAACAACTCAAATTCCAGAGCCTTACTTCTGCCCACATAAAATATTTGAAAAATGCACATTGCCTAGTCTGTGGAAGGCTGCGTGCAGCATGACATACACAGTGAGAGTCTCACAAACATGGAGAGGGATCACAATGATGAGGCTTTTTAGATGGAAGAGTTGTGTGAGGGGGGAGAATTTATTGTATTTTCCAGAGAAAGAGGAATAAGAGAGGAAGGTTCTGTGGAAGAGGTCAGCAGCCATGACCTATTATAGTTTGAGCCGCTGACTCTAGAGACCACCAGCATCCACCCGAAGAATGGGGACAGATTCTCAACTTGCTCTGAAGGTAGACCTAACGCCATTACTGGTTTAAAAGCAGAAACAGTGCACCAATTAAACACAAGAAGGGAACTCTACGGATGTTAGACAAAAAAGCAAAGTAGGAATGCAACAAATGTGTGGTAAATTGTCTAAATAATGCCCAGGATACGTAGACAGCACTAAAAACATCCATGTGTAGCCTAATATGTATTTACTAAAAATGAAGGCCATTAATCAATTCACATTTTATTAAGCTATGCTGCACACTCTGGCTCCATTCCCCATCACCCTGCTTTGTGATTAGCATTTAAGCAACAAACAGTAGAAGCACCTGCAGCTTCTAATTGACCTTTGCTCACAAGCCTATAAATTAGCTGTCCTGCTAAATTTCAAAGAATGTATCTTACTTATATTATTTAGTCACATTTTATTAGGCCTATATCAGCTTATCTATGAACTCCAGCCAGACTCAAGTCCATTTCTATGCCTTCCCAGTCAGCGTCACAGTATACTTATCAATCACAGTGTCAGGGTTTAGTTGTGGTTTTTGAGGACCCAAATGCAGAGGCAGGGAGGCAGAGGTGAGTTTCTTAAAGATTTTATTGAACGATCAGGGGAAATTAGGGGAAAAGAGCATGTGGAGTCAGGGAAAAGGTGAGGAGAGACAAGGTAAGACGTGGAACCAGCCCTGAGGAACTACACAAGGAGAGTATTTATAATGGACTGAACAAAGGGAGGACTAACGAGCTGATTGGGAGCAGGTGTGAACTGAGGCGTCTAGGGAAAGAGCTAAAGAAAAGGGAACCAAGAGGGCAACAAAGAAAAGCCTAAGAACTCAAAAATATCCACAAATCACAACAAAATTGGAACTAAACCAATAAAACTAGAAAACATGGAGCAAAGTAAAACTGAATACTCAAAAGAATACTTAACAGAACCAAGACCGTGACACACGGCTCTGTGTCTGCAAAATCTGGGCAAGGAAAATTCCTATTTACATACACGGTCCTTGGGGTGACAGTGGCGTTGGATATAGGAATTTGCCCTGAAATCGAAAGATTGACGGTTCAAGCCCCGGCGTCGTTGCGTCCTTGGGCAAGACACTTCACCTGCATTGTCTACTGATGGTGGTCAGAGGGCCCGGTGGTGCCAGTGTACGGCAGCCCCGCTTCTGTCAGTGAGCCCCAGGGCAGCTGTGGCTACAATGTAGCTTGCCACCATCAGTGTGTGAGTGTATGCGTGAATGGGTGAATGAATGTAGTGTAAAGCTCTTTGGTCTCCTGACTTGAAAAAAGGTGCTATATAAGGCGCTATGTAAGTACATACCATTTACCAAATAATGCACAGTTTTCACTTTAAATAGCCTCCACCAAAGACTAGCAGCCCCTGCTAGCCTCTCTCTGTGTGACCTTACTATGGCCCCCTGTAGCCATGCTGTAACATAAGTGTTATTTTGCATTAGAACATCTCATTTAAATCCCACTCAAACAATTTTCTTGGTTGTGACAGATGGCTATTTACACTGAGCTTAATTAGTAGTGACACGGATCGCTTTGTAGGTTTCCTTCTCTTTGATCACATGATCTTTATTTTGGAAATGTTTTCCAATTGACCTTGTTCTGTCATGACAACACATAAAAACAACCTTTAACCATCTGTTTCCTGTCTTTCCTTCAGTTCCGATCCTTCTTCCCTTTTCCACACTCCTGTCCCCTGGTCTCCATGGGTTTGTGGACAGTTTGTTCTCCACCTCCCAGACCTGCTGAGTGATATTTAAATCTGTCCAAACAAACTGAAACTGTGATGCTCACTGATTAATTTCAGGTGTCAGGGACATTATGGCCCCATCCACTGTCTCTAAGTCCATTTGTATTAGAAAGAGGACATGGTTTATTTCAACCATTTACAGCAGGTGTTGGAGGTTCCAACTGACAGTGTGATTTAGGGAGAAAAAATGAAAATGAACCAGCTTCCTCAGGAGGCTGGAACCAGAAATTCAATTGGTCCTCTGCGTTACTGCTCCTCCTCCTCCTCCTCCTCCTCCTGAAGCCTCAGCTTCAGGGAGCAGCAGAACAGAGGGAGCAAGATTAAGGTTCAGAGTTAAACCAGGAGTTGGATTCTTTTTGGTGAAGATGAAGCTGTTTCTTCTGGTTCCCATTTTGGCCCTAACTCTGACAGTTTGCGCTGCCAGGTCTCCCTACCAGGCGGTTCTACAGCACAGCCGGATCCGAGGACGACAGCAAGGGTGAGAGTCTGATACTTTCTGCTCAATAAACTGGGAAAACAGCTGCTGTAGAGAAGCAGAGATCCCACCGAAGTTCTGTTAGATTCATGCTGTAAAAGTTTTGCACTGTGCAGAAATTCTCCAGGTCCGGACACCTGGATCCGCACTGCGCCCTCTGCTGGACACTTATTGTAAGACAACTGGTGTGTTAGAATAAGACAGGAGAGTCCTAGTAGTTTACCATTTAAAGTACAACAGTGTTAGTTCTGTTTAGTAGAACCAGATCTTCTGGTAAGAACATCTTAAATATATGCACTGATTCCACTTTTTTATGTTTATGGAATATTTCGGTTTAAGGTGGAATAAAAGGGTATAAATAAAAAAATAAGTAAACTTAAGGTGGACTGAAAGGTCTCCCAAAAGTCTTATCAGGTTAAAGTGTTTTGAAAACTGAGATGGTCTCTGTTTAAATCTGTGAAAATCTCTCCATTCATATCCCTGCAGGAGTTAGTGGTTTAGGGAGGAATAAAACCTGCAGGGTTGTTTGGGTTCAGAGAAACAGTCTCTAAGGATCAGGGTTAGAAATTTGTAAAACAGGAGGATCTTAAATCTGGCCTGTTGAAGCATCAAGTTTGGAAACAGGGAGTCTTGTCTTTAACTAATCGCTGCCTCCTCTCATCTCATTTTCACCGATAAATCTGTTTGTTAAGCTTCATTCCACTTTAACATCAGCTAAGCTTTTAAGGTGGACTGGACTCAACCGATCTCCTCTTGAACTCTTTGTGAAGATCCTTTCTTGTATTTTGAATTATTCTTTTGTCTGTTTCAGGCCTAATGTTTGTGCCATGCAGCTGGTCAAAGGGACTGACAAGAAATACTTCACCAACTGCAAACAGTGGTACCACCGGAAGATCTGTGGCAAACCCACGTGAGTCCCTCTAAATCACTCTAAGTCTCCAGACCTGCCAGAACCAGCTGGGGTTCTGCTTTTCTACGCAAACACATATGTACCTATGATGACTACTACTACTAATATGAAGGACCAACTCTGCGATATTTAAAAATAAATACAGAGATGTGCAGCTTCACCACAGATCCATGACCTCTGTAGTGCCATTGACCCATCTGGCGCCACCTAGAGGCTCTTTTTTTCTGGGGAAACAAGTGTTTAACATATCAGAGACCTGTGGAACATTTTCTACACATTTTTGTGATTAAAAGAGAATAAATCAAGAACTCAGTGGGGCAGAAAATACCTTAAAAGCTGACCAGCAGTAGTAGCCCTGGTGATGATATTATGGGATGGTACTTTAATGTGAGCAGAACCTTTTAGAGACCAAGAAGATTTTCTGGTCCAAAATTTAGACCCAGATTATCAGCTGCTTTAGGTGCCCAGATTTCTGACCTGTTTTGCAGCTCAGATGGAGGAGCTGTGCTGCAGCATCTGCTCAGCTTACATCTACAGGAACATTTTAGAGGAACTTATTAGGACGATCTGGACCATGCCAACAGGGCCTAATCTGAGCGAATCCAGCTTTGTGTTTCCCAGTCTTGCTTATTAGTTTCCCAGTGAATGGAGCCCAACGGGTCAACACTAAAGGTCAGATTTCCTGATGTACCTGAAGTGCTCAGCTCCACTTACGTAGCTGTAACAGAACCATCATTGTGGGAACCCATTTTCATCCAGGCTGTGAGCCTTTTTTATGATCCTAAATAAATGGGACCAATATAGCGATGAGGTTCACATGTTTTATGGTTTTGATTTCTGGCCCAAACTGTTTTAGATGCTAATGAATCAGCTTCTTTCTAAGCTCTAAATATTTTATTCAGAAAGATGAAAAGCACAGGGGAAGGTGTGTTCTTCTGGCTTTATTTCCTCAGCCTGAAACAACAGGGTTAAAATAAAAAAGCCTGGGAGATCCCTCAGAGAGGCCTTCGCACAGTGAGGAGGATGCCACACAGGTATTCACCGCTCTGCAACCTGAGGCAGTCCTCACAGGGACAGATGGAGCCAGTTCTGAGGCAGCTGGTCATCATTTACGGTGGGAGTTTTGATCCAGAGCCAATCAGTCTCCTCTGGAGCTGAAAGCAGGAGAACGGCTCAAATAAACACATTCCTGAGTAACTCTGACCTGCAGCGGTGTCTCTGCAGAGCCATGAACATGAAACCCCGACCTTGGTCTGATTTAAGAGACAGGGCCATTGTTTTTGTTCCATGGCTCTGGAACACCCAGCAGCTCCAGATGTTGGTACAGAGCTCCTCCAGAACCAGATCACACAACAAGAAGCTCAATTAGAAACTTCAGGTGAAGGCTGGCCCCCCGCATGGAAAATTATCTTCTGTTCTTCCTATTTCCATCAAATATCGAATGTGTTAATCATTAAACCCTTGAACACGTTTCATGTTGGTTCTCCTAAAGATCAGGGCACAATTCTATCTTTAGTTCACTGCCTGTGAACTACGTTAATTCTTCCAGGCCCGGTGTCTGTGCTGTTGGACTGTTCTGATCCTTTTCGGTTGATTCTGGTTCTGTTGGGGCCAGTGGAGCTTGCTCCTCATCCTGCAGACACCGAGGCTCTGAAAGCTCTCAGAATATATAATACCTCTGCTTTCAGCAGTTTGCCTCTGATCTGCTCAGCATTCCATTTTTTCCTCTTTTGCTGCATTTTATTTTATCTTCTGTACCTCCTGAAGCTTTCATGGTTCTGATGACTTTATCTGGTTTGCTACAGCCCTGATTTATGATGAAAGTCTCCTGAGATCATTGAGCAAGAAAAACCATCTTAGCCTCATCCTAAAAACAGATTTAGATGTCTTTACTTGCATTACTGAAAGTTGATTTGATTTCTGATAGTTTTCTAATCTGGGGATCCCAAGCTCACTGTATGGAGACAGCCATGCATGTGGCAACACTAGGCCCAGCCAAGATCCTCTCTTTAACAAGAATCAGACCAGAAGAACAGAAAAACCACAAAAATACTAACATGTTGTTCTCCCTTGCTCATTGCCTTTCTGGCTGCTCCAGCTTCCTCCATCAGTCCAAGGGTTAATGAGGTTAATTAATCTCTAAACTGTGAGGACAAAGACAGCTGGACCTCGGTGGGGATGGATGGATGAGTGACATTTTCTTAACTTTTTCCTCACAATTTTTCAGTTTTTATTTTAAAATTATTTTATAAACTATTCATTTTAAATAATAAAAAAAGTTAAAGTGTCACACAAATTTTGTTCCACTTCATGATTGTGTCCCAATTGTTGATTCTTTACAAAAAAAATCAGTTTTATATTTTTATGTTTGAAACCTGACCGCTGAAAACAGGTCAAAAAGTTCAAGGGGGCCTAATACTTCTGCAAGGCAGTGTAATACAGTAGTAGTAAAGAACCTTGAGTGCAATGTTCGAAGGGTGTGAGCACAAAAAACTCACCATGCACAAATACCAATGTTGAATAAGAGTGCATTAAAGTGTGCAGTAATTCATGCAGAAGTTTGACCAGCCGTGAACATTTATTGTAGCAATGTACTTTTTCAGTCAAGAAATAAACTATAAAGCCTCATAACTCTCCTAATTTCATGAAAGTATTACTTTATTCAGTTTTATTTTACACAAGGAGAGGTGATCTTGATGTTTGTTTTCACAATTTAAAGCTTTTATGAGTTAAATCTTTATGATTAAACTAAATTTAGTCTCAAACGATTACATTACACCTCAATACATAATGAAAACACCATCAGTAAATCGGTTGTACTTCTTAGTACTGTGCTCTTTTCAACAGGGGTGTTTGGAGCTGATTGATCTAGTATTTCGCAGTTACTACTAAGCGGTATAATGCAGCCATATGGGTCAGCCTCAAGCGTATGCCCAGATATACAATATATTGCAGTTAATGGTGCTATATAAATTACCCCTGAATACACATAACTACAATTTGGAAATGCATGCAAATTTCAAAAAGTATTTCCTATTACCTTAAGGACACAAACTTTAAATAAAGTTGCTTTTATGAATGGAATACATTTTCATTTAATTAATCTGTACCTGTTTATGATGCACAAACATGTCAGAACAGACTTCCAGCAGGCCCTGTGAAATATGGGCAGATTCTGTTCTTGTCAATTTTTGTGACGCGTTATGCAATAACTTTACATTAAATGCCAACCCAAGAGACAGTGGATATTTAATGCAATGGTGTCACTTATGTAATTTAATCAAATAACTTACTGACTGTCATATTGCTGTGGGAAAACATGTCTACATGGCTATAAGTTAGAGCGAGAAATAAAAGTAGATTTTATGTTTGACCTTTTAACTCATTTAGAGTGATATGAATGTGTTCAAACTAATTCATAATGCAAATCAACAGTAAATACAAACAAAAAAAACCCAATAAACATTAGTTGTTAAAATAATAAATTTTTGAATAATTTGCCTTTATCAGAAATTAATAAATGTTTAGATGATGGATTCGTTACCTTTTTTTAAATGTTCTTAAGGGAATAGTTAAAGGTAAGGTCCACTTAGCTTATAATAATAATAGTGGACGTAGTATTAAGCAGGCATGAAGGGACTTGCTTAATTGCCAAAAAATGGCCTTTTGGCCATTTTTTGGCAATTAAATGTAATGAGTATATCAGGAAACACATAAAGGTTAATGTTATATTAATATTTAAACTGTAATTAAAATAAAGCTTATTTTAGCTTTATAAACAAGCTTTGGGTACCAAGTAGTTGCCATTAGCTTCTTGTTAAGCCTGCTTTACACACCAGTAAACATAGGAAATGATCAGAAATCATCAAAAACACAAATTGCTTTCCCTACTTTGCCAGAACTGATCTGTGTTGGAAAAGTGAGGCATCTCCCAAGTTCAAGAAAGTTTAGCCCAGGCTGGGTCGTGTTGAATGGGTCTTGTCAGATAGGATATGGAAGGCTAGATGTGTCCTTTGTGGTTTCCTGATCCAATTCTGGGATCTCTGATTAATTATATATATTCAGAGAGAATGTCACAGACAAGTCTGTCTTGTTCCGAAATAGCCAGCAGGACACTAAAATGCTGCAGTGTGTGTTCCCTTGGCAATGTTGTCTCTGTTCTCCCTTACATGGTCCTCTGGAATCCTACGGGCAAAGAGAATGCATAAGCATGTAGCAGTTGCTTATTTCCAAACAACTGGCAGATGCAGGATCACTTCTCCCTTTGGGGTTGTAAAGCTTCTAGAATTTGCAAAGACAATTGCTTGAACATTAATCCCCAGTCTCCTAAACTGATTTCACGGTTCTCTTAAATCATTTTAAATGTGGCTTAATTCACATTGTTTGTGTGTCAACCTGGGGGCATAGTAAGGTGAAGTCTAATGATTTGCTATACTTTACAATAACTGAGCTCAATACAACAGAACGGTTTGGACTTAAAAACACTGCTACGTTAAAAACAATAGCTACATTTACATGGACACAATAATCAGATTGAAGAGTCAATCCGATCAAAAAGGTCTAAAACATGTTGACTGAAGATTCTGATCAGATAGAAAGAAAATTCAATCCGAAAGAGAGAGATGGCTTTTTCCGATCGCCATTGCGATCATTATCCATGATTTTTGGGGTAAAATCATCTCTGCTGCTCATGTGTGTAACATCAGTGTGACTTTTTCCTCTTTATTCCTATCTTCATCCACTAGGTCCTGGTCCTCCTTGGTGGAGGAGGTGGCATTAAAGGTAGCATGCCATCCTCACCTCTACCCCTGTATGAGAGGAGCGTTAGCATAAGATACTGCTGAGTCCTCCCCTTGAAGGTCCACATACGTCATGATCCGATCATGTTTTTGTCCATGTAAACAGAGATTTTGAATTATGGTTCTACGTCCTGTCATGCAAAGGATTGTGGGGAAAATATATCGTTCCTTATACCTTCCTTTTTCCAGCACGTTCCTTACTTCCAGTTTATTCCAGCTATTTGGACAGCACTTATCATGGCGACCACTTACACAACATTAAACAGTAAAAGGTATGCTTACAAGAAAACATAAAAAAACATGCTAAATCACATAAAGGAACCAGAAAATACAACTGATTATTTTTATTTCTTGGAAAAATGTGTTTTTTAAGCACCTGTCTGAAAAGCTACATTGTAAAATAATATTTTTGCAAAACCAAAGCTATTTCTCTCTGATAATAAAAAAATGATTAGACAAAGAGATTAGCTATACACCTTTTAATTCTTTTTCAAATATAATTTATTTTCAAATTTAGTTAATTCATATAGTGCCAATTTACAACACATCATCTCCAGGCACTTTACAGAGACAATACAGTCAGATTGGTTCAGAGTTTCTGTCAAGGAAAACCAGTCATTGACTTGCAAGACATGCTCTTCCTGGTTTAGCTTGCAGCAACGATTTTAGCTTGTATTTTGTCATTGACTCTTCAGCAATCCCTCATATCAAGCATGCATGTAGCGACAGTGGAGAGGAAAAAATCTCCCTTTTAACAGGAAGAAACTTCCAGCAGAACCAGGCTCAGTGTGAGTTTCAAGGAGACTGAAGCAGACATTCAGATACAAAAGGTAACTATCAACCAGCTCTACAGGTGACTCCATCCAGGAAAGACATAGCCAGGCAGATGAGCTCCGAGTCATCTTCCATGTCAGAGGATGGAAGACAGCACATGCAGTTACAGTAAAAGAAACACTGAAAAATAGGCCAAGCTTCCAAATCTATAAACAGAGATGACGACTGCAGCAGCACAGCTAATATTTCAATCCAGGATGGAGTCATAGCCTCACAGGAACAGACCAGATTAAGCTACAATGACAGGAAAAAAAGCAAAGAGAACATAAAGTTATAAGTGGAACTTCAATACTGCAGAATAAGAGAATAGAGATAGATTAGATGGATAGATGAAGCAGAATGAGGAAGAGCGGTCTCTATGTCATCCAGCAGTCTACGACATAGCAGCATAAATATAGAAATAGCTCAGGATAATGGTGTATTTTAAATGAGGTATGAGAAAGATAGAGCCAAGGAGAAACATCTGTCTTGACTGAGATCATTCCCCACCGGATCAGGCTGTTAACACTTTACTAAGGAAACATCACTCTGTTTTTAACTATAAGCGTTATCAAAAAGGAAAGTTTTAAGCCTAGCCTTAAAAGTAGACAGGGTGTCTGCCTCATGGACTCAGACAGGTGGTTGGTTCCATAGGAGAGGAGCCTGATAACTAAAAGATCTGATTCCCATTCTACTTTTTGAAATTCTTGGAGCAAAGTACTCTGTTAAGAACATTAAATACCATCAGATCTTTCATATAAGATGGGGCTTGTCATACTTGACTTCCTGTTCAGTACAAAAGCCATGAGCACTCTCCACTTTAACCAGAAAAACATTAACCTCATAATAATTGGTGGACATGTGTAGAACTCTAGCTGTAAAGCAACATTTTCAAAGACGTCCCAACCAGAGTTGGTTCGCAGAGTAACTTCATGTAGTAGATTAACTCAGAATAACTGTTATACAGATTTCTGAAAATCCAGGATATGTAGATATTTACCCCAAAAAGAGTTTTCTCTCAGCCACCTTCAGAAACTGGGCCCAGATGTTCAGTTATGGTCCAGTTCACCTGGCTCGATGCTTGCTCCAAACGTCTGCTCTGATTGAGCTCCTCAGCTTTTATCTGTTGGTTCTTCTTGATTTTTATTTATTTATTTATTTTTTTTGCACTCATTTATCAGTATTTATTTTTTATTTTATTTTACCTATAAGATACATTGGACTCTCAGGACAGATAGTGGAATTGTTCCACCAGTTTCTTGGTTGTTCTGGAGGTTTTCCAGACAGTGTTTACCAGCTAAGTGCAATAATGTGGAATATCAGAAGGATTTTTCCATCTTTCATTCATTCACTGAGGCAGCAGTGTAGAAATAAGCACAGGGACTGTGGTGGGGCCTTCACATGGTGACTGAGGAGCTCAGAGAGGATGTGGGCCAGATCGGACCGTTCAAAGATAAAGTAATGTTTGACTCCAAGAGTTTTTATGATTTCTTTCAGACATGTTGTAACCCAGGTTAGAACCTCTGAGATTCTGTGCATCGCTGGTTGTAAATCACTATAAAGAGAGAGTTTCTTGAACTTTCCCTTCTATTTGGTCTCCATCCCAACAGGAAATGTGATTTGTCCCTCAGGGTGCGTTTGAGGTCTGCAGGTTTATGTTGGAGCGGTTTCAGAGGACGTTTATCTCCGGCTTGAAGTTAAAGCCAGATTCCTCTGGATGTTCGTGGAACGTTCCCCGGAGCGGCTGAATTATTGTGCCCTCGCTCTGTTTGTTTAGACAGAAATCCTCGGCAGCCATCTTTGTTTATGTTGAGAACAAATGGAACGGGTTTTCCGTCTGGTTGGATAATCAGACCAGTGTGTTGGTGCCAGCTTGCTCACACGGTAGCTGATCTCCATCTGTTGACATTTACTGCAGGAACACTGGCTGTTTCTCTGCTTCCAGTCATTTAATTTTATTCCTTTAACAAGCTGCAGCTGGAGTCGCTTGAGAGTTGGACTGAGTTTGGAAAAATCACCTGGAACCTGAGGTTCTGGGATCACAAAAACACAGCAAAGTTCAGGATCAGATTTGCAGCTTTATGATTTTTCCCCTCTATTACCAGAAAACTGGAGAGTGGAAGGAAAACATTTCGCCTCTCAGTGGGTTAATATTGTCTCCAAACCCACGGAGAAGCAAAGGTCCAGTCATGAAGGAGCAGAAGGTTCAGCATACCATAACCCATCCAGTCCATTGCAGAACAAGGTCCACATCAATGTGAAACTAAACTTGTACGGGAGCTGTTTAAAATAAGAGTGACTAAATCTAACTTTTCTAGGATTGGGCCAGCAGTAGCGGGTCAAGAAGAGAAACCCACACATCCTTCAGCTGGCTCCTCCTGGCAGTTCTGGGTCAGAGCGTTGAGTCTGCTCCAGGGTTTCCTCCTTAGTCAATGTGGAAAACTTCCAGTCTGAGAACAAAACTCTACTCAGAACAAGAACAGAAACAGCTGTGTGTTACCGGCGTTAAGTGAGCTGCAGTGGTTCTGGTGTAATGGAGCATGTGTTTCAGTGAGCCGGAGCTCCTTGTCAACATCTGGATCAGAGTTTGGTTCTGAAGATTAGCAACTCTCAGTGTTCTGGGTGGTGTTGATCCTGACCCATGTGGTCTGAAAGACTGAGAACCAGACCATTCCTCTGTCCAGTGTGAGCTGTGAGTGTGGTTTGGGTTTGGCTCTCAATCTGAGGGGTTCTGTTGGTGTTCTTATAGCTGAAAGTCTGGTGCTAATTAACACATTATCACATTATCTGCAGTTGGTGAGGACATCATTTGAAGGGATCCCAAAACCATCTTTTCCAGAACAGAAGCACAAACCACCTGCTCGCAGTGTGATTCATAGGGATCTGGCAGAGTTAAGGTTCTACATCGGACCCTGGACGTTCCTGACGGGCAACAGATGAAGTGCTGTGAGCTTTCTGCCCTTAAAGTTTCTGGATCTCTGGTTGCTGCAAAACCTGCTCCCAGCTGGAAGAGCCAATTTGATCCAAACCTCTTTGCTGAGGAGGTTCTGTGTTAGCAGAGGTTTTTCAGCTCCATGTTCCTACAGTCCGGTTCTTCAGACCGGTTTGATGAAACATTGCTTGAACTTTAGTTTGATCCCTACTGGAGGCAGAATCATGGAGTCCATGTCAATAGACCCGAGTCTGTGGGTCCAGAATAAAGATCTTCAATTGTTCCAGTTGTTGTGATTTAGGTCAACAATCTCAGTCTTAGGGTTACTCTGATAGAGGAACTCCATCTTGAGATGGTTTCTGTCCCATTTTCGTGTGATGCAGAACAGAACTTTCCTTTAATTGCAGTCAGAACCCATCAGACCTGGACCTTTGCTTATGAGTGTGGAGTTGAACGTGGCAGCTTCATGTTCTTCTGCTGCTGTGGTGTTCCTGCTCTTCACCTGGAGGAATGTTGTCCGAACATATTGGATCTGAAGCTTTTCTCTCACAGCAGAACCAAATTCTTAACCTATGTGGCGGGTTTCATTTTGCAGCCAGCAGGAATCCTGGAGCTTTGGGTTTTCCTGGCGCCATCGTCCCGGTTGGCTGCAGATGCTTCTTCTCTTGGAGGAAATGAGCTTTATGAGTCCAGACGGCGGGTTCTGGTTTATTGTGGAAATCTTTACAGTTCTGATGGCTTGGTTGCACAATTCATTACAGCTGACATGGAGTTGGGAGCTTTCTTCGTTGACAGAGCTCCACCTGGTCTCCCTGGTGCTAAAAGAATCAGATCAGAACCAATACAGGTTGCTTCGTTTATCATTGTGTTCATCTTCACAAAGCATAATGTTCTAGCAGAGTGATTGATCCTTGATCCATAATCGGCTGGATGGAGCCATCATATATTTCAATATCTATTGCAGAGAGCCTTTGGTTTTTATTCAAACTGTGTTTCCCTCATGTGTTCCTCCCTTCAAGATTATTGGAGTTCAATCCAACTCTGTCACAGTCAGAACTTGTCGGGCTTCATAAAGACCTTTTTATTTAAAGTCCCAGTTCACCGCCATGAACAGAACGTCCTTGTAGCTTCTGCAGGTTGTTTAGAACGTCTGAACTACTGTTTCAAATATCTGTGTTTGTAGAACTCTACATGAACGAAAGGCAAAATGTGGATCACAGACGTTTTAAATGCATCCACCCCAGCAATAAAGCCAGTGCACATTTCAGCCACAAAGAACAAGTGAGTTAATTAGCAGCAGAAAAAAATAATTAAGTAGACTTTAAGGGCAAAGCTATGTGTCTGTTTTATTGTCATTTTGTCTCACATTGGAGAAATATACCTCTGCATTTAACCCATCCCCTGGGAAGGCAGTGGGCTGCCATCGTGGGGCGCCCGGGGAGCAATCGGGGGTTAAGGGTCTTGCTCAGAGAGCCAGGCAGTCTGTGGGAGTGGGGCTTAAACTCAGATCCTCAGAATTCCAAGCTCTATGTCTTAACCACTAGGCCGCCACTCCCTAGAATGCTCTCCTAGAATTGTTTAAAAAACCATAATGTTAAAAAAGACAGAAAAAATTGGATGCAATAATTTGAATTGTTTATTTTGACATGCAACAAAATTTAACTTTTTATCTTTTTTTTGCAAAAGAACTATTGAAATGATTCATTTATTAAGTTCATTTCTACGATGCCCTTTCTGTAATTACATTCAGACTGGGGTTGTACTGATCCGTCTGCTTCCGTCTGATCAGAAACTGAATCTATCCCACTTCAGGGGATAATCTCTTGGAATTTGCAGTAGGGGGTGGCCTTCTGGAGCTCAGACAGGAGCAGCGGGAGATGCAGCAGAGCGGAAGAGAGGCAGTAGATCAAGACATGACGCTGAGGAAAGCCTCTGTGGCTATGAGATGACAGATGAAGAAGAATAATTTAACTTTTTTAAAGCTTCCCACAAACCTTAAGAACATTTCCTACCTCATCTTATGTACACATTATTTTTTTTGAAGATCCATTTTTATAAAAAAAAAAAAAAAAAAAGATGTTCTACACTCTGCTCCTTCACCCTACATAACAATTGCTTTCAGTGCTGATGGGTTGTCGCTAAAGTTCAGATTTTCCAGCTGCTGCAACCATCTCAGTTAAGGTGTTGTGCCTGTACTGGAACTGCCATAAAATGATTCCTGTTGCACCACTAGAAATGCATCACATTGCTCCTGATGTTCTGATGCCTCTACGTAGGAATAACATACATCTGTGGCTCCAGTTGCGGAAAACACATTAGGGGGCGGCTGCTGCTCTCTGAAAGGCTTAATGATGTTAATTAAAAACAAATGTAACAAATTGCATTTATGATGAAACACATAAAACACATTAGTACAACAGGTGCATATTCTACCAATAGTTTTATGAGGTTTAGCCTCCCTATTATTTAATGAGAAATGTCCCCTCTCCTCTCTGGTGGGAACCCACCTTCAGAGGGACGGACTACCAGATCTTAATTTAAGTAACTAAATGATGTGGTTTTCCGTAACGCTTGTGTTCAACTGTTTCATCTTAAAAAGTTTTGCGAAAAAATGTTCTGATGGAACCAAACTGGAACTTTTGGGTCTTAGTTCTAAAAAGTACCTAAGTTTAGCACAGTGAGTCAGTAAGCATCAAGAAAAAGCGGACCATAACCAGAGTGAGAGATAGTAGTGGCAGCATCATTCTATGGGGTTAATGTCCTTCAGACTGAACTGGATTTTTTTCATCACGGTGGATGTTAAGAACAGTTTGGGATTTTAATCAGTTTGACCAAAAACCTTTAAGTATTATTTTTCATTATCAGTGTGGCTCCAAAGCAGCTAAAGAATAACCTAATAGAAGGGAGATCAAAGTTCTGGAATGGTCGTGTCCAGACAAAGATCGACAGAACATCAGTGGTTTCCTAAGGAGATATCTGAAAGATCTAGAAGACTTTTGGACTTTTGGACATGAGTAAAAACATATTAGCAGTCAGGAAGTGAGATGCTGACAGAGCAATGAAAAAGCTGGACCAGAACCAGAAGGTCCTTCATCTAAAGTTCAACAAGTTAAAGGTCTTAAGCCCAATGAAAGCCACAAACCCTGGTGTTCTTGGTGATTCGTCAGGATTAATATTGCATTAAAGCTGGAAAATTTTTGAACATTGATAAATATCTAACTGATGGGACCAGAACCAGACGGGTTCTGAGCCTGAAGCCTCATTTCTTTAGTGTTTATGATCTGATCCTCTTCCAGCATTCCAATTTCAATCCTCAGCTGTTCAGGTGGGATTCTGATCTGGAATTTGAGAACAGCCTGGTTCTCAGTCATGTTTAGAACTCCTCTGACAGGTTAGAACGGTGAAATGACGTTACTAGCAGAAGGCAGTTAAAATGTCCCAGCATCAGGAAGTGGACATCATTGATGCGTCCAATTCTCTCTGTGAGCTTTAAATCTGTTAAATTAGAACATCTGAGCTTCATCTGAACCAGTGGACCTGCAGAATGTTATCCACCAATGGGCTTCTTTTAGCTTTGGGTTTCTGATCTGCAGACAAAAATCCTGGAAGAACTTAAAAGTCCAACGATATATAAAAAAAAGTGATAATTTTTTTTTCTCAATGAAATAAACTAATGTTCAGGTGTTAATGGCTGACTTCAGAACATCCGTCCACTTCCTTTTGAACTTGAACTTCATGTTTTGTCAGTTTCTGTTTCCAATAGGCTAAGACTGTTCATCTGAGTTCCAAGTTTCTGGTTCCGATGGTTGTAAGGAGGAACATTTTACCCTGAGGAACATAAAGAATTTGTCAGAATCTGACCTAGCTCCAGTAAAACCCGCATGACCCATCTCTGTCTCCTCTGCAGGGTCATCACCTATGAATGCTGTCCAGGTTATGAGAAGGTTCCTGGAGAGAAAGGCTGTCCTGCTGGTACGTCATGTGACCCCTGACATCCTCTGCTCTCTAAACCATCAAGTTTTAACAAAGAAGGTCATCTCTTCCAGCGCTGCCTCTGGTGAACATCTACAACACTCTGGGCGTGGTCGGTGCCACCACCACTCAGCTGTATGCTGAACGAGCCAGACTGAGGGAGGAGGTGGAAGGTCCTGGAAGCTTTACCTTCTTCGCTCCGAGTAACGAGGCCTGGGCCGCCCTGCCTGCAGTCAGTACACCCCTAAACCCCCCATATGGGGAACCTCAAAGCTAACACGCTGCAGGTGCTCATGGTGATCTGTCCTCCTGCTGCAGGAGATCCTGGATGCTCTGGTGAGCAACGTGAACATCGAGCTGCTGAACGCGCTTCATTACCACATGGTGAACCGCAGACTGACCTCTGAGGAGCTGAAACACGGATCCACCTTTACCTCTATGTATCAGGATTCACTCGTCCACATCCACCACTACAGCAACGGGGTGACCGAGCACAGATTAACACTACAGAATATGCTAGAATCCTCTGATACACAATAGATAGATGCAATAAACCCGCTGTCTGAAAGGTTGTAACTCTTTGCAGCTCCGCAGCACAACATGGAGGACAACCGAACAGTATAACACAATGTAAAACAATACAGCACAATGTGACTCATCAGTGTAGCACACCAATGCGCCCAAAACACGATGTAACATGATGACATAACTCTAATATAATGAGCTGGCTGACACTGTAACCTGCAGCAGGTGTTCCCTCGGTAACAACCTCTCTTTACCACGCAAAGTTTTATAGCCATACTGGTGGTATGCAGTTATTCATTCTTGATCCTTAATATCTATTAAAAAATAATTATGATACATGTGATTTTATGCTAATCAAATTCAGCCACATTTAATAGATAGTTTATGTACACAACAGAATCTAAATTAATGGGGCGGGGAGGATTAAAAGGTTTAAATGAACAAACTGAATTATCAATTAAAAATGATTAACAGAATTACCCAGAAAATATGACTGTTTAAACCTTTTGTGGATTTGGGTTTGTTAACCAGCTAGTAATTGCTATAATTTATAACTGTTTTAAACACATTGCACTCAACCGTCAAGTATATGGGCTGGGTCTGAACGTCCGCCCTAAACTTTATACCCTTTATAGAGCGACGACTATATAGGGGACTGTATAGTGAACTCAGTTAACTGACCTTTTGTATGGATGATCACTACTTTTTGCTTATTTGTGGCTGCCAAAACAAATTTTCAAGGTGCATTGTGGGAAATTTCAGGTCCATTACTTCTTCATTCACTAGATGTGCGGACACATATCCAAAATGGCGTAACCACTATATATAGCCCTATATAGTGAAATGGGTGGACATTTGGACACAGCCAGGGCCTTTGATAATTTGTGTGGTAATGTCAGAGCTGCAATGCCTTCTGGGAGATGTAGTTACAGTCTGGTTATTGTTTGTTGGGTCCAACACTGGATTGATCCCTGATTGCCTTCTTGTCTCTAAGATCATAACGGTGAACTGTGCCCGTCTGGTCAAACCCGACCAACATGCCACCAACGGCATCGTACATGTCATCGACCGTGTCATCACTGCCGTGTCCAACGACATGCTGTCCATCATTGATATTGACGACGATCTGGAGAAGCTCCGTGTGAGTAAACTGATCAGTGAGGAGCCCAAAGATCTAAACCTTCCAATTTTGACATTGCTTTCAGCCAGAGTTTCTGTAAACCCAAACCATCCATGGCTCCATACTACCAGTCACACTCATTAGTAAGTTTGTGTTTCAGGCAGCGTTTGCTGCTGCAGAACTAAGCACCCTGCTGGAGGGAGGGGGTCAATTCACCGTCTTTGCCCCCACCAACGAAGCCTTTCAGAAGATTCCTTCAGAGACCCTGAACAGGATCCTGGGGGACCCAGTGTCTCTGAGAGGTGAACCTTCTAACATCCCAGCTGATGATCTTTTCATCTCTCAGTCTGCTTAAGTTCTTTGGCTGTCCCCTCAGACCTGCTGAACTACCACATCCTGAGGCAGCTGCATTGCTCCGAATCCATTGTGTCGGGGTCCTCCATGGAGACGCTGCAGGGTACGTCCTTGGAGGTGGG
The DNA here is from genome assembly GCF_000732505.1 of Cyprinodon variegatus. Taxonomy (NCBI): domain Eukaryota; kingdom Metazoa; phylum Chordata; class Actinopteri; order Cyprinodontiformes; family Cyprinodontidae; genus Cyprinodon; species Cyprinodon variegatus. The sequence continues at coordinate 1,723,444 of NW_015150512.1, forward strand.
CTGTGACGGGGACCAGATGACTCTGAACGGGAAGGCCATCATCACCAAGAAGGACCAACTGGGAACAAACGGAGTCATCCATTACATTAATGAGCTGCTCATCCCAGACTCAGGTACTTACTGCACAGAATTCATACAAAGCAAAAATGCCAGTCTTTAACCTTAGATGTAGTGTTAATTAAATAGTGTGAATGTTGTATTAACAATAAACAGCAGTAAAATAACACTGCCAGCGTAACTTTTGACATATTTACATGGTTAGATCCGAGTGTTATCTGTTTGCTGTTTAGTTTAAGCCACGCCCTCACGTAACGGCTGCAAATGGCGTAACTTAATTTTTTGGTTAAAGGAGACGCCATCTTCTTTTCTAGTGCCTGCTTAAAAAAATTGTGAGCATCATAGTTAACAAGGATAAAGTATTTCTTTTGACTACTACATCTGTCTGTCAGACCTAATATATAATGACGAAAAAACGTATATTGTTCTCTGCTGTTTTTTTATATGAGCTGTGCATTGTTTGAGGCCTTTGAAAGAGAACAGTTTCATAAAAAGGTTAAACTTTGAATTTCTGTGCATTTTTTGAATAGTTAGGGGTTTTTGTCCATTATACTTGGCATGGAGATGCCAAGTTTAGTTTAGACCCAGGCTCAAACCCAACCTCTCTCGTACTCCCTTTTCTGTTAACCCACTGTATAAAAAAAACAAGCCTCTGGTGTCGTAAAAACACCACACTGGTGTTAATTTGACCATTCTATTTTAACACAAACCCTATTCTAATGTTAAAACCACACCCGGTATTTTTTGGATAATCAACAATGGCTGGTGTAAGTTTAACACAAATTGGGTGTCAGTCTATTAACACTTTAATAAATGTTATTTTAACAATAGCTAGCCAGCTTTTTCAGCAGTTTAACCACAGGGTGACCCATTAGAACCGGCTGACCGTCCAGCATTCAGTTTTTATGACTTCAGCCTCAAGGTTTGAGCATCTGACTCTTCTTTATTCTGCAGCTAAAACTCTCCTGGAGCTGGCTGAGAGCTCATCTGTCACCACGGCTACCAGGTTGTTTGTGGATGCCGGTCTTTCATCTCACCTTGCAGGCTCAGAGGCCCTGACCCTGCTAGCTCCTCTGAACGATGCCTTCAAAGGTAAAGCTTGCATAAACGAGAAGAGTAGAGGATTTACAGACCTGGTGTGTTAAACACTTTCTCCCACCTTGTCCAATAGGAAGTCTGACAATGACTCCTGAGATGAGAAAGCTGATGAAGAACCACATCCTGAAGACGCAACTGTCCTCCAAGTCCCTTTATCATGGCCAGGAGCTGGAAACCATGGGAGGCCTTAAACTGCGAGTCTTTGTCTACAGAAATGTAAGAAGTTTTGCCCTGTATCCGTATTATATGAAGAGTTAACCTCTTAATCCACCTCATTTTGGGAAATTCTCGCCTATTTTACGTACCCAAATGGAAAAGCAAATAACTTGAAAATTACAAATTACATGTGTGATAAATTATTTCAACGCTAAAACCTTCTAGTTTCTGAATATATACATAAAAATTGGGTGAGTAAAACATCCAAGCTGTATCAGTTCAAACAAGACTCAAAGTTGTTTTTTTAATTCTTGAAAATTTTTAACAGCAGTTATAAAGACATGCTTGCTTGTTTTGGCTGCTTTGTCTTGGTGCATTTTGACATGCTGCTATATCTCTGTTATCTGTGCTTTGGTCCTCGCTACGTCCATAAAATGAACTAGGTGGTTGAATTTAGGAGAATCTACGCTTTGCAATGATGTCTAACATGTCAATATTGGTAAACATTTTACCAGTGTAATCTTCATGCATTCTGAGTTATTATTGTAAACACTTTAAAATGGTTTTGAGAGGTTAAGTCTGTTTTAGCCCCTGATCAGTGCTGCTGGCCGACCTCGCTTATGAAAACTGGAAGTTTACAGCAGGATTCTTTCCTTTCTCTTGTTTATGGCTCCTCAACCCTCACCCTGTTTTCCTTCCTGTTGTTGCTCTCCCTTTGCTAATAATCTTGTGGCTCTTTCATATCAGCAGGGGTTCCTCATCAGAGGGTAATTAACAGGGGAAGTAAAATGGAAAGGTTCAGATTTTTAATTGAAAGAATGCCAATAAAATCAGATAAAACAAACTAGCCGGATTCATGCTGAGACACTGTAGACCTCTACCATACTAAAAACGTCCTGATCCAAGCAGAAGCCGCAGTTGATAGGAATCTTAACTGTAAGTGCATCATGAGATCTTTATGAAGGCTGTATCAAAGTTTTCTGATTAACAACTTCACTTTTTTAACATTTAGTTTTATTTTTTAACATATATATATATCTGCCTTAGGTATATGTAATGTGTTTTCTTAAAATAAGGGGCTATTAGAAATATTTTTTTTGGATGTAATTTAGGGATTCCTTTTGGTAGAAATTAAAGAATGTTTAGTATTACCTCTTGTGAGCTGGAAGAAATAAAAAACTTGACAGTTAGACAAAGGGATTTTTAATGGTGATCAGCCACACAAATTATTAAGGAGCAAGGGGAGGAAGAGCTATACTGCTGAGAGCGAACCATGAGTGTGGAGCGGGAAGCACAGACGCACATTTCTGCACAAGCACAGCTGGAAGATCCGAGTTTGTCAGAGTTGAGCTCCCAGTACCAGCAGCTGCTGCCATGGTCCATCTGTGGTCCTGCAGAATGTTCACCGCTGCACGGCAGGTGGGCTGCATAAGCAAACAGGACGCAGCAGCACGCCTGATACTGCTTAGCTTGTCTATCAGATTACAGCCAAATGATACATTTTAAATTTCTGATCGACCAACCGCAAATTTTTATTTAGTCTCCTCTCGTTGACAAAAACTCACACTCATGTGTTGTCAAGTTTTCGTCATCAAAGATCCATGTTTAGTTTGTCAGTTCTCGTTATCGTCATTAAAAAAAGCTTCAACGAAATAATTTCACCATCGTTGAGGAAAACAACTCTGTTTAGCAGTAAAACTATGACTCTCTTATTATTTCAGATGTCTTTCATCTTAGATCAGGCAACCCACCTAAAATTACAGAAGAACAGCGGAAAGGGTCAATAGTATGTCGTCCAGCTTTACTAAAACTATGATAAGAAATAAAATCCCTAATACTCTGAAAGACTCGTCAGTAAAGTTAACAAACAAATCTGTTAAGTAAGAGTTTGGTGCATCAGACAGGAGCATCATCTTAGGCTTTACAAGTTGGTATCAGCAATACCTTTAAAAATACTGTTAATCTGACATTCCCATTCTCAAGAATAGACATTTAATGAACTTTGGCAATCCATTAAGTCGGCAGAAGAACTGGAAGGATTTAAAAATCACAACTGATGTTTCTGACTCAGCGATTAGACTTTAGACCCCATGCAGATGTAGCTGACACAAAATCTAGATAATTTCCACGTTTCCTGGCCAAAACTCGTTGCTGTAAAACATCTTACTGTTTGTGCTTTTATTAAATGTTTTTTTTTATTTACTGTTTCCTTTTACTAACCCAAAGTGAGGAAATTCAAGCGTTATTTCAATATTGATTTAATCCTTCATACATTTTTCTCAATAGCTTTGGTTTTTTTTAATTAATGTATCAAAATAAAAGTTCAGTTAAACTGTGGTGAACTCAACATAATTAAACAAAAAAATAAAGTTATTAATTTTGTATAATTTAAAGCAGATTTTTTTTCATTCAGGAGCAAAATAACTTTTAGCTTCTGTCTTGATTCCAATGTTATTCTACCTATTTTTAATTTAAATGATATAAAGGAAGTTATTCTGATGTTTTAGTGTTAGGTTAAACCATGTTGACCTGAATGCAGAGGTGAGGGAAGTCAGACGGCTGCTGATTGGTGAAACTGAGACTATGTGGCTCCTCTGTAGGAGGTTGATGGACTACAGCACTACAGATGAAGGCAGCTGAGGAAGAGATTATCCGTTTAGCTCCTCTGAGCTGCTCTGTTCAAAAAAGAAGCAATACAGATTGTTCTGGTTCAGTCTCTGACCTGGTGATGCTTCCTCCTTGTGTTCCTCTATAGAACCTTTGTATAGAGAACGCTTGCATTGCTGCCCACGACAAAATTGGCCGCTATGCCACCATGTTCACCGTGGACAAGGTCCTGACTCCGCCCATGGGGACGGTGATGGACGTCCTGAAGGCCGATAACCGCTTCAGGTGAGGTCTGGTTATGATTGAGCGCTGCCTGTTCATCATGTTCTGAAATATGTTCTGTCTTCAAATAAACCTGCGGTTCTTGCAGTCAGCTGGTCGGAGCCATCCAGACCGCCGGCATGACAGAGCTGCTCAACCAGCAGAGAGTGCACACCTTCTTCGCTCCCACCGACGAAGCGTTCAGGGCGATGCCGCAGGCCGACTTCAACCGTCTGATGAGTGAGTGTTGATCCTACAGCAAAAGGTCCTGATAAGAATCCACCCCAGAACAAGCTGAACGAGTCGGCCTGCTGCAGAAAGATTCAACTTGGAAACATTTCTAATGGGGTGAACCTGTCCTTACCAGATTATTCAGGAACATGAGAGAAAACTTATGGAACCACAGGCTGTAAAAGAATTTGGATCAGCTAAGTCTGCCGGTTTGGTGCTGGTTAAAAGTTTAACTCCCACTGGCTCGCCAGTGCACTGTTTTCTATATTTATATCAAACAGTTGCCTTGAAAATAACACTGGTTAAACCTTTAATTAAGTTTCCATTAATTTCAGTTTATTTATATAGCGCCAATTCACAACACATGTCATCTCAAGGCACTTTACTGATTAGATTAGATTCTCCACAATTCAACCTCCAAGTTCATTTTATTGACCCAGCAAGCACCAAAGCACATTTAACACAGTTATAGCAGCATAGTAAAATGTAAATATCAAAAAGCAGCTGCAAAAACATACCTTTGAAGGCATCCAGAAGCCATACTGTATTATAAATCCAACCTTCAATTGTTTATACTCCATTCATTCATAAGGCTCCACAGAATCAAAGTAATCCAGCATTTTCATAATACAAATATTCCGTGATCAGAAAATAACCACATAAAGTCTGTTTTTTTTTTACATAAAAAAAGTTAACATCTTGTTAATAAGACTTGCTCCCTGAAACATTTGCCTTGTTGGGTATGTTTGTTTTCAACACCTTCCTGCCTACAAAACCAAAGTGCCCGCATCTGTGTATGATTCGATTTGATTCAGGGACAGCCATGGAAGTATCACAGGCGCTCCTTGCCTGTAAGCCAATGACGCACAGAGTAGAGCGATATTATGCCTCATAGAGTCCTGCTATTATTGGTTAAGACAACGTGCCCTGTTTGGCTTTGTAGTCAATGAAATAAGGTTTCAAACAAGGCTAAACGTGACTAATTTGAACAGTGCAGCCCTGATATATTGCCTGGCGTAAACATTATACAGGCAGGTTAGTGACTGGAACATTGCACACTGTTAGATAATTAGATGGAAAGATAGAAAAATAAAAAAAATATTTGCTTCAAAAATGTTATGTGGCCATCAAAATGCTCCAGTGTGATTTTTGGAGTAAAATTATTGTTTAAAAGCAATAAGCACAATTTGGAATATTTTGGCATATGGAGAGGTTTGGAGACGCTGATGACCCCAGAAGTTAAAAGTCCCACAGCTCTGGAACTGTTATACAATTTGATGCAGAATAAATGTAATTAGAGTAGAGTAGAGTAGAGTAGAGTAGAGTAGAGTAGAGTAGATTCAACTTTGTTGTCTTTGCGCGGGTACAGGTTCAAGTCAACGAAATGCAGTTTAGGTCCAACCAGAAGTGCAATAGCAGCAAGTACAGGATAACTAATGGTTCTATAAATACAGGACATGGGTTTCTACTGAATAAGTATAGAGATGAATACCATTATAAACAGAAACTTACTAACAGATGAATATAATATATAGATAACTAGTGTTATGAACTCAATTTACAGCTGGATATGTACCAAATATAATATACGGATGGATATTACTATAAAAAGGGTTTTTACAGTTATGTACAATAGCATATATACAGATGGATTTTACTATAAATGAATACGGTTTGGACAGAAGCTATCTAAATTAAACTGGAGTGGAAGGTAATTGCATATGAGAGTTAAAGTACGTTATTGCAAGTGTATATGTAAACAATTGGTACTGTGAATAAACAGTCGGCAGTGCAAATCAATAATACAATGATACATGCCTATTGTCAAGCATGTCTTTTTTACTGCTATTGAAAAAAAGACCTGATATTTTCTAGGAATGAGTCATGTTTGAACTGATCCACTTACAGCTGTGTTTTGGTCACACTATTTTATTTGTATTTTCAAAAACTAGAAGGTGTTAGCTTTCAAGTGATGTACGACACGTGTAATTTGGGCTCACAGTTCCTTAGTTTTCCATTTGGGGTATGCAAAATGGTGAGGATTACTTCAAATTAGGTGGATATTAAGAGTTAATGAAAGTGTTTAGATAAAAAAAAAAAGTTCTAATTTATCCTCAGACTTTCTGATGTCACTTTCTGCAGTTCTGATCCAGCTCAGAGAGTATCAGGAGACAAACCTCCCGGCTTCCTGATATGAAGCCATGATCTCCTCAGTTCTATAGAACCAGCAGAATTTTAGACCAACCGACCTGATGACCTGGAAGCTTCAGGCTTCTGAGCCTATAAAACCCCCCACTGTGATGGCAGGGGAAGCTTGAATGGTTGTTTAAATTTGTCTGAACCACAAAAGCACTCTGCTCCATTTGGGTTCCAGTTGTTTATGTGACTCAGAGAGGAAAACATCACTGCAGCTCCAGCTGTTGACAGATTCCCTCCACTGATAAAGAGAGCCTGGGAAAAACAGGAACAGGGAGATATTCTTATAGAACCTGCTGTAGTGAGGCAGAACTGGGAGGCGAACGGAAGTTCCTGAAAGCCAATCAGGTCTCAGCAGCTCCTCAGATAGACGCCCAGGTCCCTCACCTGTCTGTGTCTCTGCAGGGAACCCTCAGCAGCTGTCAGATGTCCTCAGGCTGCACCTGGGGGAGGGTCTGTTGGTGAGCGGGGGAGTCAGCTCTCACACTCGTGTGACGCCTCTGCAGGGGGAAAAACTGGAGCTGGGCGTGGTCAGTGAGAAGTTTGCCTCTTCTGCAGGCTCCTGATTGGTCAAACAGCTTCTTCAATAACCTGATGATCAGCCGTTGATCCTTCCTTTTCTCTCTCTGCACCAGAGGAACTACACCGTCTATGTCAACAAGGTTCCTGTGGTGGACGCCGACCTGATGGCGACTAACGGCGTTGTTCACGCCATCAACAGCATCATCAAACCTCTGGGTGAGCCACAGCACTACACCAGTCTGCAGAGGTTCTGACCCGGTGTGCACTGCTGGAAACATCTGTCTTTGGTTCTCTGTTGCAGCTCCAAGGGCAGACAGGGAGCAGGCAGATGGACCTGCAGCGGCTTCGCCTGCAGTAAGGAATCATTAAAGGTTTTCCTAACGAGCATCAGGAGATCAGATGTTCCTCTGTCTGAAATCTTGTCTGTTTTCCAGGTGGACTCCAGGAGTTTCAGGAACAGTGAGGGACTCGTCTTTAGCTTGTGATCCTGGTTTAGGTTCTGGTCCCAGTTACGATTCTGTTTGTTTCCACAGATGATCTGTTCGAGAGGGTTCTGAGAAGTCGCTCCAGCAGAACCATGAACAAGATTCAGTAAAAAGGAAGGAGGAGTTCAATGACTCCCAGCAGGACCGATTCCCTGTTTTCAGGGAATGGGAGTTTTTTTTCTGTAAAAAACAGTTTAACTCTGTGAGATCCCTGTCAGATCGCCTATAAAGTGTTCTGTGGTCCTGCAGCATGTCGGCGGGTCGCAGATCTGGCCTTTGAGAGATTTTTGTAAAATAAAGCTGAGAGTGAGACTCCCCTATATCAGTGTGCTTCATCTCTGCAGAGAAGGACATTCCTGCCTCTAAACAGATCATTGGTTCTGACCAGATTACTTCTAAATCCAATTCCTGGTTCTTGAGATGGTCTTCAATTCTGTTTTGGTCCAGTTTGTTCTCTTTCACTGTTTTCTGGAGAGCATTTTAATTGATTGACTCTTCTGACCAAGAAGCTCTTGAGCTGACAGAAAAAATTTCTGGCTGAATCTGAAAAACCTTCCCAGTTTAGCTCCATGGATATAATTCCAATTAAGCTGTTGGATGAAACTAAAGCTCACCTGGTAGTTCATCATTAGGATGGAGCTCCTCCATACAGATGCAGCTCCAGCTACATATGGAGCTTTTTACACTTGAGGAGTTCCAAATAAAGCATAATTTTTTATCTGAAATGCACACATTAATATATGTATTTACAATTTTGGTTTAATTACTGCTCTAAGTTAGTTTCTCTGTCAGCTAAAGGCATGTTTTGGAGTCTTAATACTCCAGTTAAAGATTAATCGATTACTAAATTAGTTGATGATTATTTTAATAATAGATCAATGACGATACACAAATTTATTAAAATAAGGTGAAGAATGATTTAACTTTTCACATCAGCTTTGAGGGAGGAAATAAGAAAACTGGAACCATCAAATTAACTGATCCCAAATAGAAATGGATATTTTTATTTTTTGTGGTATCATTTTCACAGTTAGAATGAAGGAATATTAGAGATAAACAAAAGCAGTCACCATGGAAGCTGAAAACACATGTACCCCCCCACCCCCTTACATTTAATGGCCATTGATGGTTAAAAAAAAGTACATTCATAACAAAAGAGAATTTGAGTAATTAAAAGAAAAACAACCACCTCCCCCCAATATAAAAAGCACAAACAAAATAAATGAATTCAAAGCTGTGTGTGTGTAATAACCTTTACAATACAGGTTGTGGGCCCAAAAGGACTAGACCAGAAACAAAAAGGAGAGGGAGAAAGAAACAGCTGCATCTCCAGGCTTAGTGATGCAACATTTCTAAAAGGGGAACAAAATAAAAAAAGAAACATGTAATCAGAGCCTCTGATGGAGAGTCTTATTTATTTATTTTTTTCAGTTTTATAAAGCAGTGTCCATCTTTATCAGGTGGGAGTTGGTGGGTGAGGGTCAATCCAAAGCATTAGAGTGGCTATTCTGGCCAGCAACATAATGGACAGGATTCAGAATAAACAAGAATTGCTCTCTATCGATATCCAGTTCCTCAGACCAGAGAGTGCCAAGTTAACAGATGAAAATTAAACACGCTCTTTGAAAAAGGTTTGATTCCAGTGTGGAAAGTGCAATTAAAGTCTCTGACCTGTAAATACCTGAAGAAATGAGTATTGGGCAGCTTAAGGTTTGAAGGTAATTGAGAAAATGTTGCCAAAGGGCCATGGGCTCTGATGATAATATAGAGATATGTCTGCAGCTCCCCCAAGTGGCAAAAGTTTGCTCAATTACTGATGGAGGAAATGAGGGATTTAATTGAAATGGGGAAATAAGAGGTGCTTTACATGACTCCAGTTTTTTTAATGAACTTGACAAAGACATTATCTAAATGGCATCCCATTTAGATAATCAATTTATTTAATCAGGTAAAAAAAAAATAAAATCTCTTTTTCAAGAGTGGCCAGGAAAAACAAGAGAACGCAGAGGAACAGAGTCAGATGAGGCCTCCTCCACTGGCATGCAGACTGGCTTGGTATTAGTGATAAACCAAAATGACTTTGTGTTGATATTTACAGACCAATAATAGTAAAAAAATGGTAGATCAAGGCATCCCAAATCCTATATTTTTGATAAAAAAAACATTTGTTTTCTTTCCTTTTTTTTTTTTGCATTCTGTAAGCCGTTTGGTTTTATAGTAACTGAGATTGAGCTATCAAGTGGATGGAAAATATTTTTGTAATAAACTCCAGAATATATTAAAGGAGCACTTTAATTATGATCAGATCGGCAGGCAAGAAAATTGATAGTCCGGGTCAGACTTAAAAAGATTTGAAGCTTTTTAAATGCATAAAATCCTAAACATTGAAAAAATTCCTGTACCAGAATATTAGCCCAGCATTTTCCACTTACATTTACATCACCCTTAGAAATGCTTAATTCTCTTTAAGAAAAAGCATTAAAAATAATTTTCATATTTAATTAAATATACTTTAAACAGTATTATTCCTTTTTTAAACACGGATAAATATGTTTACCTGTGTGACTTCATTAAAATGGCATCTCTTATAGTATACCTGTCTTTAATTTTTAAGTATGTTTTTCAATGAACTGAACAAGACACCAAACACAATCAACAATACTAATAGTACTAACTAGTAATTTAAGCAGTTTGATTAGATTCAGAAGTCTAATTTTTTTTTTTACATACCAAGTTCAAATTATACAAACCAAAAAGGTTTCAAATTAAAGTAAAGTAATATTGCATGTTCACTTATATGTCATTCAATAGAAATAGCACATTTTGAGTCTTTAACGTGCTTTTTATCAACTGGGTCACTAAACTGCATATTTAAACAGCTTCACATATACATTGAAATGCATTCTTTAATGCAGTATAAAAACCTTAGATAAATTGTTTCTTTTTATGAGAAATTGTTAACTTTTTTTTTTTTCATTTGACCCCCCTCTTTTGTGGTGTCCATAAGGAGGTTTACTTTGAAAATACAAAAAAAAAAAACAACCCTCAACCCGGTTGCACAAATGATCTCACCCTCAAAAATAAAATGGCATGATCACATCAGGAAGAGACAACACTGAAGTGTTTTGGACAACTGGGCCTAAGAGACAGGCATAATTATACTTTCTTATAAACTTTTATTTTCTTAATTAATAGAGTACTATTTAGAATTTTAATCAGGTATATGCAGAATGATAATGATCATATTACATATGTCAATTTATTGTGCAACACATTTTATAATAATAAACTACCAATATTAGCTTTGGCTTAAAGAAAAGAATTAAACATATATTTCATAACATTCTTAATTGGGTAGTAAAATCCAGGTGCAGGGACGGCACAGGAGAGAGGCCACCGTAGTTTTCACAGTGTTCATCATAATATAGGTAGACATGAGACAGGGAAATGGGAAGGTTGCTAGGAAGAGGAGACAGATCATGGTTTCAAGACTTTGGGGTGAAAAATTGAAGGAATTCTGAGTTTACATTAAAGAGTGACTTCGGTTGTGAAAGCAAAGCACATGTTAGGAGCCTGATCAGTGAGAGATTGCTCCTCCCCAAAGGCAGGATCAACAGACTGCTGAACTCCTTTGTTCCCCAAGCCATCAAGCTGTACAACTCCTCACTTGTGGGCAGGAGGAGGTGATAGGAAGAGGGTCAGCATAACCCCTCCTTGGACATCTTATGCAAAACATTACCTATTGTCACTCATGCAATATTCTTCTCTCTCACTGTGCAATAATAAAGGCCAACTACTGTGTAGCTTGTTTAATTTTCACTTATTATTAAGGTCAGTACATTTCTGCAGTGTAAGTGCAATAACCCAAGTCAACTAGGCTACTTTGTAGTCTTCCCTAAGCTCTCTACTGTGAAGATGTTTTTATATCTAAGGGAAACATATTCCAGGACATTACAACTTTTTTTCTTTATGCTTTTTTGGTACTTTATACACTCTTTCTATATTGTCTGTCGTATTTTTTATCTTTAATGGTATCTTGCTTGAGTCTAAGTCTTAGTCCTAGTTAACATTTTTCTGTTTCGTTTTGTTTTTCCATTAATTTAATTATAGGTCATAGATTGCAAGGTCACAGGCTGACCCATATTCCGGGACAGTAGGTGGCGGTAGTCGCCAACCGCCGTAAAACTCGAAGAAGCTGCGCATGTCTAAAGTCATCCAGGGTGATAGGGGGCGCTGCGGCCGCTCATCAAGTCCCTATCTATTTCCTGTAGAGAAACGCGGTATCTGTGAAGATGTTCTCAGTTTTAAAGGAGCGGGTTGGAGATGTCCTGCTACCTGGAGATGAGTTCTGCTGCGGCCCTCAGGAAACCCTTTCTCTGACTGACAGCGGGAAGCCGGAACGCCTGGTAGCCGGGCCTGGGATACGGCAGAGCGGCGACCGTTTGCTGGTGAGCCGGAGCGGTGTGCTAAGACACAAAGAGCCAAACAAGTTCTGGATCGAGTCACAGCAGAGGAGGGTGAGTCCGGTCCGCTCCGAACTTACAGCCGAACTTTTGTCTAGATCAGTCAAACATAGAAACACGGATCTATGATGCTCTGAAGCTTAATCCTGAAGGAATAAACTCAGTTTAGTGTAAAATCTACTAGAAATCAAACGGATGTTCTGACAGAAACTGAGAATTTAAGTTTTTCTTTTTATGAGCTGTATCTTATAAGTTTATAAAACTTCTAGAACAGGTCGAATAGTTGATATTTCGGAATGAATGCATTTTTAGAATAGATTGTCATGCTGAATAGTTGGGTTTCATTTGTCCAAAGGACATTGTCCAATAAGTCTTACCCTTCATCCAGATGCAGCTCTGTCAACCTACTGCCATCTCGTTCCTAGAGAAGAAGCTTTCTCCTATAATCCTTCTGAACAGTCAGCCTAGTTCAGCCCACCATGACCTTTGACCTGTTNTCTTATAAACTTTTATTTTCTTAATTAATAGAGTACTATTTAGAATTTTAATCAGGTATATGCAGAATGATAATGATCATATTACATATGTCAATTTATTGTGCAACACATTTTATAATAATAAACTACCAATATTAGCTTTGGCTTAAAGAAAAGAATTAAACATATATTTCATAACATTCTTAATTGGGTAGTAAAATCCAGGTGCAGGGACGGCACAGGAGAGAGGCCACCGTAGTTTTCACAGTGTTCATCATAATATAGGTAGACATGAGACAGGGAAATGGGAAGGTTGCTAGGAAGAGGAGACAGATCATGGTTTCAAGACTTTGGGGTGAAAAATTGAAGGAATTCTGAGTTTACATTAAAGAGTGACTTCGGTTGTGAAAGCAAAGCACATGTTAGGAGCCTGATCAGTGAGAGATTGCTCCTCCCCAAAGGCAGGATCAACAGACTGCTGAACTCCTTTGTTCCCCAAGCCATCAAGCTGTACAACTCCTCACTTGTGGGCAGGAGGAGGTGATAGGAAGAGGGTCAGCATAACCCCTCCTTGGACATCTTATGCAAAACATTACCTATTGTCACTCATGCAATATTCTTCTCTCTCACTGTGCAATAATAAAGGCCAACTACTGTGTAGCTTGTTTAATTTTCACTTATTATTAAGGTCAGTACATTTCTGCAGTGTAAGTGCAATAACCCAAGTCAACTAGGCTACTTTGTAGTCTTCCCTAAGCTCTCTACTGTGAAGATGTTTTTATATCTAAGGGAAACATATTCCAGGACATTACAACTTTTTTTCTTTATGCTTTTTTGGTACTTTATACACTCTTTCTATATTGTCTGTCGTATTTTTTATCTTTAATGGTATCTTGCTTGAGTCTAAGTCTTAGTCCTAGTTAACATTTTTCTGTTTCGTTTTGTTTTTCCATTAATTTAATTATAGGTCATAGATTGCAAGGTCACAGGCTGACCCATATTCCGGGACAGTAGGTGGCGGTAGTCGCCAACCGCCGTAAAACTCGAAGAAGCTGCGCATGTCTAAAGTCATCCAGGGTGATAGGGGGCGCTGCGGCCGCTCATCAAGTCCCTATCTATTTCCTGTAGAGAAACGCGGTATCTGTGAAGATGTTCTCAGTTTTAAAGGAGCGGGTTGGAGATGTCCTGCTACCTGGAGATGAGTTCTGCTGCGGCCCTCAGGAAACCCTTTCTCTGACTGACAGCGGGAAGCCGGAACGCCTGGTAGCCGGGCCTGGGATACGGCAGAGCGGCGACCGTTTGCTGGTGAGCCGGAGCGGTGTGCTAAGACACAAAGAGCCAAACAAGTTCTGGATCGAGTCACAGCAGAGGAGGGTGAGTCCGGTCCGCTCCGAACTTACAGCCGAACTTTTGTCTAGATCAGTCAAACATAGAAACACGGATCTATGATGCTCTGAAGCTTAATCCTGAAGGAATAAACTCAGTTTAGTGTAAAATCTACTAGAAATCAAACGGATGTTCTGACAGAAACTGAGAATTTAAGTTTTTCTTTTTATGAGCTGTATCTTATAAGTTTATAAAACTTCTAGAACAGGTCGAATAGTTGATATTTCGGAATGAATGCATTTTTAGAATAGATTGTCATGCTGAATAGTTGGGTTTCATTTGTCCAAAGGACATTGTCCAATAAGTCTTACCCTTCATCCAGATGCAGCTCTGTCAACCTACTGCCATCTCGTTCCTAGAGAAGAAGCTTTCTCCTATAATCCTTCTGAACAGTCAGCCTAGTTCAGCCCACCATGACCTTTGACCTGTTAACTTTAGCCTGTTGGCTCTAAGAGGGAGCTCTTAGGTTATGATCATTATTAGGGACATCCACCCTAATAGACTAGCAGGGATGCTTTCTCTCAGCTGGATGAAGAACTTCAGGGTCTGTTTTCACAGGGAATGCTACGGATTAAAGGGATTTCATTTTAGGAAAATTAATTTTGTGAATTCTACTTCAATCCAGCAAGTTTTTCCCAAAGCACCTTAAGCTAATAAAATGGAAAGATGAGCGTATTGCATACAGAATTGTAGAAAAAAATTTAAAATAAATAATCCAAACAAAATAATGTACAATAATAAACTCTGTATAGGATGTAAAAGAGGTGAGATCTGCTTTATTGTTCATGATGATGTCAGTGTTCATAACCTAAATGGTAATCCACAGATGGCAGCAGGCTTTGGTTCATTAAAACAGAGGAAAAGCCAGCCTCTTGGTACAGTGATCCCAGGACCAGTTTCCCTTTCAGCACTCCTCTGTCTAGTTCAATTTTATCCACCTTTATTTCCTAAATTTTCTGGTGGTTTTGCTTAGAATCAAACAGTTTTATAGAAGCAGCAGGTGAGTCCATGTTGATGCTAAATGGATAAAGTAGTGAAAAGAACAACCTGGAGAGTAAATCGAAGTAATGATGTAGAGATGCTTAAACATTTGGATGCTGTTACAATTTACATTTTTATTATTAAACACATTTTTTAATTCATTCTAAATTCTATAATGAAATAATTTCCATTGATACTAGGAGCATATTTGTGTTTCTGTTTGTTTTGGTTTCTGCTCTGATCACCTGCAGCAGCATTGAGGTCAACCTTACCTTTTCACTAACATTTTATACTTAGACATTATGTTGATACACACCAGGTTGCTGATACCAAACTGCTTCCATTGTTTGGAACCATACCAGATAGTCTCTGAATTTCTCCATCATCGTTCTGTCCTCAGTACGTCCCAGCTAAAGGAGAGACGGTGATTGGCATTGTGACTGCTAAATCTGGAGATGTCTTCAAGGTGGACTTTGGAGGAAGCGAGCAGGCATCTCTGTCCTACCTGGCCTTTGAGGGCGCCACCAAAAGGAACCGACCCAATGTCCAGGTGACACATTTAGATGTGCAGAGTATCTGTTGTCCGACGATCCATAGTTGTTCCTGCGATTGGATCAGGCTGTTTAAAGGCCCATAATTCTACAGAACCTGGCTTTATTTAACCCTGATCGCCCTCGTTTCTCTTTCGGTCCACAGGTGGGCGATCTGGTGTTTGCTCAATTCGTTGTAGCTAATAAGGACATGGAGCCGGAGCTGGTTTGCATCGACGGATCGGGCCGGGCCAACGGGATGGGTGTGTTCGGAGCTGGGGGTCTCCTCATCAAAGTGTCTCTGGGCCTCGTCAGAAGGTAACTCACCCAACAGCTCCTCAGGTGTTCCTCCTCCCAACAGTTACTGGAGCTTCCAGCTGGTTTTGGTCTGAGCCCAGTTCCCAAAAAACTAGGGATGAGGTCAGGGCCGGTCCAGCTGCAGTTTCCACTGCTTCAGGGAGATGGTCAGAAAACCACAAAAAAAAAAAAAAATGCAATCTGGAAGGCATCAGACACCAATAGAAATCTGATTAAAAGAACCAAGCAGTGTTCTGTTAATCCCAAACGGATCAGCAAGCTGGATCCTGCAGCTGCTATATGCTCCACTGATGTGCAGGGTTCTTTTAACAGGGTTTTGATTTGTTTGGTTCTGCTTGATGCTGAATTCATATTAACTCTCTGAACATGCAGCTGGGGGTTTCTGATAAATCACAGTGATCTTCCAAAACTCTGTATTGCGGTCCTGAGAAATTGTTCTCCTGTGTCTGCAGGCTCTTGGCCCCCCACAGCGACCTGCGGGCCGACCTGGAGAAACTGTTCCCCTGCGAGCTGGTGGTGGGGATGAACGGCCGGGTCTGGGTCCGGGCAGCGAGCGTCCAGCAGACTCTGATTGTGGCCAACTTGTTGCAGAGTTGTGACACAATGACGCCGTCACAGAGGCAGCAGCTGTTCAAGCGGGTCCAGCAAGGGGGGCTCTAGACTCAGGAGCTGAGCAGATCTTTATTTTGCTGATTGGTTCCAGAACGAGCTCCAAATGGCTCAGCAGGCAGACGGTCAGCCAATCACAGTCCTGCTAGTGGCTTAAGGTTCAGTGAGTGGATCAGTTATGTTGGGACTAGTTTACTGCTCAGTTAACCCTTCAGGACTGCCTGGATAAAAGGATCGACCAGCTGTCTGATTGGAACCTCACAGCAGGTAACCACCGAACAGTGATCATTGACTCGTCTCTATGGCAACACTGACAGGAACCCTCAGAGGATCTGGTCTCCTGGCAGCATTCCTTTTTCACTGTAAAAATGTTTCTAAATTTGAAAATAAAGTTTCTATTTTGAATTTGGCATCACGGTTTATTTAAACTCACTTTGATGAACAGCCTCTGAGCCTGTAACCATGGAGATGAGCAGCCAGATCTGTGGCGTTCAGAGGCATTTCTGTTTGAGATTTCCCATAGCCGTTTGACATGAGAATCCAAAGGATCAGCTGGTTCTGACTGGGGGGATCAAATTGGATCAGATCTCCCTTTGTTTGTGTGAATGAAATTGGGCGCTGTTCTAGTTGGAATCTGTAAAAGCAGCTTTAATCCATCCGTGGTTCTGCAGCTTGTGTTTGTTTTGGATCTAATTGAATTTTATTTTATCCATTGCTGTTTTTTTTAGACTCAAATGACACACATTGAATAAAATCTTTTTGTTAAATCTTTCCTGGTGTTCATTTCCTTCTAACCATGTTATGTTTTTATTTAATGTTCTGTAAACCTAAAGGAAGAGTTATGTTTTCTGAACAAAGGAACCTGTTTGAGCAGTTCTGCTGCCCTAATCCAGATCAACTAGAAACGCCTAGTTGCAACTTTAGCACCAGAACAGTTCAGGTTTAAGATCGCCACCCGATGTTTTCAGTCTCCGGTTTTTAACTAAAGCTCCCATTCAGGACACTGAAGAAAAACGTATTGATTTCATCTTTTTTTATTAGCAACATACTGGTACCTGGACCAGTTTAACGGGTCGACATGACACCGGTCAGTTTAAGGCACATTACAGGCGATTGTTCCACACAAACAGGAAGAAAAAGCAGTCACGAACACACACCCACAAAGAACTGATCAATCAATTATAAGAGCTGGTCCAGTCCAGCTGTCAGCTGACCCGGTTTAAGGGATCAACGAGGTCTTTGGTACCAACAGCTGCAGGAAGAATCCCTCAGTCAAAATTAATCTTAAATCATTTATGCTCAACATATCTGATCATTTACACAGAGATCCCTAATCAATGGGTCGAGTTCTGGCCCCGATCAGAACTGATTATCAATCACACTAACCAGCAGTTGGAACCCGGTTCTAAACCTAGTCTTGTTTCAATTATCAGATTTTAAATCTGAATCGTTTCGACACCAAGTGGTATCTTCACCTTCAGTAACATGGTGGGACCACAGAAACGGGTTTGGTCCAATTAAAACCACAACTGGTTCTGTTTGGTTGTCACCAGAACCTTACTGGTGCATTCCCCAGGCTAAGCTGAACCATTGTTCGACCTGGTTCCTTTCAGAGCTTCTTTGGTTGTGAATCGGAACCATTAGCATCTCTCACCAAGCAGAACCTCATAAGTTCAACAGCTTTTGGACTTTTCATTTCGTACGATTGAATCACATAAGCTGACTAATCAAATTGTCAGCTTTTAGCCCCGCCTCACAGAAAAAAAACCCAGAAATCCCAAACAGAACCTGCATCGATATTCTCTCATCTGATTAGTAGCTAGAAGCTCCTGCTATGTTCAGAATCAACCCGGCCCAGTCTGTAACATCCCCCTCCCTGTGTGACCCTGCAGGATTTCAGGTTTGTAGAATAAGAGCATTTTTTATAATGTGCTGCAGCAGCGTCTGATTGGCTCCAACCAGAAAGTCCTTAAGGCCTGGCAGAGAAAAATAACATTCAGTTTGTTTGTGCAACAATGAGATGAGTCCAACAGGTCTGGTTCAACAGAACCAGAACCCCTGTTTAAAAGTTTCAAGTGTCATAAACAGCGCATGGTCTTTACTGCATTGGTCCGGCTCCGGTCCGGCTCGTGGCCCGACGGGCCCTCAAGTAGCCCGCTCAGGGCTTTCCCACGTCCACTGTGATCTTAGTGAACAGGTCAAGCTTCTCGACCTGAATCACGTTGTAGGTCAGGGAGTTGATCCCATCTTTGTGCATTGTCTCTCGTGTGTGGGCGATCCGGTCGAACCTGGAACAAGAACAGAACCGCATTAAGCCGTTGGGATCAGCAGGAGAATCCCAGATTGCAAAGGCAACTCCTGACAGAGAGCAAATCTCTACTGCAAGCCCGGTTCTGTGAACCCAATAAACTAAAGAAAAAGGGTTTCAACGTGAAGTTCCATCAGTTTATGGACAAAGAGAACCTGAGAGTGTCTGTACCTCTGAGGGTTTGGCTCGTTCTGCTTGTCCCGGGTGTGTCGGATCATGCGGCATTTTCCGACCTCTCCACTGGGTCTGGAGATGCTCATCCCTTTGGAAGCAAGCCTGGAGAGACAGAATCTGTGACTTAGTAGGAGACTACAGTTTACTAGTCTATAACAATATGTTCACTCCTGGACCGCACCAGAACCAGTCCATTTTATACCATAAAAACTCAATGTTGTGACTTGGCTATGGCTGCAGCCTATAGACCTGCTGTGTCATTGCACTGGTCAGGTGAACTTCAGCTACTGTGCTCTTACATTTGCAATATAACTTATCGTTTTTTCAGGTGATAAAACATTGGGTGTTACCATATTCGGTGACCCTTCACATATTGTGACTCAGGGAGGATCTGCTGAAGATTCTTATCACCAGTCTGCTCTGTACTTAATAACTTTACAGGACAAATACCTGAACCTATTTTACAGTGGATCATAAAAAAAAAACAACTTACATAATCACTTATTTTTTTAAACATTAATCAAAACCAACATTTAATTATCCCAAATAAGACAAGTTATAATTTTATGTAGTGTTTGTTTGGAAAGGTAAGAGAATGTGGCACGTGGTTTAAATTCACCAGACGAGCGCTGTGACACGTGACATCTCCTGGCTGCAGCCAAGCACTCTATGGCTACGTTCACACTGATTGATGCTCAATTCCGATTTTTTTGTACAAATCCAATTTTGTCACGTTGCCGTTCCTATTTCCAAATATATGCGACTTGTATGTGATCTCCTGTGTGAACTGCAGTGATACAACGCAAGTGTCCCGCATGCGCGGTAGAGGACGCAATGACATCACAGGCCTGCGTGCTCTTTTTTTCCAGAAGTAAACATGAATGGTAGCGCCGGCGCGCATCTAGCAATCTTTTCCAACCATAAAAACTCAATCTTTTTAATATGTTTAAACATAAATACTGCTCTCAGCATCATCATCCGCCATAGCTGTTTTTCTTGCCGCTTCTACATAGCAAGACGCATAATAGTGACGTTTATCGGGTATTAATAACATTCAGGTCAGATGAATGCGACCTGGTCGTTCAGACACAGGTCACATTTGAAAAGATCAGATTCAGGACCACATAGCCAAGTGGCCTGGGTCGGATTGGAAAAAATCGGATCTGTGTTGTTCAGACTGCCATGAAAAGATCAGATCCAGGTAGCATATGGGCAAAAAATCGTATTTAGGTCACTTCAGGCTGCTGTGTGAACGTAGCCTTAGATATGACAGATCATCCTCCAAGTAGCAGTAGAACCAACACGGTCACATCAGCCATCCATCGGCTTGGATCAGAACCAGTGGGCTGATCCCTGACAGAGGTGACTGTGTTGAGGACGAGCCCTCAGGTGAGCTTACCTATTATAGATGTCGTCGTCCTCCCCGCCCCAGCCCCAGTAGTTGTTCGGGAACCCATTAATCTTTAGGTACTGCTCTTTGCTCATGGATGAAACGCCTCCAAAGTACTGGTGGTAGGGTAACCTGCAGGAGAACAGAGGA
Source organism: Cyprinodon variegatus (assembly GCF_000732505.1). NCBI lineage: Eukaryota > Metazoa > Chordata > Actinopteri > Cyprinodontiformes > Cyprinodontidae > Cyprinodon > Cyprinodon variegatus. Next base: position 1,743,842 of record NW_015150512.1, read on the forward strand.
TCAGTTTACCTAAGAGCATAACCATGAACCTCTAAGGAGAACCTGTCAGCTATAAAGGATGAAAAGCTGTGGCTCTATCAGATGCAGTTTTTTCCTGAGATCCCTAAAAAAAAAAAAAAAAAAAGGTTACCACGGTGACAGTGAGAGGTGTTCACGGCCCAATCCCAAACCGCCCCCTAACCACTGCCAATCCCAGTGTAGTCTCACTTGCAGCTGTGGAAGGCGCCTTGATTGAAGGTGGGGGATACATAAGAGAATGGGACGGCTTCCTACCTCCAACGCAAAAGGAAAGCAGTCATTGCTATGGCAACACAGTGACACCCCATGGCTGTAGCTCTCTGGCGCAGGTTGACTTAACATTAAACATTTGCCCCTTTCTTAAAGCAAATGTATACGGTCAAACAAAACTACCACTTAAAAAAGGACCTTCCCCTTTGGAATTAATTACTTTTTTTTTTTTCATATACTTCTTTGTGATTTTCTGTCAGTGTGATGTAGATGCAGCAAAGGATCAGCAAGATCCTTTGCTGCATCTGGAGAAAAATGTTTCCTTTGCCAGGCCGCTGTTACACCTGCTGCCAAATTCCTGAAACTGCTGCAGACTCGTTATTTAAGGACTGGACGGTCCACTCTCCCTACCCACTACGTATTTTGGGATGGCACTTACGTGGCGGACCCTCTATGGGAACACCCAAACGGAGGGTTAGTGTTTAGGGGCTGGTTTGGGATTGGGCCATCATGTCTTCAAACTGGACCTGTGTGTAAATGTATTTTAAATGCAAAGGGAGGACACTCCCATTGACATGCATTCATTTTCTACTCCTTCTAAAACCTAAATATAACAACCCTTAACATACCCATTACTGGTACTTTCCCTCACCCAAACCTAAATCACGCCTTAAGGCTGATTTATACCTCAAAACTAGGTCACCTTCATAGTTGTTGCGGTGAACACAGAGATGTCCCCGCCCCCTCTGCAGACGCTCTGCTACACCTCTCCCAAATTGAAGGTGACCGCAGACAGGAGGCCTCCGATTGGTCAAATCTACATCCACTCTACACTATGAGTCTCCTGTTTGGTACCTTACCGGCTTGTTTTGTTTGTATGACCATGCGGAAAACGACTCGTGAAGTTGGACCAGCTAGAAGAGTTTACTGCGCGAGAAAGCTGGGACCTTTTTTTGATCTTGCTCTATTTCGCCCTCATTTCCCTCCGTTGTGGGACAAACTTGCCCCCACTCTGGCCGTATCTAGAACCAGAGTTAGTTTGTGATTTTCCCCTTTTTCTTTGTGGCGTGGAATAAACATAGCGCAGACCACCCTTCAACATTGAGCATAAATCAAAAATGTCTGTGCCATACCTTCGACAAACCCAATGCGACACACTGCTGCTTAACTTAGCCAACTCACTTTTCTAGTAAATTTCACCAAAAATGTCC